>NC_090442.1:433663047-433966078 GCF_031143425.1 Pleurodeles waltl
AGGAGTGCAGAAAGTGACAAATTGAACATGGAAAAAAGTATCACATTCTGCTATTGGTACTGTAGCAGTACACATTTTTCTTTTAGCAAAATGTATATTGGGGTTGATAAACAGGAGAATCAATGTGGATGCAGGACACATTTTGTGAGTCT
The DNA here is from genome assembly GCF_031143425.1 of Pleurodeles waltl. NCBI lineage: Eukaryota > Metazoa > Chordata > Amphibia > Caudata > Salamandridae > Pleurodeles > Pleurodeles waltl. The sequence continues at coordinate 433,663,200 of NC_090442.1, forward strand.
GTGTATGGAAAGAAAGTGAGGTAATACATCTGTGATATAGAAAATGGAGAAGACAAGTGAACAATTTTATGATAAGGCTTGAGGAGTGTAGTACTATCAGCATGATTTAAAAATAATTTTGCTAGTGCTCAGGTTTCCTTGGTTGAGAAAGATGATTATGAGAATATTATAAAGAAATATGATTTCTTCAGAAAAGAAAAAGGAGTGTTCACAAAATTCATGTATGGGATTTAACTAAAAATGATACAGTGCAAATAAGACATTCTATGAGAAGGGTTGTGATATTAGTGAGAGATGAAGTGAGATTTAAACTGGAGGAGATAGATAAGCAGGAGATAAATTAAGAGTTGCCCATATGGTGGTGACCATCCTTAATTGTGACCATAACTTGTAAAACGCTTGATAGCCTGGGGTTTGGCCTTATTAAACTAATATTTGTCTTGCCTTTTGGAGTGAGACATTCTGTGACGGTTTATTGAAAATGACTGAGATCACCTGTTCTACATATTTGTGTTGCTATATATAGTTTTAATTGTGTTGGGCAAACAATGTTCATTTTGTTTGCATTTGTAGTTGGATTGAGCAAGGAAATTTCATAGCTGGTTCAAGCAACAGTTATGGAGTATATGGGGATGGAATGGTAACTTATATAAGGGGGTTAATTCTGTAGATGTGGCTAATCAGACCTTGCTAATTGTTGGTGATTTTTGTGTGCTTCATGAAGCAATGATGTTATTGCTTAACCTTGATTTGTACCACCACTAGTTTCTTCCCTTCTAAGAAATATGAATGCTTGCTCTTTGATGCGATCTAATGCAATAACTCAAAAATTATATGCATTTCTAATATAACCATCTAAATGTAATCTTCTATGCATTCAAAGCATTTTAAAATGTGTCAGTTGCTGAAATTGAAACTATGATGCAAATGCTTAGTATGCAGTACATGTTACATATGAAGTAACATGTAACAAATTAGGAATATTTAAAGTATGTTTATAACTAATTACTGACTGGATTAATCATGGAGGCCATATATGCCTAGTTCTGAGGAGAGTCCTGTAATACTGAATATAACGATATCTAGTTTCTCGTGTGAATTTAAGTTACAATAGAGGCATTTGTACCATTACATTAATACAGTAATGGGGTAAGTGCTTTGGAAGTGTCTGTTAATCAATGTGTTGAAAATTGGACTGTTCTATGAATAGGTAAACAACCCTGATAATGCAATACATATCTAGCTTGTCTTTAAAGCCTGTGACAATTAACTGGAAGCCTTGGCTGTTTGTTATCTTTCAATATTGTAAAGAGTGAATTGCCATGGATATAATGACCTCTCCTACTTCTGTGTCTGTCATAAGGGGGAAGCGTGTGTAATTACTTTCTCCTTTGCTTATTTTCAGTTGGAGCTAAGTATATTTGATTTAGTTGCATACAGAGTCTCTGAGCCTGACACATTTCAAGACCATGGACATCAGATAATTGAGCAAAATAATATTTTTCTTACAATTAAAACCAATCACAGCACTAGGTGAGGGCTGATATTGATATCCATATTGATAATTCTTATGTAGCCGATGAATGCTGAAAACCATCTTGGCACTAAGGGGGTCATTATGATTTGGCAGACAGAAAAGCCTGTCACCGAAGTCCCAATGAGTAGGTTGCCACCAGTGCAGCCACCTCCCAGTCGGCCCCATTATTAGTTTCCCGCTGGGTCAACGGGAAATGGCCTGCGGCATTGTCTCTGGCTCGTAATAAGGCCGGCGGCAATGCTGTAGTGTGTAAGGTGCACCAGTACCCATCGCAAAACTCACTGTCTGCAAATCAGAGAGTGAACTTTGCAACAGGGCTTGCCAGGGGGACACTGCACCCTGTCTCTACCAGCCTTTTCATGGCGGGGTTACCGCCATGAAAGCGCTGATGGAGAGGGGGGGTCGTAATCCCCAGGGCGGTGCTGTTTGCAGTGCTGGCGGTCTGACCTCAGCACTACCGCTGCAGTCATTATGGGCAGTCGGACTGCCAAATTGGCGGCGGTCTGACCATCACCGTGAACCTGGCTGTCATGAGACCACCAAGGTCGTAATAAGGCCCTATGTTTGCAGACACAGAGAAAGAAGCAGGATGATTGACTGTGTTACCAGCAGGCAACCTATATTTATTTATAAGGAATAAGAAAACAGCCATGTTTTAAGAAGCTTCCTAAAACTGAGATGGTTAGACTGACTTCTAAGTTCAAAGAGTAACTTATTCCACAGTTGAGGGATAAGATGAAGAAAACTCCTGCTTTCCCAGCACCTTCTTCTGAATTTGGTGATGCTACAGTCTTGGAATGTGCTGAACACAGGGTTCTCCTGGGAATATACCAGGTAAGATGTCTTAGGTTGGACCTTTGCCATGTAATGATTTATGTGCTATACATAAGGCTTAAAAAACTGTTCTTCTCCTTACAGGAAGCCAGTGTAGCTCATGCAATGCCGCAGATACTGACTCAAACTTAGAAACTTTCTTTAAAAGTTGTGCTGCTGCAAATTGCACACTCTGAAGTTTTATTAGGGAGCGCTGTTGAATATCTAGATAAATGGCACTGTAATAATCTTATCTTGATAGAATTAATGTACTAACAACTGATTTTTGCAGATCATTTGGTATGAAAGTAAGAACTTCTTTTAGAACCTGAAGCAAACACTAACAGAAAGAAGAGAGTTTAATGAACCTGTGCATTAAATTAAAGACTAGCATCAAATAATATCCCCAGTTTTCTGACCAAAGGTACTGGAGAAGAAAGAGTGACAAGCAATTGTGGCCACCAAGATTGATTCTAAAATGTAGTATCATTACCAAGAAATAGCAGCTCAGTTTTATCAGAGTTCAGCATGAGACTGCTGTTATTCATCCGACCTAAATTAGCAGCTAAGCAATTATTAAAAGAGTGTGCAGTCTCATCAACATCATTCAAATTTGACACAAGGAGTTGTGTGTCCTCAGCGTAGGCCACCGGAATGAAGCCAAAGGGGAAAATCAACACAGTCAGTGCAGCCATAAAAATATTAAAGTGTGGGACTTAATGAAGAGCCTTGGGAAACACCACACAGTAGCGAAAAAGATTTGTATATAACATCTCCCAGGACAAATGCTTGCTCTCTATCAGAGACAAAAGAACAAAATAGTTCAAGGGCCAATCCTTAGATTCTAATTGTCGTCAAAGAGTCCAACAAAATCACATAATCTATAGTATTGAAGGCTGCTGATAGATCCAGCAGCATCATCCCCGCCTTTCGACCTTTATCAAGACTGTTTCTCAGCTCATCAGTTGCTACTATAAAGGCTGACTCAGTACTATAATGTGGTCTAAATCCAAATTGTGCTCAATCTAAGGAAGGTATTTAGAAAGTGAGCTGTTCATATGTTTCTCAAATATATTCGCCGGGAAACGTACTCGTGATATAGGTCTATGAGATGTGTCACAATTCTGTCAAAATGCATTCAAGTCTTGGTTTTAGAGAACATGAAGACTAATTGACATGCATGATTTTGACATTTTATTCTGTCTCACTGTGGGAGTTTTTCAAATTACAGGATAGCACAGCTGTTCTAAATATTGTGAAGGTAGTAGTTTGGAAAAAAGGGGACTGCAAATGAGAGGAAAAATAGAATCATGCTTGTGTGCCTAATTAATGTAAAGCAAAGACCGAAGGGGGCTTGTGTTAGACTTGAGTATTAATTTGTCTATAAAGAAGATTTAAGGCTTCATTTAGAGTTAGGCAGATGAGGCTACTTTGTCTCAAATCCAACAGATATCCTGTCTGCCGTATTACAAATGCATTATGTCCATTGGGCATAGTAACGCAGCAGACAACATATCTGTCATGTTTGCGACGCAGTAACCCATCTGCCAAACTCTAAATCAGGCCCTAAATTGCAATACTAATGAATGTGGCTTTTGTGAAGTTTGAGAAAGAATGAGACACATATTATTAAGTGATTCCAGTCCACTTAGCATTATTTCCTGGACATAGTTGAACGAAACTTAATTTGTTTCATTTTGAAGTATATAGGTATTTCGGTCCAAATTTGATTTATTTATATTCAGTCCCAATTGAATTACATGGCAGAGGAATACCAAATACAGCAATAAGCCTTAGGGTCTAGTGTAGGTCTTTTCAGTAGTAGGATCATAGAAGCCTTCTTCGAATCCATGGGGAAGTTATCAGAATCCATTATAGAATTCAGTAGCACAGTTAAGGGAGGAACAACTATTCCTGCAAGTTCCTGGACTATAATTGGAGAACATGGATCCATTGATGCTTCTGACTTTGTTTGGGCTACAAGCTCCATAACCTTGACTTTTGTAAGTGGAGGAAATTCAACAAAGGAATAATTCCTCTGTATTGTGGTGACATCTGAACATGAGGAGCAGTTTCTGCCACTAATGTTTAGTTTAAAATATATATCCTCCACTTTGTTTTTGAAGAAATCACCTATCAACAGGTAATTATAGGAACAGTGGGTGTCTGTTTCTGTCCCTTGCATTTTGTTTTTAAATTAATTCTTTTACAAATATTGCATACATAATGAGATATCAGATGGCTTGGGGAAGAATGTTTATTTTAAATCTATCATGATTTTGTTAATGTGGGTCTTGTGCTAGAATGCTTGTAGATCGCAGCATTTGTAATGCAAATAGTATTAAAGAATCACTGGCAACATAAATGTTGCAACCACATTCCTATGATGAGTGTGTCATCAAATGCATGCTATGATGTTCGAGAGGAATGACAAGCTGAACTATGACACATCAACTGATTACAGTCTCTCAAGTCTGCTGAAAATATAATTCTATATGCAGCATAGGGGTCTTCAAGGATATAAAGGTGTTTAAATCTATTGCTTGAAATGGTGCATACATGGCATAGAAATCAAACAGCAACCTACTTCACAACACAAAATGGATTTTGATGTCTAACAAAACAAGTGGCATAAGGTGAGAATGTTGGCATGTCAAATTATTTAACTGACTGTATTTACTCATGATCCTTTTTCTCTTTACTAAACACATACTGACTATAATAATGAAGTTATAAACAAGGCTATAATGTTTCCATTTGAAGCTGAGATGGCTCACCTTCTACGGTTTGCATACTTATTTAGACTCCTAGGATTATAAAGTAAAGCTCTTTGATACTGCACAATGCTGAATCTATCTTGAAAGTTACAAAATGTACAACTTGCTTATGATTGTCACAGAGAGATACAAATTTCTACCATGCCCAGTGACCCTCTTATAAATGCGGTCCATGTACAATTTCTTCATTCTGAGTTTCACCCATGAAAAATATCCCTAAATATAGTATCAGATTTTCAGCACTTACACGTCCACCAATATCAGCATGTCTTTGGGTGATGCAGCTCCTTGAATATACCTAAAATAAAAGTGAAAAGAGCATGCAGTTAAGCAGCGCTATCTGAAAGCATGAACAAAGTAGAAGTCGAAATATACAATACAATTTTCACAATTCACTATACTTTATGCAATTGTAGATGGGAACTCTGTTTCCCATTTATGACCTTATGTGGATGTGGTACCTTTCAAATATGTTGCCATCGGTGGATAATAGAGAGACTAAGATAAGCAATTTATACATCATAGTTCCAATTTATTCAATCATAGCTGGTTGACATAACGATTGCATATTTTCGCCACGTCCAATAACCAACTACCTTCTCTATAAATCATGTCAAGAGCAAGGTTCTGTGTAGTTCATGATGCTTATACTTCAAATAATTCATAGAGTTTCCCTCTTTCCCTTCAGCCATAGCTGAGTGCAGTTTTCTATAGCGTGTGTTAGGGGTGGAGAGGAAGCAAGCAGAAAATAAACACAGTATAAATGATTAAATAATAACCGTCTTAGAAATATTAGTGATGCGTTGTTCCTGGAGAACAACCAATAACTTAGGGAGGGAACAGAAGTGGTGATAAAAACACAAATTAGGAGTGTCTTTGAAACATTTAGTTGTTTGTGCATCTGCAAAAATGGGAAGGGGCAAGTTGGCAGATAAAAAAGCAGCAATGAAACAAAAAGATTAGACATATTGTTAGAGCAAGGAGTGGATTCTAATAATGGAAATATGTCAATAACATACACAAAAGGAAAATTGAAATATCTTCCTAGTCAACCCATTGGGGTAGGACTAGCATGGCTTAACTATTTAGATATAATTTAACTTAATTCATTTAATATTTAGTTTCCTTGGTGTGTATTGAATAGGCCAGATTGCCACAACACAAAACAAAAGGAATGTTAGCAAATCTGAAATAAGAAAATCTGTCTTGAAAAGAGACAGGTCTGTTGTTAAAGTATGTCAGTAATTTTGTTATTGAGAATCTGAAAGTGACTGCTTATGTTCTATAATGGAAATGCTGCGCCCCTGAGCATGCTCTTCAGAAGACTACTGGACCTTTGGAAGATAGAAGGACTGCACCATCTGTAGAACCCTGAAGGACTGGAGGTGCTTCTACGTGTTCCCAAGACAAAGAAGTGGACTCCAAGGGTCAGTGGACTGCCAGCCTGTTAAACTACATGGCTATAAAAAGCTGCAAAAAGCCCCACTTGCTGATGATCCTTTTAGGCCAGTTTCACTGGACCTTCCCTGGACGCTGCTGATGGCTTATGCTGGAGTCAGGCTTGACAGCCAAGTGCTGTCTTTGAGGGCCTGCGATTCATCACTGTATCAAAGGGTACTTCTCCTAACATCCTAAAAAACGAGATCATAAAAAACGTATTGCCTCCAATTTTCTCTAGAGGACCGTGACTAACCTGCTAAATGAATCCAACAAAGGTGTGCTGCAACTAGGCCAAATTTGCAGATTGCTCTGCTTCTGAGTTTTCAACACCTGCAAATTAATTTCAGTGTCTTGTGGCAGAGAGAGTTTTTTTGGCCTTAAAGAGCCCTGCTTGGCTATAGCATTCATCTTTGCTCCAATGAAGAAATCTGAGCTCCAAATAATTGATTAGGTCAGAAGGTAGAACGCTTCACTGGGAGAAGGTGCCAAAATTATATGGTGGGCAAGGGATCTTCTTTGGGCAAGAATTTTGAATTTCTTAAGCTCTGGCTTTCCTGACAAAAGTCAGTGGCTTCACAAGGACCTTGCCAATGTGCTCCAGTCAAGCACAACCACATGACTGTGATTGGGCTTAACAATTGTTGGTGCTATTTTTATTTAATATTTACAATTGTCATATCTTTGGATCACCTTATTGGATTTGTGTCATTTTGTTCATTACATTTTTCTTTATTTTTGTACATTGGAGAGGCATTTTAATGTTGTGATTTTTTACTTTTTAGTCGTTTTGCTACTTGTAAATTCTTTAAATATTTTGTTAAGTTAAGCCTTTCTGCTGTGTGCTATAGCAAACATAGTTTGCACCCATGTTTAAATTACTGAAACCATTGCTGGAACTAACAGAAACTATCCACCCTAACTAATAATCCACTTTCTCATGAATCACATTCACATGGATGATTTAAGAGTTTTTCCATCATGTGCACTTCAAAGCTTTAGATACACATAACAAAGCACATAAGATGTGCTACAATTTTGTCAAAATGCATTCAAGTCTTGGTTTTAGAGAACATGAAGACTAATTCACATGCATGATTTTGACATTTTATTCTGTCCCACTGCACGAGTTTTTCAAATTACAGGCTAGCTCAGCTAGACTAAATATTGTGAAGGTAGTAGTTTGGAAAAAACAGGACTGCAACTGAGAGGGAAAATAGAAACATGCTTGTGTGCCTAATTCATGTAAAGCAAAGACTGAAAGGAGCTTGTGTTAGACATAAGTATTAATTTCTCTATAAAGAAGATTCAAGGCCTCATCTGCAGTTTGGCGGATGAGGTTACTTTGTCACAAGCCCAACAGATATCCTGTCTGCCGTATTACAAATCCAGTATGTTCAATGGACATCGTAATACAGCAGACAACATATCTGTCATGTTTGTGACACAGTAACCCATCTGCCAAACTCTAAATTGGGCCCTAAATTGCAATACTAATGAATGTGGCTTATGTGAAGTTTGAGAAAGAATGGGACACATATTATTAAATGATTTCAGTCCATTTAGCATTATTTCCTGGATATAGGTGAAAGAAAATTAATTTATTTCATTTTGAAGTATATAGGTATTTCGGTCCAAATTGGAATTATTTATATTCAGACTCACTTGAATTACATGGCAGAGGAATATCAAATACAGCAATAAGCCACAAAAAGTCAATCGGTCAATCTTTGTGATGTGCCTTGCACGCTATGGTAAGATGTATTGCTGCATTGTTAGTAACTTTTGATCTGTTTTTGATAGAAACCATTTTTTATGTTAAAATCTACAGATCACGTTGAAGATGGTGGCATATGTGGCAAATCCATAAGTATGCAAAAGGTGCTGTGGCTGCAAAGTCATATAATTCAAGTGGACCTGTTTATATTACAGGAAATCAGTACAAGAAGAATTTCCTAAGAATTTTCTGAAGAATGTTTCTATCTTTTCCAATCAGTAAACCTGAAATTGTAGGACTTAATTAACAAAGGTAAGAGTATGTGTACTCATATCTATATTCACTTCTACAACTAGATGTAACTGTTCACTTTTTATCTGTTCAGCTTCTGTACAACGTGAGAAATATCCAACACTCTCATTTCTGGACGCAACTCGTTCAATATTTTTACCTATAAAATTCCCTTGTCTGCTCAGCCCCCCACTCTTGCTCTGTATGTTTCTGCTTGCTAAACCTTGGGCTTTTGTGCTATAAAACCTAAACTCAAATGCTTCTTACATCACTCTCATCTCTTTAATTTTTACATCAGTGTAATTTTTGTTATTTCTCTTTTACCCTTTGCTGTCTTTGAGTGCTGAGCGCAGTGATGGTTCTTGTTTCTGCTTCGAGACCGTTTCTCTTTTGAGGTCACGCATTACAGTGAAAGTAACAGCGTCATGCTGAGTGACTACCCCACTCCAGGCCATTATGCATTTGGTCTACGGTCCTTCACTCCTGACCTGCAAATCACTGATTTCATTTGTGTTGTTTTGATTAGCTCAAAGAAGCAAAAAATGTCGGCAACACTCAGAGTGTATTAGGCTGTCACACACAAAAGTCCAGGACAGGAAACGGTGTTTGTAATGACCTGAGGAGAGGTGGTCACCCCAGTGTGATCTCACCACTTCTACCTTGTTTCATATACCACATGATACATTGTAAGAGACCTGGTCTTGTTAAACACAAATTGTGCAGTGTGCACAATGAATAGCGTACAGTCCCTTACCAAGGTCTTCTCCGCACATCATACAAATCAATCTTGTTGAGACTTCTGCTTTTATCGACCCACGGGGATGCTACAAGGAAAGAACACTGTTTAATCAACATGTATGAATAAAGAAAATTACAAACAAAAAATCACCCCAGCAAAATGTAATGGAAGATGGGGGCAGCAAATCACATGAAATGTTGTTCACCACAGATTAAGATAGATTATAGCAAAAAAAGAAAATGACCTATGGACACATGTGAAAAGTCATACATTGTGCAATGTTCCTGCACCTATCTACTTGTTTACTGATTGGGAATTTGAATACACAATACTCTAAGAATTTCTCTCAACATTTCCAGTAAAATTTAGGGGCAGATTTATAAAAAGTGTTGCTGCACATAGTTAAGCACCACTTTTCTAATGCCCCTTAGCACCCCCCTAATGCCAGCATGGTAGCGCCGTATTTAAAATACGGACCACCATGACGGTGGTTAGGGTGTCATAATTTTTTACACTAGTCCAGCGCTTTTCAGGATTAGCATAAAATATGATGACGCTAATCCTGCAAAGCACCCAGAGGCCCATTGTAATCAATGGGAGCCTCTTTGTAACGCCTGCACCTAGCAGGCGTTAAAAATTGCTGATAACAATGGCGCAAAGGAATCTTCTAGAATCCTTTGCTCCATTTTGATGGCACCCCTAGTGCCGGAATGACCCCCTTGCATACATTATGCCTGGCGCAGGCATAATGTGGCAGAAGGTGTTACAAAGTGGGACAATGCTTTGTAAATATGGCATCATTTTTCCCCTTCCAATGCCACATTAGCGTAAAAAAATGTATGCTAATGTGGCGTTGGCACAGTGCAAGGCCAGAATACATCTGGCCCTCAGTGTTTTCACAGCAAAACTGTCATCTTACCGATAAGAACCTGTTTATAAAGATACTTCTTGAAATTATGCTCACATAAACTACAGTAGCTAACTGAAGAAAACAAACTGAATGGATTTCGAAAACATCACTGTGATGAAAATGAATAATTCACGAGATTCAAGAAGTTTCAAATAAAGTGCAAATCCGATCAATAACGTCCAACTCCTAAGTCACACAAAATGTGTTTAATTGCTATTGAACGTTATATTGATTCACAGCCATTGCATTAGCTACACTTAGCAGACATGCATACAATAGACGTGGTTTTGTGCCTTCTGCCCAGCCACAACTGTAAGAGCTGCCCCTTCAAGCTTAATCCATATAGAGGGTGCCTTCTAGGCCTACAGCTAAAAGTAAGATAATATGATAATGGGGTGAGGAAAAAAGCAGACAGATATTTACTGTCCCCGGAGGCATTTTTTTTATTTATTTTTATGGGGATAGCAGCTGAGATTTAGACTACATCATAATTATAATTGGCCACAGAAGAAATGTGAGTGGCACAATATATATTTACATATACTCTAGAAATTCATTGCAAAAAAGTCAAAGTGATTTTATATTTAAGCATGGTAATACCTTAGTTTTCGTTCAAAAGATACTCAGAAATCCACTGGGAAAAACAAAGAATAAAGTGACCTTATAGGTAGGTGAAACTGTCTATTAATAATACCATTTTAAACTCAAGAAACAACTGAAAAGTAACTATACCTTGCACATTTGCCATGCGCAGTGATATCATTAATTATATTATTTCGGATGTCATCTGTGATGTTATCAATGAACATGTGATGGGTGATGTCATATGTAACATCATAGTACATACAAAATGTGCAAGTTATAGTTACTTCAGTTAATTATAACTGGTGAATCTCAGAGTTTAGAATAGCATTTTCGAACTATAAAATCACTGTAACCTATGATTTGTTCAGTGAATTCCTAAGGTTTTTATTTTAATTGTAAAATATCACCATGCCTAACTGTAACATCACTTTAACCTTTGTTTCTTTTTCAATACATTTTTAGTTTTTTTTTTAACATGAATAAGATATTATCAATATGACTAACTAGCCCATTACTTGCAGCACACAGCCTTTGGACATACATGGTGGGGGGTTGGACATAGGGCCTGGCATGCGGCCAACATCCCCACTCCCACTGGCAAACAAGCCCCGGCCATGCTTGGCCTTTGACCATGCTCAGAGTGGACTTCGGTTAACTTTCGGTTCACTGCCCAGAACTAGTCCATGACAACTCCCGCTGAACATGGCTGCTCACTTCTGGGAGGTAACAAGTCAGTGTCCCTGGAGATGGGGTCCCATGGACACGCCACTCTTCAGACCACACTGTAAACTTTTACACATATTACAAAAAGGGGCTTCTGCTTGTATCTCCTTCAAGACAAGGTAATAGAGCTGTATTTGTAAAGATGATGCATATTTTCTAATACACATAGCTTGAGATCAACAATGGTTAGCATTGACCACTTGACACTACGTACTAATTGGGTCATTTTGTATTTGATACCTGTAGTATTTCAACATCTTTAGATGTAACTGTGTACCCTCAGGTATTCTGTTTCTGGTACCTTGTTTTGTTTTTAAATACAAGGCATTTGGGGTGTGCTTGAAAGGTCTCTGAAATTCTACGTTTGTTCGAATCCTATCCTTTTTGTCTCCCCAACTACAACCTATTATCCCATTTGCATAATGCAAAATGATGAGTCCCTGGGTCGAATGTGATGAGGACTCCCTGTGCCTCCAATTTTTCACAGATATTAACTGACCTTGGGTTGATTAGGGCACGCTAAAGGGTTGACGGCCTTCTGGAGGCCTGGGGACCACCATGTGCTACAGGGGCTTCAGGGGCTTAAATTATGGTTCTGTGTTAACCTGTGTGTGGCCTGCATTCAGCAGCCCATCACATTGCCACTTTGAAGTATGGAATATCAATACTCAGAGCACTGTAAATATATTGTATGTGTACAGGGTTACCACCGCTTGGCTTCAAGTGCACTTTTCCTGAAGGTGGGAGTTATGTTTGAATTTTCTTAAATGGTATTTACCAGCAGAAATGACTACTAAAAGGCATTTGCCACCCATAGAGCTTTGTAAATTATGGTATTTGAAAACTTTTAAATAGCTGTATTTGATGCACTTGAAGATGGACTAAAACAACCAAATCTGAAGCATACAATAGATGTATTTATTCATAAATAAGGTTATATAATGTTATCTACTCATTGGTTAATTAAGGCTGAGTGGGAAAGGTGGTTGGAAGTGGATTCTAACTGAAGAATGCTGTTGAACTCCTATTAGAGCAAACTGTCTCCCTAGCCTCAATCACACACTATTAACAAAAACGAGATTAAAGAGAGTTGACAATGACTGCCTATCACAACACAGCATGTAGGTGGGAATTACTCACACACATAGTTCCCATTTACTACTTGACTCCCTGGATGTCATAAAGTTCTCTCTGTATTTCTGGCAGGTGAGTGAGTTTCCTAACCCAGAATGAGGTTTTTTTTCCCCAAGAGACACCATGTTTTTGTGACGTAAAATGGTCTGGGAGAATTCCATGACCAGGTAGCATTTCTCAAAGGAATTGGACTAAATAATACCATAGTTAATGAGGTCAGGGGCACACGATTCATATGAAGAGATGAGGTTTCCTCCAGTTGTACTCAAGTCTTTAAGCAAGTCTTAACAACAGAGAATGAGGTTTTGCTTTACTTTCCTACTCAGTAAGAAGCAGTACAGCTTTCTTTGTTTTTCTTGAGTGTCTGGAGACTTATATGATAGGTACGTTACACTTATGAGAACCTCCTACACACATATGAGTCTTTAGTCACCTGCAGTGTCTCCAACGTGCTGTTAGAGATTGCTTTTGCAGCTTTCGTGTTTGAAAGGTTGCATCTTCTGGATGAAAAAGGAAACTTTAAGCTTCAGGAAGACACTTTTCTTTGCTACACTGGTAAAGAACAGCAAGGAATTTGAAGCAAGATGTCAGGCGGGCCCATCCTTTGCCAGTCAGTGCCCGGAAGAGGCTGGGCTGGGCCACACCCCTTGGTTTTTTTATTTTTCCCTGTGCTTTATAGGGGTGTAGTGAGAGCCTTTTGTCTTTCCTTTATTCCCTTTTCTAAGCATTGGGAAGCGTAAGGCGCGCACCAGTCCTGACCCTGCAGTTGTTAAATCTAAAACCTTAAAACTCAATAGAGTAACGCAAGTCCACTCAAACTGCGTTTCTAGAGAAATCGACAACTTAATTGAGGAAGTGGAATCTATTCTTAAGGAAAAGGAGGGTAACGCCTGTAAGAGACTGAAACCTGGGGCTCTACTTCCGTTTTTAACAACAGGCCCTAACATTTCTACCGATGCCCAGTCTTTGAAAACTTCTGCGCAAGTTCCTGCCTCATCTAGACAGTTGTGTTTGCTTAAATCTCCATCTCCACCTGGTTTAGTGGATAATTTGGATGCTTCTTTTCTTGATCCTATCCTTAGTGGCATCCCTTGTGTTAATCGGTTTTCCATTTTGGACCGCTCTGATTTGGTGGGTGATAAACAACCTTTGATTTCTTCACCTCTCATCACTTTCTGCGATCCTCCAGGAGAAGATGTGTTAACAATAGTCTCTAGTTTAAAACGAGAAGTTGGGGAGCTGAAGGGTCTACTGTTTGACGTTCTCAAACTTCTCAAAAAAACTGACTCATCTCCTCAGTGTACTTCGATTCCAGCGCCAGCACAATCTTCCTGTCCTCTGGATCCGGTTGCATTGCCAGTTATTCTTCATCGCTTGGGGATCTCAACAAGGGCCCTTCCAATAAGCCATTTCATGGGAAACATTTGGCCACTTCTGCAGTACATTCAACATCTTCTTTTTCTAACTATGACCAAATTGTGGCCCATTCCACTCATGTGTCTAATTCAAACTGTATCTATTTGTGCAATGTCCCTCCTCTCACATCTCATATCAGCGAAGATACTTCCTCTCTTATTAACAAGGTGTCATATTGGATCCGCCATTCCAGGGGCTGTGCCTCTATTATTCATTCTGATATTGTCTTTGCTCCTCGTGTCCGTAGCTGTCCCGGTGGACGAGACACCATTAAAATTAACCTTGTTAATTCTGAGTTAGTTAAGGGGCTTTTGCAGATGGAAGCCCGCAACATGTTAAGAACTGACTTGGATATATACTTTAGAGAATGTCTGCCTGTTACTGGCCATAAGATCTTACCCGCTCATTCTTTTAGGTCCAAGAAAAATCCTTGTAACGCTCCAGTTTCCGTCGCTATGTCTGGTTTGTTGTCTTTCCCTGTCGATGGGGCTGCTTTGGTCTACAATCCTAAATGTACTGATACTCGAGACCCCGTTTTTTCAGGGGACACATCTGACGTGGATTGACTACGCTCTTCTAATTCCTGTAAATCCAGTGTTCCACACGTGCTACCTCAAAGATCTTTAATCAGCGTAGGCGGTCCCATTTCAAGTGCTTCATTCTGTATTCCTACAGCTATTCCTAATCCATTTACGGACGTTGATTCTGGCACGCTTACTTGTAGCACTCCATCTTCTTCAGGGAATTTATTGTCCTGGAACGTGTCAGTTATCAAGAGCAAATTGCTTGACTCGGAGTGGGGGGCTTATGTTGAATTTTATTCCATCTGCATGTTTCAGGAAACTTGGGCAACGGATGGTGTGTATAGGCAAGGTTACTGTTCGTTTACAAAAAAGGCAATTCAATCCCCTAGGGGAAGGGCGGTCGGGGGCCTATGTACTTGGGTCAAGCTGTCTGAGATGGGTAGGGTAAAGGAAATTGCTGTTGACTCCTGTGACATTTTAGCCATAGAAATACAGCCAAGATCTGGTACCCCTGTGTTATGCATTAATATCTATAACCGACCAGGCCCTTCTAATCAACAGTCTGATACTATCCATCTTCTGCATAATTTTTTATCAGAATTTCATTCTAAATATCGTGTCATCATTGCAGGTGATCTTAATGTCCAAATTGAACTTGGCTCAGCCTTTGTTGAGTCCACTCAGGCTGAAGACGAAGTGTGGAATGTTTCCCTGCTTCAATCTCAATCTATGCCACTTATTCCTTCCCCTAGGGCGTCCCAGATAATAGACCTTGTCATTACATACAGCCTTCGTTTTGGAAATGGTCGATTTCCAAACGATAATCCTGCTAGGCCCACCTTTTTCGGAGGACACTATAGCAGTTTTTTGGATTACGATATCTTGGATTTACGAGTTTGGCATTTCATAACTAATGTATAGGTGGGTCTTCCCCGTACTAGTGATCATGCCCCCTTGCAAATTGCATACAATACAGCCCTGTTTGATCTGCCCACTGTTTTGGTTGATCTCAATGATTTGTTGGAACTGTCCACTAATAGGCGTGTTGTAAAGTGGCCCTCGTTTTTGAAATCCAACCTGTTGAATCACAAGCTTGGCGCTAAGGTGTCCTGTCACCAACTTTTTGAGGACTCCATTGTATTATCTCCTTCAGAAATGATGTCTTCCCATGTGGCTTTTTTTGCGGAACTCAAGGAGCTTTTCACCAAACCTTTTAAAACTCAACTAAAATCTTCTGCACCTAAATACAAATGGTTCGACAAAGAGTGCCGGGTAGCCAAGCATCTTTTATCTGAAGCCTTAAAGTCAAAGAACCGCGATGCCATTATACATGCGAAAAGGAATTATGTGTCTACTCGCAAGCTATCGAAACTCAAATATGAGGAACACTTATGGGAGTGTCTGGCGGAGGCGGCTAGTACTCGCGATGCCAAGCTCTTTTGGACTTTGGTTTCGCGTAGTGATCCTGCCCTGTCATCTACTCCTGAATGTCACATCGATTCAGGAACTTGGCTCTCTTATTTTTGGAAATTGTATGGCTCTCGGTCGGATTCTGATGATACTCTTATAGATTTTGCACTGTGCCAGCCTGAAATGCCACCCTTTACCTTGAAAGAAACAGAGATGGCAATTTGCGCTCAAAGATCTGGTAGGGCCCCTGGCCAAGATGGTATTCCTTCGGATCTGTACAAATCAGATCTATCTGTATGGACCCGGTACATCAATAGGGTATCGAACACTGCCATGGCAACCCGATCCTATCCGGTCTCGTAGAAGATGGCAATTATTGTCCCCGTTCACAAAAAAGGAGACAAGAGTTCCCCTGGGAATTATAGACCTATTAGTTTACTAGATAACTTGCAGAAAATCTTTTCGTACCAGTTGTTAACTAGACTAAAACACTGGATAATGAAAAACCAGGTCTTAAGTCATCTTCAGGCAGGATTTAGGGACAAGGTCAGCACCATCGATCAGATCTTCCGATTTATTACCATCAAGTGGAAGATCGTAGACGCAGATAAAGGCCACTTATTTGTGGCCTTTGTTGATTTGAAATCTGCGTTTGACCTTGTCCCACGTGCCAAGCTCTGGGAGGTCCTCAGTACCACTGGCGTTCCGGGTTCTATGATTAATATTATCAAGGATCTTTATTCTGACAACTGTGCTAAAGTTCGCTGGGGTGTTACTGGCGACTTGACTCCAGCTTTTTCAACTGCACGTGGTGTGAGGCAAGGGTGCGTTTTGGCGCCCACCTTGTTTCTTTTGTTTATTAATGCTTGTTTGCCATACCTTTTAGATTGCCAAAGTGATGCCCCTAGCCTGGGCGGGCAGAAGCTCCCTTGTCTTCTGTTTGCAGATGATACTCTACTACTATCACGTACTGCCATGGGCCTTTTTAGACGGCTCTCCAGATTTCTGGAGTTTTGTACTGACCATGGGCTATCAATTAATTCAGCAAAAACAAAATATATGGTTTTTGGGGACATTAGGCATAAAATGAAGAGGCCTGTATATTTAGAAGGTGTTCCCTTGGAAAGGGTGGGTACCTTTGACTATTTAGGCATTAAAGTGGAAGATTCACATCTTTGGCATGCTCAACGCCAAAAATCTTTATTATGCCTCAAGCAGAGGGCGGGTGGCATTGCTAGATTTGCCTCCAGATCCCCCAAATTTGCTTTGTCCCCTGCCCTCGAAATATATAAATCTCAAGCTAGGGGGGGCGCCTTATATGGCGCCAAACTCTGGGGCCACTGTAATTTGGCGAATTTGGCAAGGGCAGAAAATCAGTTTCTAAAAATGTTGCTAAAGGTCCCATCGAGCACTCCATCCTTGCCCATTCGCCTGGACCTAAACCTTTTCTTAATTTCACAGATTGCTGCCTTAAGGCCTCTGCTGTTTTGGATTCGGTTATGGACAACAAATGCCCTAATTCCTTTTCGTTGTGGGCTTCTTAATTTGGTGGGCCGTGATTCTATTATCAAAATTAAATGGTGTGTCTTTGTCGAACAATCTTTTTCCCAGCTCGGCTTAGGGTCCTATTGGCAGGATCCTTTTTCCATTCCTAAAAATGCTGCACAGCTGTTAAAGGATGATTTTTGGCATAATGTTCAGGTTGGCCAATTTGTCAGTTCTATCCCATTGTCTATGTCTGACAATTTTTTACTTGTCAAATGTCATTATGAATTTGAGCCCTTTATGGACGCAGCATTATCTCCATTTGCTCGTGCCCTTTTTATTAGGTTCAGAATTGGGTCTCTCCCTTTGTGCTGTTTAACGTACAAATGGTTCAGCTCAATTAACAGATCTAAATTTTGCCCGATGGGTTGTAAAAGTGAAGAGACCGTTTCACATGTTTTTTTTCACTGCCATGCGTATCATAAACAAAGAGCACTATGGCTCATCCCGCTTTGCAAACAAATAGGGGTTAGATCTTGTTTCCATGCTGAGAGAATTTTAAAATGCGACCCTTCCGTCCAGATAGTTTTACCAGTGGCAAGATTTCTCGAGTCAATCTGGAGGTTGAGATTAGCAATCTTAAGGAATAAGACTGTGTAGTTAATTCTTAGTTTTATCTATGTATATTTATTGAATTTGAATGTATGATTGTAGTTTTTTGTTTCATAGGATATAGATATTGGTTCATTATATTATTGATTATTTATTGATCTATGGAACCGGTCCCTTGTTTTATGTTGTGAGAATTTTAAAATGTGATTCATCCGTCCAGATAGTTTTATCAGTGGTAAAATCTTTTGAATTATTCTGACGGTTGAGATTAGCAATTTTAAGGAGTAAGATTGGGGAGCCAATTTTTAGATTTATTTATGTATATTTATCAAATTGGATGCGTGATTTTGGTCTTTACTCTTCAGGATATAGATATTGGTTCATTATATTATTAATTATTCACTGATTTATGAAACCAGTTTTTTGCTGAGTGGACCTTTTTTATATTAAGAGGTGTTCATCTGGTTGTTTATTTTGTTTGATTTTTAAACTTTTTTGTTTTTTTCTACTGTGTTTTTATTTTTAGTATCCTCTTGCTCTTAAAAAAGCCTCTCTTCTCTTTGATGTGCATTGTAATTTTATGGTATGTTTTTTACTTACCGAAATAAAGTTAAATGAAAAATTGATCAAGAGGAGCCAGCAAACTTACATCACAGTTTGGTAAGGAAAAAGCATAATCTCTGGATTACTTTAGATGTTTCTGCCTCAATTAAAACTCACTCTGATAGTAATTGAACTCAGGGAAGCATCACTATGTAAAGTGTTTAAACATTTCTTACTGAACACAGTTTTGATCCATTACAAAACGTATGTCAGAAAATACATGCTTTACAATCCCCAAACTGAAGTGTAATCTTATTTTGACCATTTGCAGGATAGAATAAACTGAGCCTTTGGTGCTGCTAGATTGACTAACTTTAATTGCTTATTAAAAAATGTTTCCCCGTGTCGTAGTTTGAAGGTTTGTGATACCGCATACACATTGCATATCTTTGGAGAGTCTTTGGCTAAAGTATCAAATGATGCACTTGAAATCGAGTGGAAGCTCAGTCACAGCTAGCAAAATAAAGAATAGCTACTGCTCCTTTCTGCCTGCACCCTCCTCTGTGGGCCGTGTTGGTATTAAGAAGAAGGAAACAAAGCTGAATTTTTTGTTTGATTTATAGTTACAACATAGGGAGGCCCTGGGGGAAAGGATCAATCCTGTCACTCTGTCTTCAAGCTTGAGAAAGTGGTTTATTGGTTGGGGGTGATTGGTTTCCAGGTCTATTAACAAAGACACTATCTTCTTATTTAAAGTCAATGAGTTCAGAAACTTGAGATCAACTTCTGATCGATTTGTCATACAGACGATAATCCTAATTTAAGAGAAAATGTGTAAAGCAATCAGAAGTACAGTAACAATTAAAAAGTTTTTAAAAAACAGCACAATTAAAATCCCAATTCAATGTATAAAAACAGGGAAAGATGTAGTAAGCAAAATGAGACCCAAACAACACAATTCCAATAAGGGGAGTCAAAGCTATGAATTTTTAATGGTTACTGGAGACCAGGATCTGGCAGTGACTTGAGGCCAAATGTGATGGATTATGCTTTGGCTACACCAAGTAGATCTGCCCTGCTAAAGCCTGAATGTAGGACAGCTCGAAAAACCTTCTAAGTCCTAACTTTGTTGTTTTTCTTAAAGAAACGTCTTTCCAAAATAGGGCAAACCTGATATTCATTCTGACACCATGGGACTGCCGGTGAGGTACCTTTCATGTTTGGTCCTACCATGGCTCTGGATTGAAAAGTTTAAAAAAGGTTCCAAACTTCTTTTGGTGCCCACCAACCGAAGGAATATACTGTACTTTCAAGGCCCCCAGGAGGAACACTTTGAGAGTCTCATTCTGACAGGCAGGGGGTAACAGCAAACTCCAGTCCAGGTCCACTTGCCACTGGTCTTCTGGAATTCCTCACATGAATGTCCTCTTCAGCCTGTTTATTTTTCTGGAACCACACAGGGGATTAGCCTTATGATCCTTGGAGATCATTTGACCTTGGAGTTGAAGTAGAAGGAAAGCCAACCTCTTCAGAACCGTCCCACATGTTACAGGTGCTAAGTGTACTAGGCTCAGTTCTGCTTGCATCCTTTCAAAGGTCCAGCAGTGCTCTATTAGGGTGCCACATATAGGCCTGGCACTAACTAGGCACTAGGCACTAGGTACTAGTTACTGGCTATAGATGATTCCTGGCAATCCTTTAGCAATGTAATAACAGTTACCAGGGGGCAGACTACCCACTTTCCTAGCAGTTTTTGTTTCTGTTACACATATAAGTGCATTTTCAAGGTGGCAAAAGTCTTCAACCAGATTACATTTGTGCACTGAGAGTTGTGGGTAGGGGAGTGTACTATGGTAATCACCAGTGTCCTCCCACATTTAATGCTAAAATCCAGTTTGAAGCAGGAACTGTAACCCACAACAAGTCCAGAGACAGAGGGCTGGTAGGTAAAAATACAGGGCCACAAGACCGAGGATATACAATAATTGTCTTGATATCGTATTTTCTTCCTTTTATGTGTGACAAAGTGGTACATGTGGCTCAACAGACATGTCAGGTAGGAGTTGGCCCTCTGTTGTCACAGCACATATGATCTCATGAGCTCTGAGGAGTCATCTCGGCCCATTGGGGTCAGCCCATTATGTGCTCCTGGGAGGAAATACACACATCTTTCACATCTCTCAGGCCAGATACAGGCAGGGAGAAGCTGGAGAGGTAATGCAAATTAGTCCCCAGTAACTCCAGACATGGAGAAATTAACTTCCTAAGAGCTATGTTTCCTTAATATTTATGTAAAACCCTGCATTTAATTCAATCCTTAATAACAATTCAAAGTGAGAAAGGGGAAACAAAACCAGTGGGGAAAAAGGCAGGAAACCAGAGAATGAAAGAAGCATACTGCAGAGATGAGAGTGAAAGACAACTAAGAGGTAAACTATCTCCATTGGAAAATGGTAAAAGGACATTACAGAAAGGCAGGTGAGAGAAAGCAAGAGAGTCTGAAGAAAGAGATAGGTATTATAGAAACAGATAGGTGAGAAATAGACAACACACAGAGAGACAGGTGAGATAGAAAGGGAAGTGGTAAATGATGGCCAGAGGTAGGACACAGGTAAAACAAGGGAAAGGAGAGGAAGAGAGATGAAGGTATGCTGAATTAAGAGACAGAGCAAGGAAGAGAGGTAGGATAGGAGAGATGTGTATGGTGGACAAAGAAGATCAGAGGAGTGATATAGGGAGAGCAAGAAATTTAGAAGGATGAAAAGTCAAGAGCAGGGGAAACGTAACGCTCAAAGCATACTTACACCACTCCACCTCTTCCCACCATTGCATTCCTAGGGTCTGCGATTGTTGTGCTGTTTCTACAGTGTACATGCACTCCCTCAGATCAAAAAGGAGAAATAAGATACTAAATGCATGTCGAATGGGCCTTTTCTGACCCAGTTTTTGTTGGTATTAGGACTCTGGGCACTGCTAATCAGTGCTAAAGTGCATGTGCTCTCTCCCTAAAACATGGTAACATTGGCTCATACCAAATTGGCATATTTAATTTACTTGTAAGTCCATATTAAAGTGCACTACATGTGCCCAGGGCCTGTACATTAAATACTACTAGTGGGCCTGCAGCACTGATTTTGTCACCCAGATAAGTAGCCCCTTAAATATGTCTCAGGCCAGCCATTGCAAGGCTTGTGTGTGCAGTTTCACTGCCACTTCGACTTCGTATTTAAAACTAACTGCCAAGCCTTAAACTCTCCTTTTATTACATATGGGTCACCCCTAAGGTAGGCCCTAGGTAGCCCATAGGGCAGGGTGCTATATAAGTAACAGGCAGGATATGTACTTGTAAGTTTTACAAGTCCTGGTACTGAATAACGCCCAAAGTAATTTTTCACTATTGTGAAGCCTGCTCCTCTCATATGCCAGCTTTGGAAATTCTCTTATATACCTTTAAGTGGTAATTTCTGATCTGAACGGAATTACACTGTCATATTTGGTATGAATGTAATGGTAGTGAGAAATCCTGCTTACTATTTTAGAAATGCCATTTTTAGAAAGTAGGCATTTATCTGCACTTAGTGCTCTCTGTGCCTTACAGCCTGTCTCTAATCCACGTCTGGTCTATGCTGGTTGACAGCTCCCCATGTGCATTCCACCCAGACAGCCATAAACACAGGACACTCAGCTGCATCTGCATTCATCTACATACTGATGGGTCTCCCTGGGCAGGAAGGGTGGAGGGGCACTCACTTACACTTCAAAGGGTAGTAGCCTGACCCCACACAAAGGACTGATAACCCCCACATATCTCCTGGGAGACAGGAATGGGCTGAAGGGGGAACTAGTTCACTTCAAAACCACTCTTTGGAAGTTTCCTCCACTTCAAAGGCAAATTTGAGTGTATAAACTGGGTATGTGACCCCCTAAAATCAGACACATCTGGGCCTGCAACTGGACTCTGTCAGAAGGACTGCAGTGCTGCCCAAAGGACTCATCTGGACTGGTTTTCTGGAAGGACTGCTCTCCTGCTTGTTGCACTGCTGCCTGCTGCTCCCTGAGTCTACTGGAAGGAATTTGCCTACCCACCACAAGTGACCTCCAAGGGCCTGTCAGCATGTCTCCCATTAAGAAGTCTCAGGCCCATC
The DNA here is from genome assembly GCF_031143425.1 of Pleurodeles waltl. Classification (NCBI taxonomy): domain Eukaryota; kingdom Metazoa; phylum Chordata; class Amphibia; order Caudata; family Salamandridae; genus Pleurodeles; species Pleurodeles waltl. The sequence continues at coordinate 433,685,998 of NC_090442.1, forward strand.
AAAGACTTCAGCTAAGGGATCAAATCTACCATGCTGGAAAAATTGATGCAACGCCTGCAGAATCAACACAGAGTCTGTCTCGGGGCTCAAAAATCACAGCAGCACCTACTGAATCGATGCAGCACAGTCACTGCATGACTGGAAATCGGCACATCGCCCTTGCTCCGAGCAAATAATTGATGCATCACCTCCACTGCACCAGAAAATTCAACACATTGCTTTACTTTCTGATGCCTCACCCCCTGTATGGACCAACAGCATTGTTATTTTTGATGCATCCCAGGTACTTTGTGCTAAAGAGATACATCCATTGATTCCTGTGGTGCTAGACTACCTAAACCTCTACAAAGTGATATCTTGACTTGTGCATATTAGACTTTTGTCGTTTGGGTTGTTCGGATAAATGTTGTTTCTTTTTCTAAGCTGTAATGGGATACTTTTTGTGATATTTTCACTGTGTTACTCTATGAGGTATTGCTCAAATACTTTACACATTGCCTTCTAAGTTAAGCATGCCTGTTCTATCAAAGTTACTGGAGGGTGAGCCTGTCACGTAGGCTTTCTTTATTCTAATGAGACTACTGGATTTGGGCGGCAGAATCACTTGCGCTGTGGGGGACTAAGGCTAAACCACTACAGGTGACACCGGCTGGCGTAATCCGTGTTTTGCTCTGACTAATAGCAGTGCCTCATCTCTACCCAAGGCCAGGGATGACTGAGCAGCCGAGCGCATGACGCAATTGACTCCTCAGGGAAATCGTGGTCACTCAGATCACATCCATTTTTCTCATTGACATTAGTCACACATATACAAGGACAATCAGAGGCATTAAATATTTCAATAAGATTTTAATGAAGCAACTGCGTCTTAGATAATAAAGCATGTACTGCAAAAACCAGGACAATAGAGCATGACAGGATTAAAATTGTGACAAGGAGAGAGAAGCATAAAAATAACGCTACCTTATTGTCACTAAAATAGTTTAAATAATTCCTAGCTAGGCTATGTTAGAGAACAGCATGTTAAGCTCTATTTCTTCCCTTCAGGGTCCCCTGGGTAGACATCATCCCTTATACATGAGCAAGAGGCCTGTAGACTACATAAGCAGCTGTAGTGAAGCGTTCAGCAATCAACATATAGTCGTGGTCATCTGGCTGAATCTCCCTCTAAGGTGTATGGGACAGAGAAGTGTTTTTATAATAAAACAGCTGATGTTGTGAGAAAATGTCCCTACGTAAGGAAGTGTAGGTTTCTATGAACACTAAAGACAAAGAATTACCATGTTTACCTGCAACCTATCTTACTGCAGCCTTGAGAGAAGCACAGAGTGAAAGAAATGTTTTGTTTAAGAACGCAGTGCTGGCCTAGGCAAAGAACATCTAGACAGAGAGAAATAAAACAAGACCGCAAATGTGGCTATTGTTGAAATAAACAAAGCTGAATAAAATATATCTAGGTTAAAGTACACAGCAGCAGGCCTAGTTCACTAAAATAACATGTATGAGGCTATAACTAAAATGGCTACACAACAAGCCCAGGATAATTTAGGTTTTTTGACAGTTACCCTGACTAGGGTGTTTTGCCTACTTGGACAGGGTGCATACTTCTGCCAACTAGAGACCCAATTTCCAACAGCCCCTATGTGTAATAGCTATGAATTTAAATGCCCACCTTGCTGCTAATTATAGCCTGTATGAGGCCAAACAAACTTTTTGAAATGGGTTTCACACCATAAACAGTTGAAATATGTTTTCTGGTCCCCGAAATCCTTAAGATGACATGGAGAAAGAGGTAGAAGTAGAGGTAGGCTGAGAGAAGAAGAGAGGCTCTGATATAGAAGTAGACGGAGGTGAGCTAGAGAAAGAGAGAAAACATTTCCTTTTACAGAGGGGCCCTTGATAGGTGGGGGCCATGGGAAGTTACCCAGTTTGCCCATGGCTTAAACCGTCTGTGACTGTGACTTACACGGTCACCCCCTGAGTCTGACAGGTGTATTTCATGAACAATTAAAGAAGATGATAAAGTGACACGTAATCCAAAGGACACAAACAAAAAACTACAGCTTTTCATAGGCCAAATTATTTTTCTAGACTAAAAACCCTCCAATAAGTAAAAAACTAATTTTTATATAATTAGAATTCGTGGTTAGTACACGATTAACGGAGGAATCTCGTAAGTGATATTTGGACAATGCAAAGCCCTGGTAGGGATTGAGTACGAAGACGGTTATTTTCTTCAGAAATGACAACGGCCACTTGCAGACGTTACCCGACTCAGCATCCCAAAGGAAATGAATATCAATTTCACTGTCTGGACATCTCACTCGGCTAGACAGTCGCAAGAAGGAAGAGTAACTTCTCCAACACGCCTTCTTTTCCAGGTGATGCTCCCACTTTCGCTACAATGGTGTTTTGCATTTTGAATCTCCCTAGCTCAGAGCCCACTGCTCCTGTACTAACTGGCGTTACAAAGTAAAGTTTCTTGAGGACTTAAATCACGAGGCATTACACATACTGATTCGCATCATTTTGCTGGTTTCATGCAATTGAAAGAAGGGGTGAGGAGGCCATTAATTATACATTTGTCGGTGGCATAGGTCTCATAAAGACAAATTAGTTTCTTGGGTTTTGTAATTACTATGTACTAATGAGTTGAAATAATGCGCTGCCTACAAAATCATTAGAGTGATGTATTGATTAACAGTTCTAATCATGATTACAGTGTAATTAAGAATGATTTCCAGAGACATTTAATAGTAGGAATAACCTCTTTACATCTACCAATGATTTCCCTCCAGCACCTTCCAGATTACTGTGTCGTCAAGGATGGAGTTGTTGTGTCATCTTTAAAATGAAGTATATGGACGTATTGTTTTTTCCAAATAAAGTTGATTATAATAGTAAATATTTGCCAATATGATCAATTTGAATCATATTTAATGATAATCGTCAGCAAAGGTTCAATTTGCGCAGTTTCTATTTCCCTACCGCACTGTACTTGATACTATAGAATTTTTGCATAACTTCATTTTCCGTTGTTAGACCTGGCATCCTTATCGTGGCACTGCTCCCAAACGGCTTGCCTTCACTCCTCCTGCTTTGGTGAATTCGTTTTTGTTGGGATTAGGACTCTGTACACTTTACCAGGGCTAACCAGTGCTAAAGTGTGTAATTCCACACTAAATGGTACTACACGTACTCATGGCCTGTAGATTAAAAGCTACCATTGGGCCTGCAGCACTAATTGTGTCAACCACAATTTAAAATATGTTTCAATCCTGCCACTGCACCCTGTAGTGCAATTTTAAAACTTCAATTTCGACCTGGCAAATGAAACCTTTTGCCTGTCCATATCATTCATTTTAATTTTTAATACTTCAAGTCACCCCCTAAGGTAGGCCCAAATGATCAGAGGCTAGAGGACATTACACTTTAAAAGTAGGACAGGTGGGTTTAATTTTTATATGTCCTAAGGTGAAAAAGTCCTAAAGGTGTTTTTCTCTACTGTAAGGCTTATCTTCCCACTGGGTAACCTTATTAAATGGGTGATAATTGATTGGGAACAGATAGAACTATGGTGTTCACACTCAAATGAAATGTAATTTAAAATGCTCTTGAATGGCAAAGTTTGATTTTAAGTCACAGTTCTGAAAATGCCACTTTTGGAACATGGGAATTTTTATTTTCCTAACCATTTGTCAGGTGAACCCAACTCTTCGTGTTACAACGACCACCAATGACAACTGGCAACGTGAGCTCTGAACTTCGCACTACAGCAACAACAGCCTGTGGTGGCCTCCAGTGCTAAGCTCCAGCAAAGATGCCCAACTGGCTCTTTTTGGTACAGTGATACTCAACTTTTCGAAATTGTTTTGGGATTTTCTTGTGTTGTGTTTTCACTTTAATCCTGTTTGTGTGCTGCATAAATACTTTACATATTGCCTCTAAATTAACCCTGACCGCTTTTGTTGCAAGCTACCAGAAGGATAAGCACAGGTAAATTTAGTGACTGTTGTGGGTCACCCTGACAAGGATTGTGGTTGTTGCCTTAGTGAAACTTCCACCTCTCTCGACCAATCACCCAGTATCTTAACTCCCTCATTTATCTATTTTCAAGTTTTAGACAGCCCATCATACTGCCAGTTGGCTGCACACTGGAGTACTAATTGGTCCATGGCAGCCACTGGTGTAGTGTTCCGGTGGTGGCCCCACTCAGACAGTTCAAATTTTGAATGCTTGCAAGAGTGGGTGGAGCATGGCTGGGAGCAGTATGGCAACTCTGAAAGGTACCTCCGCATAACCTGGGCCTTCTAATGATATTGTGGGTTGCCTCAATGCTAATTCATGGTGGTGTTGGTCTAACAGTGGTAGACAGCCTGACTCACCAATTCATAACCTGGATGCCAACAGTCTGTGAGAAAAATTATTGATAACCATGTTGTGCTCCAGAACAGCCATGGCCCAGTGAGTGTGAGCCTACTTCCTATATCTATGGAGACAACCATCAAGACAACCATCAAGGTCACCCACTGAGAACACAGCAGGGTGCTAGTGCTGCAGGGACAATTATATTGTTCTAGCAAGCCATCCACCTGCGACCAGCATGACCCACTAAAAATACAGGGGAGATAAGGGTGCAGAAGCAGGCATGCTTGGATGCCCATAGAGTATGCTCTGAAATGAATGATGCACTGCAAGTGGGCCATCCACACAAACCTTGCTACGATAGAAAGCCCACTGCAGATGCTGTCCCTGGTTCATCTTCAGCCTGATCAGTCATTTTGGTTTGAGATAGATTATTTCTAATAATATCACAAATGCCCAGAAGTGCTGCCATCTCACCTTCCCTGCAGTAAACAGCTTTTCCATTTTCTTCATCCTTTCCAGATGTGCTACCACAGCATCAACTGGTGGGGGAAACTGGAACTGTCACTTAAACAAACAGTTACTATTACTGTTACTAACTTGAGTAATCCTCAATAGAAGCGACACGGAGTGCCAATCCCCGAGCCCATGATTGCACTTCGCCTGTCAAAAGAGACTGATATCAATATCACAAACACTGCTTAACTTCAAATGTAAAGTAGCTTGGACTCCATTTCCAGGAATAAGGTGCAAAGACTACTTCTTTTCTTGGATGGGCTTGCAGGCCACCAACAACCACAACCACAAAACCAAGAACCTGAAATGGAATCTTCGAATCTGGACTTCATTATTACTTAGCTGTAATCGATCAAAGCGTCCATGGATAGCACAGACAAAAGGCTTGTGGACCTGGATAGTCGGAAAAATAAACACCAGACTGGGGAACTGATATATTGAACCTTTACAGTAGGGTCACTGAGGTGGAAGACGACAGATTGCGATATAACATCTAAATCTACATGTTCCCAGAAACACAGGAAAGGAATGATATCAAAGAATTTCCAGCCTTCTGGCTGCTTCAACGTCTACAAGTGTGATTTGGTCATTCTCTCAATTCCAAGGAGCTCATTGGCTGCGATCACACAATGATGTTTCGCTCAGACCCTCAGACAAATAACTCTTTTGTCTGCTTTGCCATGCCCAAGCAAGCTCCACCCTTCAACTCTTTTGGCAACATGGTCCCTATAATACAATGGGCATAGGCTTACCTTATTGGCTGAATTGTCCTGGGAGACATTCATCATTAAGAAGAAATTCCTATCTTTAGGTGCAATACCCAAAGGGAAATAGACTGCAGATTTATACACACAGCCACCATGAAACAATTCTTGGACTCATCTGTTAACTGAGACATAGACATTGTTTCATCAGCACATTGATCTGACTCTCATATTACCACAAGTCATAGGGATCATGCTCCTCTGATGAGCAATTCTACCTATAGGATTACCTTGCACAACTAGCGGATGAGGGGCAACAAAGAAGATGTCAGTTTTAAGTAACAATAGATTTTGACATATCCAAATTACAACTATGACCCAAGCCTAAAAGCACTTGAAAGCTATTTGCTTAACCACTTCCCTACCTGATTATATGCTTGTTTTATGGGCCAGCAGATGCCTTCATACCCCGATGAAAGATTTCCCCAGTCTGAAAATCTCACCCTGTTTAATCATTGCTATAATTACTTCATTTAGAACTACCCAGTAGAGAATACACTCCTAAGTACCCTTGGACTTGAATCTATTATTGACCGCTCTTGGGAGAACTGTAACGTTCTATTACTTTCGAGAATGTTTCCAAAACAGCTGAATATAATATCACTAAATTACAAGAAGAATGCAGAGTTCATAACACCACTTTGGAGCATAGTTTTCAAAGGAATAGGAGACATTAAAGCCAGCTGCACAGAGTTAATCAAAGCCACAATAATACATTTCTAGAAGTAAGGCAAGGATTAACCCCAAATGATGTAGTCAAAGACCCATAGCCTTGATTATTACAGATATGGAAATTCTAGCAAAGGTGTTTTCAGGGAGGTTTAGGTGCTACATTTGCTACTTAATACACAGAAACCATATTTATCTCTAAGTGAGTATCAACCAGCCACATGAGGTTTCTCAGGATTTAATGGTCATTTAATGGTCATACCTGATCCAGACCCTCGGGTGAGCAGGTTTTTATAAAATGATGTTTTTCAAAAACGTGAGATGCTCAAATGCACCTGAACACTAACAGTAGTTTGTAATGGTTTCCATCTCAACCAGTTTACCATTGCAAGAGGCACCCAACAGAAATTACCTTTGTCATCAGTTCTTTTTGTGATAGCAATTGATACCAATTGAACTTCTGATGATGAAAATCAAATCAACTCCGTCCAAAACAGCCATCAGTACAGCCTTGGAAAAAAATCAAACTGATACACCATGCGGATGATATTTTGCTCTTCCTCACCAACCTAGAATCCTTGCTCCATCAAGTGCTGGAGATAATAAACAGCTTTGGACATTTTTTCTGCTGGAAAATTAAGTGGAGCAAAAACAAGGGCCTGCTTATAAACCACACAACACCCTCCTCCAACATAACAGGATCTCACTGTAGATGGTCCAACACCACAATAAAGTATCTAGATATCTTAATGGGTCATGATCTTGCATCTGTCAATATGGAAGGATTCTTACCAAAAACAATATTTTACTTTACCAAATAAAACCACACAAGACTTTCATTAAGGCATTAAATACAATTGGTCAAAATGCTAAGAGCGCCATGCTTCAACCACTTGTTTTGAGATTATACTTGCTTGCTTTCTAAAATATTGGATCTATAAAATGAATAAAATGATTAAGTATTGTGTCTGAGATGGCTTAAGACCTACACATAAAATCAACAAACTGCAAGAAGACACTGCATCTGGATGTTTACTTTTACCTGACATGATGCTTTAAAATGAAACTTACCACCTTGCACATTTTGCATAATGTTGCTCCAGGGCTTTGAACCAACCTAACTGGTGGCAGTAGAACATCATCTCATGGGGCAAAAACACTGCTCATGGTGACCTGTATGTTCACAAAGGAACACCTAAAGGCAGAACAAACCCATCTATTGTGCAAACAATTCAAACGTGTGACCTGACTCAACACCTTCATTAAACTCTCATTATTTCACAGTGGTGTTCCACCCTCGCATAATAAGGCCATTTGAATTGGCAAACAAGCATTTGACTGGATAAGGGGATCTGCACACTGTGGCAACTGATGCAGGATGTAAACATGAAAATCTTTGCAGTCCTAGAGGACGAATATCAACTGGAAGGGCAATGTTAGACCTGTCAGCCTTAGCATTGCCTTCACCCTGACTTTTTGCCTTATTGCTCCATTGTTTTACTGACTTTGTTTTTTGCTGGCCCCCAGGACTACTAGAATATGCTAAAATGCTTGTGCTCTTCCCCTAAAAATTGTAACATTGGCTTATACCATATTGGCATATTAAATTCACTTATACATCCAGGTAAAGTGGCACTTCATGTGCCCAGGACCTGTCAATTTAATGAGACTAATGGGCCTGCAGTACTGATATAGCTCCGTAACATGTCTCAGGTCAGCCATTGTAGAGCCTGTATCACAAGTGTTAAACTGCCATTTTGATCAGGCAAAATAATGGTTTTGCCCGGCCCAAACCTTCCTTTTTGATACATTGGGTAAGCCCTGGACAGTCAATAAGACAGGGTGCAATGTATTTAAAATGTTGGACATTTACCTTTAAGTTTCACATGTCCTGGTAGTGAAAAACTCTTAAATTACAGTTTCATTACTGCAAAGCCTACATCTCCCATGGGATAACAGTGGAATAACCTTATTACATGTAATAAGTGTAATTTCTAATTGGGAAGACCTATGCAGTTCATGGTTGGTGTCTCTGGAATCAGAATGTCAAATCCTAACTTATGGTGAAGTGGGACTTTAAATTGTAATTGTGAAAATGCTGCTTTTAGAAAGTTCCCTAAGAAAAACCGGGCAGCATAATAATTTCCCCCGGAAATGGGTATGGTAAATACAAAAAAGTACAATGTTCCTGGCGGAATTATTTAATTATTTGCTTTTTTCGTTGGTTACACACTCCAACCACCACATCACCAAATACAATTGCAGATTAACAAAACACAGCAGAGAGTATATTGATATATGAACTTCAGTATATTAAACAAATTAAGTTAGTACATAAAATGCATCATTAATGTTCAGCACTGTTGCCTCTCCATAAAGATTCAGCAATAATACAACGTTTCTCTAGTATTAAAATGTCCTCTTAACAGATAAAGCACAGAACAGATCAGGCATGAATGTCCTGAAAAGGTATCTTCAAAGCAAACCAGGCATATATCAGCACAATGATGCCATCAGTAAACTTAAACAAGAGGAATCATCGACAAAACACCTCTTATGACAGCTGGGTTAGAGAAGACACAGGCCTCCAGTACTCTTAAGAGTGCTGCGAGAGGCCGCTCCCTCCAATCCTGGCACTGCTTTCATGCTGGTTACCAGCATCAAAGCATCGCAAAAATTGGTTAGGGTATTTGTGGAGCCTTGAGGAGACAGAGCGGAACATGGACTGGAGTGAAGACGTTGTGCAGCAAGCAAAGTAAGTGGCTATTTCTTTTTTATTTTCTGTCGTCACTCACCTTGCATGCATGCACCCACCCACCATCGATTTCCTGCCCCCCACTCTAAGTACTTGCTGCTGCCGCAGACTAGCGGACATCAAAATGTCCATCGTCTGTTGATGGAAACACGACTTGGCCCCCTATGATGATTGGTTATCTGATGTGTCAACCACTGCTGCCCACAAATTACTCATTTATTGTCTAGTCACCCTAACAGATACCTTTGACAGTATCTGATCCTGATTCATTGTAACAAACCCCTCCCATTTTGAGTAACTCAGTGTGACCCTCCCAGTCTCATACCCAATCAGCACTGTATCAACTTACACATCACTCTCTGTTAACTTTCCTGTTTTTAAGAGAAATTCAGTTTACCCTACCTGCTGCAAAGTGTGTGTGACCTTGGCTCCGTTTGGACTTCCACTTCTCACCCTGCTTTATTAATCTTGTATCGCAAAGGAATTATGCTATTGGTTCTTAGTGATAGGACTTGTAAATGGTCCTAGTTGTATATCCTGGTAAATAGTATATTCATATACAGATTGTGTATTTACTAATGTGATAAGATTGCAAATAAAGAAATATTGGAAATATAAATGAACCACTTTCTCACCAAAAATGAAATGCTTGCAAGTGATGTCTAAAGTGAACCTGAACTGGAAATTTCTGTGGAAATATGTCTGCTTCTTACGTTTAGACATCTCCAGTTTGAGCCTTGGAGCACACTGAGAGACCAAGCGGTGAGTGACTGCATATTCACACTATTTACCAATGTGTCTGAAACTACTTTCTATAAGAGCTTTTTGCATTGCATTGTTGGTCAGCACAACTTCCTAGTTTACTGTGCAAACATTTGTAAATGCATAATGCAGTATTTTAAGTCAATTATATTAATTTATTTCGGACAGTGGGTCCACATGGCAAGAACTTTTTCCTGAATGGCATCTTAGAGTTTTGCAGCAAACACAGAACATGTCACAGTGTGCTTTGGTTACAATAAACATGTGATGTAACTTATGGTAGAAACATAAGTATCTAAAAAAACAGGAAAATGGTAAATAGTGGACAGTGATTCAATGGGGAACGGACCATGAAAGGTAAAAGTAGACTTTTCATTCTTTCCTGAAGATCTGCAGTAATGGCCAGTTAAGATGAAGTGGATGCCATACAACAGTTTCAGGGAGTCTTTACTTGGTATAGTGATCCTAAATTTCGCAAGGTTGCTGCTGAGAGCAACAGATAGGAGTACATCTAGGAATTCAAAGCATTTTGATTATGAAGCAACCACCATTCAAAAGACGATGGCACTGGGTTACTGAAGTGGGGACATACTGAAATACAATCTTTAATGAAACCAAATGTAGTTGATTTTTTCGCATTTATGGCAGTTCCATTCCTTCCAGCAAGGTCCAATTACTGGAATCTACACTAAGGTATCTTAAATACCGTTTCTATACTCCTCATGAAGGCAATCTTCAGTTTACATCGTATGCTTTCTGAGAAGGAAAGAGAACTTTGCAAATTATTTAAGACATTATTTAAAAATTTACACTATTTATTGGCAAGTATACATATTTGTCGCAGCTTTAATTGCAACATTATCCCATGTTCTGCTTGAGGTATATATCTTATTTGAATCTCAAACAGTACCGATCTAAACCAGCAGCTTTCACAAGACCCTTTAGAGGAAGCTATTGCTATGATTGGGAATGAGTGTTGTGATTTATAGAAGTGTGGAATCTGAAATTTTCCAATTCTACGGCGAGTGTTTAGAAAGAGATGAATTTCCAGTGATGACATTTTTTATCCACTATTGCTCTAAGGATTCTGCAATAGCAGAAATCTCTAAATCGGGGATATTGTGTTTCCGTTGTGTAGTGTGTTAGTTCCAAACACTAAAACTCTTTTCAGTGCCCAAGCCATTCACTTCATATAGTAGTCTTTATATTTAGTTATTATATACCATCAGAATAATCATGCATGCATGGACGTTGTATTATTCATGCACCCATGCGTGGTTTGGAAGAAATATTATAAAGTACTAAAACAGACACAACATGCCTATAAGTTGAAGTTATCGATATTGATTACAAAGACATGTTTAACTATGGTGACGTTCTTAGTTTATTTTCAATGGGCGTTTCATTAATAAAACGTAGTTTTTGAAAAATACTTTGGTATTTGAAATTGGAGGATGTTACTTTAACCCCTAATCTTCTCCTCAGACAAGGAGTTGATGCAGTTTCACATAGAACTCGCCTCAAAAGTTGATTAATGCTAAAACAATCTTCCAATAGACCTAGCTACAGGCATTTGTGCAACATCATGTAACTCCATAGGTGCATGTTGAATCTTTACACTATTATATATTGCATTTTGTACAGAAACTAATAGTTCTGTATTGTACAGTGAATGGAGAAAAAGGTAATCAAAATCTCTAGGTACTGTGCAATGTATTGATGTGCGGTTCTAGAATGAAACAGTCTTGTGGAATGTTTACATTGCTAATAATGAATGGATCCTGTGGCCTAAAGGCTTTTTCAGTGACACATACACATGATTGTCCTAATAGACACAGCCCTTCAAAAGGCAGAAAACCTCAAGTATCAGATAGGATCGGTTTATTATCCAAAAATTGCCAAACGGAGATCTCATAAACAGCAAGATTGCAGTTGAGCGGGTTCTAAAATTACAATGTTGTAGTTTATATATTCTTTATATATAACACTTGGCATGTTCAAGCCCACTTAAGCTATCCTTAAGCATGTATTACTGAATGGACTGTATGGGTGCTATATTATTAAACAAGATCAGCACATTGAGAATTAAACCCATTGCGAAGTAAAATGCAAATTAAAGGCAAGCATTGATATGGAAAGACATGCAAGTACATCTAATAATCTAGATTATAATACAGATCTCCTCCTCCTAAAACTACTTCGATAACCGGAGGCCTTTTCTTCCAAAATGAGGTGGAAGCCGTTTTTACAGTTTGTGAAAAAAAGCTAAACTTTGACATTCAACGTGGGACTAGAGTGTTTGGAGTACAACAGTCTGTAAAGAGCATTGGGGGAAAAAGAATCTGAAGTTTTGGGAACGAGCCACAACACTAATGATGTAACAGTGAGCAAGAGAAGTGGATACTGCAACAATAAGAAAAGATTACGATCGTGAAGTTCTGATAAGGTAATATTTTATTGGAGAAATGTTGTGTGTGCCTGTTTGCCCATGTGTGCGTGCGTCCTCAGGTGTATACTTGTGTGTCTGTGTCCATGTGTGCCTTTTTGTGGTTCGATTAAGACCATCTTATAAGAAATCAGCCTTTCTGACAAGGCAGCATAAACATTAGACCGTCATGTTATTTTAATTTTACAATAATTATATTTTGAGGCAGAGGAAGGGAATGTTATTAACACACCATCACGCCGTTTCACTCAAGTGCTTCAGTAAGGAGTTTATTTTGTATTTATTTAAAAAAAAAAAAGATTTATTCTTGTCAAGGCAATCATGAAAAAATTACATAGACACAACTTTGCCTGACAGAAAGATAACACTTGGTAAAAAAAAGAACCATATAAAGGAATTCAACCCTCAGAAAAGTGAGAAACAAATGAGACCAAGGTGAAGATCGGCTAATAGCAAATTCATACAATATGAGTGAGGATAGACCCACAAAAACAAATTAGAGTTCCCAATTGAATCTGGACCAAAAACGGTCAATTTTTTTTTTAATCAAGCAAGTGCCCCTTGAATTACCCAATATCAGTTCTAGCTTATGGATCTTCTTCAGAGTGGCCCACCACTTGCCAGCTGTGGAAGGTACCGCAGAAACCGAGGTGATGCAGAGCCTAGCTGTTACAATGAAGATCGAAAGCAATCGTTCAAGTCCCAGGTTAGTATATTATTACTGATGCTTGCACCAGTGAGCCGACTCATGTCTAAGCAGAACCCTCCTCAAGCTTGGGACAGGACAAAAACATGTGCAGAACATCAGCAGCCACACACCTGCATTTTGGACACTTGTTCCTATCTAGTCTGCCATTCCCAGCCCACTGTGCTACCCTATCTGGGGTTTAATACAACATATATGGTCATAAATTGTTGCACTTTCAAATTGGGCTAGTATATCGCACATTCCAAGGTGCACCATGCGGCCAAAATTTCTGCTGAAACTATATCATGGCCAAGGAGATTACTCCATTTCTCCACAAGCAACAAACTATCATTAACGTGTTGCTGGCAGAAACACTGATACACTGTGCTGATTAAGGACGTTCTTGGTGCATTTAACAACGCAAATAATTAGTCTGAGTGTGAAGGTAAGACTGCAAGCCAACATCTGACCAAAAAGTAGTACCTGACCTGCGAATACATGAAAAAACTGTTGGGGAAAATCATTTAAGCTTTGCAGGCTGGCAAAGGAACAAAAGCCATTCAAATTGTATGGAAGTCCCACCTGAGATACTGCATAATTGGACCAGGCCACACATATAGAGTTATGGAAGAAAGCCAGAAACATAGGATTATCCCAGAAAGGCATATCCAAGCTGGTAGGCAGAATGGTGTATTTAATGGAAATCTCCATCCAGATGTCCATAATAGCTCTAATACACCTAAATCTGACCCGTTGAAAGCAATAGTCTATATAGAAATAGTCTGCATTCCTGACCTAGCACTAAGCAAAAGGGTAAAACCAATGGGTCCTCATTTTCGATTGTAAGTAGAGTCATTCCGCAAATGCTGCCCAAAAATGTAACCTAAAGTCTGGGACCCGGAGTCCCCCATGGTTGTAAGGGAGCTTAATATATCGGATTGTCCACCTGGCCTGTCTATATCCCCAAATAAAACTACTGATACAACATCTAGTTGTTTAAAAAAAGAATTCAGAACTCGCAGTGCAATTCAGTTAGGAATTTAACTCAGTTTTCAGCGTACCAATATCAGAAACTCAACCTTTAAAGCAAGTAATGGGAGAGGGCTGCATTGGAATTCCACTGGTGGAAATGGCGAAGTGGCCAGTTAAGCTATTTCAATAAGTTGCAAAATTTCCATAATTTATGTGAGGCAACTTTTTATACGAAGCACATGTTTTTGCAAAAATATTCTACATCAATAAGTCACATTAATGTGTTTAAAGGTTATATCACTTTTCTTTTCATCTTTATGAAGAAGATCAGGCTTGCAAAATTTCACAGTTCTCATATGTGAATCAATGTCTTCTTTTATTTATAGAAGACTCAGTATGTGAGCCAATGTCTACTTGCATTAATAGAAGACCCAGTGAATGCTAAATTAGTTTGATTAGACTGGAAAATAAATGGTAGTTTGCACATCAGTTTAAGATCCAAGAGCCAGACAGGAGATTACCCATTCTGTGTCTGGGGGAAAATGCATTAGAACATATGGCCCCAGGATTTTAGATACATGCAATATTAAATATACATCACATACATTGCTGTAACATACACATTTACTTGTACATTTCTAAAGATTTCCTATGTGGTATCACTACTTCTGAAACAAGTAATAACACAAAAAAAAAAGTTAGAACTAGAAAAAGTATTGATAACTTGAAATTCAGCAGCAAGAAACAAGGTATGTAATATATGGATTATGTAGAATATAAAAACTAGAATTTCAGGTAACAAGTGTATATGTCTGCAATGATAACCATGTCAAAATATTTTTTTAAACTAAAAGACGTGGAAGCTATTAAACGGGTATTATCAGACTATCTGTATGGCTGGAAACCACTGTCATGAAAGAGTAGTAATGCTGTACCAGAGTAGTTGGAGGTAGGAGGGATCGCTTGACAAATTGTATATGCTGTTACGCTCATCCCTAAGTTCAATGATTTGCACACTCATACTAGCATTTACAATGCAACATACTGCAACTATTACCTCTGTTTCTGACAGGAGGGAAAACACATTGACGTGTCATTCCTGTAGACCTATAATCTCCCTCACACTGACCCAAACACTGTAAGCAGCATTCTGTCTAATGTTCCTAACATTCCAGGAGTTCCTAATGTTCCTTTGACCAAGAATTTCCAACTCACTATAATACTCTTGGATGCCATGGAATCAGTTCTCTTAGTTTAATTCCATTGTCTGTGGGAGATCTTGTATTCTGGGAGATATTGCAATCTACAAATAAATATAAGTAATCTCCCACGCATTTCCAACTACAAAGCTGGACAAGTCCAGGGGAGTCTTGCAACTCCTAATTCTTACAATCTGTGTTGAAAGAATGTCACAAGCTATGACACAGGCAGAATAGCACAAACATATCATCTTTCTCGATTTCTTCTCCAAGATTGATCATTATTTGGATGATTTAACTGATAGCCACAAATAAGAGGAAACATTCTGTTAGAAACTGGGTTTCTGGTTGGCAGAGGTATGCACCCTGTCCAAGCAGGAACCACAATCCTATTCAGGGTAAGTCATATACACACCATAAATTACCTTGTGTTCAACTTCTGGTAGCTTGATACAGAGCAGTCAGGCTTAACTTAAGAAGCATTGTGTAAAGCATTTGTGCACCACTTCAAACAGTCAACAAGTGAAAACACCACACAAAAGAACATCACACCAGGTTAGAAATATAGATCTTAATTGTATGAGCAAAACAAGACCAAAAAGTGACAAAAATCCAATAGGTAGAAGTTGAGATATGAATTTTTGAAGATTAAAGTGCAAAATCGTGGTTGAGAGCATAAAGCACCAACCAGGGGTATCTGGTCACAGTAGACCGGGTGAAATCCAAAAGTTCAGGCCAATTGTGATGGAGCACAGGTTGGATACAGTCAATGTAAGTGCAGCTAAAGCCTTATCTACTCAAAAGAAAAGTTTAACCAAGTGTACATTTCGCGAGGAAGAAGTTCACCAGGCGTTGTCACGAGAGGTGAGACTTGTTGTGTAAAGAGACAAATTTGCAGTCGTAAGTGTTGATTCTTCATGCGAGTGGCATGGGTCCGGTGCAAGCAGGCCTTTTCACGAAGAACCCAAAAGCCAGAATTCAGGCATCAAAAACTACTTTCAAGGGCCAAGGACTGGAGAGGCTACTCTTGGTGGTCAGGAGCTGGTTGAAGACAGGTCCAGGAGCTGTAGCAAGTGAGATCGAAGTCTGTTGAGTCCCTGAGACTTTTCAAAAGAGGAGGCATGCCCTTGGAGTCACTATGATTCTGGGACGTGGATGTTCAGGTCCAGTCCTTCTCACTCCTAGGAAAGCAGGAGTCCAGCAGAGCAGCAGCTCAGCAGAGTGTAAATGTTGTAGCATCACAGCAGTCCTTCTTCCTGGTACAGTATTCACAGGTCCAGAGGTGTACTGAGTTACTGGGGCCATAGGTCCAGTAATTATAACCTGTTGTGCCTTTGAAGTCATGTACACACCAAATATTACCCTGGATTCACCTTCTGGTAGCTTGACACAGAGCAGTCAGTCTTAACTTAAGAAGCATTGTGTAAAGCATTTGTTCACCACTTCAAACAGTGAAAAAGTAAAAACACCACACAAAAGGATACCTCACCAGTTTAGAAATATAGATCTTAATTGTATGAGCAAAAAAAAACCAAGAAATTACAAAAATCCAATAAGTAGAAGTTGAGATATGAATTTTTAAAGATTAAAGTGCAATTTAGTGCTTAAAAACATAAAGCGCCAAACCGGGGTATCTGGTCACACTCGACCGGGTGAAATCCAAATGTTCAGGCTGACCACGATGGGGCACAGGTTGGATACAGTTCTAGGTAAGTTCAGCTGCAGATTTATCTTCTCAAAAGTTGAGCCAAGTGTCATATTCGCGAGGAAGAAGTTCACTGGGTGTGATCACGAGAGGTGATACTTGCGAAAGAGACAAACTTGCAGTCACGAGTGCTGATTCTTTGTGCAAGTGGCATGGCTCTGGTGCAAGCAGACCTGTTCATGAAGAACCCAAAATACAGAATTCAGGCATCAAAAACTACTTTCAAGGGCCAAGGACTGGAGAGGCTCCTCTTGGGGGTCAGGAGCTGGTTGAAGACAGGTCCAGGAGCTGTAGAAAGTGAGATGGAAGCTAACATTTACATAAATCTCAAATTATATACCTAGGGAGTTTGTGATTTCTTTAAAAGCCAGACATTTGTAATTTATAGATTTCTTTTTTCACAATCCTGATGAATCAGGCCCTTCATGAAGATATTAGTGAGGGGGCTGTTTCTCTCTGGCTAGGTTATGGACTCTCCAATATATATACAGTCATTATTGCTTGGTCTAATTATTGAGTTTTTTTAAAAAATTTTTTTACAAAAAACGTTTATCTCTCCATAGTGCATGAACACCACCTTGCAATGGATGCCATGAAAAAAGCACACTTTACTACACATCTTACACTCAGCCCAGTCTTTAATCTTCTCTGGATAGTCCAGCTTTAGTTCATTGGGATCTCATGGATCTTCTAAATAATACCAGTCGCTAGAGTATCCTCGCCTATTTGCCAGGCAGACCTACACAACAGGCAAGACTGATGCTGGGGAGTAATTGAGTAACTAGATGGTCCCGTTTGGGAAGTCAGAATTCATCTCTGCAGAAAGAAAACAGGTGTTTTTTGCTTCAGCAGTTACAGATATCTGCCCCAAACCTGCTATAGAAAAAGTGGGCTTCAGCAGATTGCAAACATGTTAATAGAGGGATCTACTGCTGCAGTTTTTTAGCCTTAACCTGGTCAGCACAAAGTTGTCCCTAAACAGACTCACTCTTAATTTTACAATTCTATAGCCTCACTAAACTCAATTGCAGTTTAGGGCCAGATGAGCATAGATATTTTCAGGTTGCATTCAGGGATCTATTATCGAATTGTAAAATGGGTTAGAGTTTCAAAATTAGGAAGGGGCTTGTTAGGGCATCCCTTCCTAATAACTACTTGCACTGGCATGCAAGAATGTTTTGAAACCAAAATGTTGTAGCCTTTGTGAATGGTTGTGAAATGTGTTTTTTAACAGCAGGGAGTGTTCTCAAAGACCTACTCTTGAAAATTAAAAGAAACATTTTTTTTTAACCCCCCCAGTCTCTACAATATTTTACTACTAAACATATGCCAACATGTGCAGAGATCTCTGCAGAGAAAGGATAAGAGAGGCAGTGACATAGCTCTCTGACCATAGGTTTGTAATTGCACTTTGTACTTCATGAGTAGTACCAATGTAGTACAATTTACAAATTACAAAATGCAGTTTGTGATTTGGGTCCATACTTAATTGCTAGTTATCTGGTTTATTTTGTGCCAAATTCTTCTAGGTAAACGTGAATTCTAATAATTGACCTAATTCAAACAATCCTGATGGCTAAGGTTGAAAATCTACTTTGGTATGTTTCTTCATTTATTTGTCATACATTTCTGACTTTTTGGAGATTCACAAAGAATATCAGGTAATCTACTCGCTACTGGTAATCTTTTGCAGATTTGCTGCCAGGTGTATAATATCCTGGTGGAAATCATAACACTGCAAGTAGACATGCTGACCATCATGCTATATGCCTTCCTTCTTTAGTAGTTGATTGTGTTTTTATGTTGGCAGGGTAAGACTACTCACAAACATTTTTTTTTTGTATGCTTGCACCCCTCTAGCTCTCCCTGTCCATAAGACCAAGGACCTGATTATTTTCTTGGAGGATGGGATACTCCATCCCAAATGTGATGGATATCCCGTCCACAATGTTACCGGTTCCATAGGATATAATGGAACTTGTAATAAGGCAGACAGGATATCCGCCACATTTGTGAAAGAGTAACCCATCCACCAAGATCGCAATCAGGCATCTAGTTTCCAAGTTCTAACTGTAAAATTAAATTGGTGGAAATTGGTTGTTTGAACAAATATGGAGATTTTTGTGGTATCTCAGACTTAAGCCATAGTGTCTATCCATAAAAACATAGAATTTTCAATTCCCAATAGATTTCTTCTAGACAAAACATGAACATGCTCTATTGTGAAAATGTATGCTATCCTCAATGATTTCATGCAAATGCTCAAAGATGTACAGAGTAAAAGTTGGAAGCTAAGTTCACAGAATAAGGCCATTTGTAATGCTGGCAGCCAATGTGGATTTTGGAAGAGTGCGGACTATGGCACTGGTCCATGGATAGCAGTATTCTCCATGTTTTTGGCACAGTACAGGGGGTATACTTCTGTATTTTCCCAAGGCACACACAATTCTTTCTCTGTAACCACATTAACTGTTATTTTATGTGTAATTCATGTTCCACCACTTTCTTTTTTCACAAGATCGTATCACCTGGATTCCTGCTTCGCCTACTGTAATTCTACTTCATCTTCTGAAAGTCTCCTGGAATCCTGCTACTGCTGGGTCTGATCCTTATCTATTTCAATCCAGGTTTTGTAAATGCCAGGTTCCTCACAAATTCTCTACATTGAACATTCAGTATTCTTGGATAGTTTGCTTTAGGGCACATATCATTATCCTCGAATCAACGATCCTTCAAGGTGAAGCCTGTTGCTTCCTCATGATATTTGCATCTATTTATTTACAGAGTGTGATGCTACATTCCCTCAAAAGACCTGACAGCAATATTTTAACACCAAGTACAAGAACTGCAACAACTACCAAGTGACAATGCAAAATTGAAACATTTGTTGAACGCTCATGATTGTTCCTTAGCCGGTTCATTTGCTACTCATTTTTCATTACATCAAGTAGGCATAAGGAGTTTCTAGATACTCTATTAGATCATTTTGTTACCATCCCATACAGTTTGTCTCTGATTGCTGTAAGGTGGAGTTCTCAATAGGCTATTTGTCAGCAGCAGTGTTAGCTTGGGCCACACATCTGGTAGGTGCTACTAGTCCCTGTTTGAATGATAACTTAACCTTCTTGAACCCTTGTCTCAAAAGCAGATTTTTAAGGCCAAGTAGAGAATTGTCTGCTGAGGGGGCCTTATGTGATTCCCAATAGGACAGTTTCTTCAGTCAGAAGTTGAGATCAACTGGACCAAAAGGAACCCAGGAAGAATCTATGCAGATTGAGATACTGAAAAGGAACACAGATAGTGCTTACATCATAACACACCTGACCATCGGGTTCTTCTCTGTCATATATGATCTGTTAAGAGTCCAGGAAATGTCAAGCCAATGTAAGAGAGAAAAAGAAGGTGGTATGTGGCTACTTTATGTTGGATCATCCTTGAGAGACTCCAGCTAACATGTGTTTCTTCTATGAATCTCTTTATGTGCTCTAAACAGTTTGGTCTTAAACTATCCATTTCACCTAGATAGCAGTGCTTCTTGGATGTATATGCATGGTAGATGGTCTAAAAAGAATTGTATTTCACAACTCTTGATGAAGATTCCTGAACATGTTTAGACAGTAGAGGGAGCACCTTTAGCATCTAGCGTAGTGAAAGGAAAAACAGATGCATTATTGGATCTCTTTTGACTTGATTTCCTCACCTCTGTTGTTATATTTGGATTGCCGTAGTTGATTAGACATAACCCTTATATAAACTGAGTAATGAGAACCATATTCATGTATTCCCCATTTCATCATGAGCACTGTTTTTCTTATAGACATCATTGCCCATCTATTGATGATTTGCAAGAAATGCCTCTTTATCTCCTACTATAGCAAATTAGATTTTCATCCTTCTATATTATCAAGAATAATATTATGTTTTGAAAAGAATGACAGTACTCACTTCAACCCCTCAAGAGAATTAGATTGCACTATTCCTATTGAACCTGTAGCACAAATGCTTTTTGGAAGATGCTGTCCCTTAGTAAAGGTGAAAACACAGTAAAGGGCTTTCTACAAGAGACCTTGCTAAATGGATCAGGCATTTGTCTTCTTCTCTTGACATGACTTCTATGTAAACTTTCATCATTGGACAAAGGTATAAAGCAAGGTCATGATTAAAAACAGGTATTCATTGCAATTTATTACATATATAGTAGAATGTGTATAAGGAGCAACTATGTTTAGCACTTCTAAGCTGAGATTACCAACTGTTGAGAGTCAAACAAAGTGACAAATGGGCTACTGTTCTGCATTCAAGTTGGTCATTGTGAATAATGGGTGATGCCTTTCAATTTGTGCAGTGCTCCAGGAATTTTTCAAAGCTTCATGAATCACATCTTATGTCATATCCTAAACAATTACACCATTATGTATTTGGATGATATACTAACTTTTTTCTGAAATATTAAAGATCATAAACATTGTGTGACTTCTGTACTTTCCAGGGTACAGCAACATAAATTTGCATAATATGTTTCCATGTAACTATCCCAAATTGTGACAAAATTACACGTTCTTATGTGAAAGGCAAATCTGTCATGTCATGCTATATTTTAGCATGAAATGTGCCTCGTGGGAATTCTGAAACAAATATGCATTCACCAATTCACCACAAATAACAGCCACTCAAGTTCTGTTCTTTACATGCTTTTATGGTGAATTTTAACAGCAAATGGTGCATAAGTGCATACATTATGGGAATTTCACATAAGAAGTGAAATGCAAAATTATAAAAATTACAGATATTACAGAAATTCTGCACATTATTCCAGCATATTTTTAATTTTACCAAGGTCTACTGTAAGCCAGAAAAGTATAAATGTGACAAGGAATACATTAAGTACCTCTGATATTTTCTCACACCTTATAATCTGTTTATTGTCAATTTCCTCAACTGCACTAGCAACACAGACAGAGTAAGCAAGAGGACTAAAAGGAGAAATGGATTTGTGCGGAAGACACAGTGCTGAGCAAAGATTCTAATTCCTTACATTTTTACTGAAGCACTGATTTTGTGGCATGCAAATTCTTATAAAAGACTTGTTGGGGAGATGGTTGGTTCAGGGAAAGCTGTTGGCACAATTTTGCTACAAGAACAGAATGATGATGCATTGAGCATCCAATTGCTTATCTTTTCAGTACCTTCAGTTTCTGTAAATGTAATTAAACTGGTATTGAAAGAAAACTCTTAGCCATTAAATCATCTGCAATTATTGGTGAGCGAACTCAGAACTCGGGAACCTTTCAAGATAAGGATTGACCACAGGAATTTATAATTACTCTGCATCATAAAATACTGCAACAGAGAACTTGCTTGCTATGCCCAGTTCATTTTCCAATATGACTTTGTTTTATCACTTACATCCCAGGCTCAAACTATCTTCTAGCAGATGCTGTATTGGCACCCTGAACTTTCTCATTTAGTGGAGCAACAGGTCATTCAACCTCATTGGTTCATTTGGGGTTCTTAGAAAAGGTGAAACAAGCATGGGGTAATTTAGACTTTGCCATTCTGAAACAAATTTCAACAAAATTTCTGTGACTCAGTACAATGGCATATATTTTCATAAACACACCTTATGTAGTCCCTCGGAAGAACTTCAAACACATGTTTTGAGTCTGTGTCATGATACAGTTATCTCTGAATGTAGATAAATCAAATTGAGCCAAGATATAATGCTGCACACATTTTGATGGCCATCATTTAATGTTGAACACCATGATAAGGCATTTCTTGTTTATGCTCAATGCATGACAATATACTGAACTATTTGAAGTCTTGCACCTTGTTCTGTTCCATCCCAACCATCGTATACATTTTCCACTACTTTCATCTTTGATTTGTCAACATTTAATGGGTACTGAATGACCATGGTGAAAGTGAAAGTATTCACAAAAATACCACATTTTTCTCTTTCAAGACAATTCCATCTGCATGATCATAAGTCAACAATTCATTATTGATTTTTTTTTTATTCCATAGCCTTCCCGATAATATAATTTAATTGAGACCGGACATTAATATAACTCTCAATTCTGGAAAGCCCTTTCTTCAGCTTTGGGAGTTCAGAGAGCACATTCTTCTGACTATCTTCCTTAGTTTAATAGCAAAACAGAGAAGGTTAATCAGTTTATCAAAAAATGTGCAGCACTGTAGTAACCCTACCTATAGCAAATGGCCAAAGTATTTGGCTTTGGCTGAATTGCCTTACAATAATGCTTTACGCAGTGTAATTAAGATATCACCTTCTTCTGCCTCCAAAGATATTTTTCTTGTATCTCTTCCAGAGTTCTTTATTTTAGTTCAAACATTCCCGAAGCAGAGAAATGAATTGACCAACTAAAGTAACAAAAATGCATTCTTTCTGTGAAGTTTCATTAGTCTAAGAAAGCTATGGGTTCATAACTCCAAGGAATCCATAACCTATTGATTTGGTAGATTCCCTCCTAATTTTGCTGCTGGAGAACAGGTTTGGTTATCTCCCCTATTTCTTCCAGGATTATCTTTACCCTTCAAACTAAGACCACATTTTTTAACTCTTTTGAATTTCTAAATAGATTAAGGGTATCACCTGTTGAGTTCAATTACCTGCTATAAGAAATTAGGATATTTCATTGAGGCGGGGAGTGCACATCTCAACCCATAATCACAACCCTTGTCAAGGAGAGCCTTAAAATTACTAAATTAACCAAATTACAACCCCATGGAGCAATGGCACAGAATAGACAGGCTTACTTTAGAGGTAATGTGTAAATTATTTATGCAGTACTAAAATAGCAAAAAGGTCACAACACAACAAACCCCAAACCAAATAAGAAAACTAGAGGACATTTTAATAACTAAAATTAAACAAAACACCAAGAACCCAGTAAAGGAAACAGGAGTTATGCTTTTACACCTTTAGGTTCAATATAGCTTCAAAAACTGTTAGTGAATCAACCAAGGTCATTTGGTTGCACTTGACTGGGACCTAGGCACAAGTTGAGGTTGCTTGGAATGGAGCAGGGCTTGGATAAAGAAACCAGGTTCAACACGGTCATAGGTTTTACCTTTGGACTAAGCTAAAAATACTCAGGGAAGCGAGGTGGAAGGCTGAAGCCAGAGAAGGCTCCACGTTGTTGGATAGCTGAAAGACAAAGTCTTGGTTAAGCTGTTGGTGGGAAAGATCTGAGTGAGATAAATTTGAATTTCTTGCCCAGTGATGGTACCTCATTGGCCAGATACTTTTGGTGCCTTAACCTGCGTTCAGACTTATTCACTTTTATAGCTTGGATTTTTAAGGGGGCAAGGCTGCAGGATGCAGCCCAAAAGGATTCCCTGAGGATGGATACTGGTGTCAGGCAGTCCCTCTGACAAGGACTTGCTGCTGTGGCAATGCTCAGAGCGGAAGCAATCTCAATTTTTGGACCCACAACAAAGCACCTAGGCAGGTTGGTCCCGGTTGGCTGGAGATCTTTGGGGTCAAAAGGTTTATCAGTACCAGGTTTCAGGAAAAGTTAGAAAGAAGTACACTCTGACAACAGCCACGCATCCAGGACCTTGGGGATGGCCCTTGCAGGTCAATACACACTCCAGCAGATGGCAGCGGCTCGGTCCAGGGCAAGTCCATTTGGAACTAGACAGGGACAGGGGGTGAATTGAAGAAAAGGCTTCTTGTTGTATCCCTAGGTCTTGAACAGGAGGTCAGCTTCATGACCACTGATTTGTTGTGGGTACACAAGGGAGAACAGGTCCAGTATTCTAGTGTCTTCTCAGGTCACAGACAACAGGTCCAGTCCTCTTCTGTTCTTCCACAAGCCCAGAAAGTAATCTGTGGTGGGTACTGATGATGCCTTATTGATGCCTCTCACCATCCTGTCGGAAGGGGTGACTCCTGGCTCCTCCCTAAAATATGAGCTAACAGTCCCACTTGGTAACTCTAACCACGTTTGCAGCATTTCCTTTGTGCCCTACTTCAATCAATCAATCAATCAGTTATTTGTTAAGCGCGCTACTCACCCAGTAGGGACTCAAGGCGCTGGGGCGAGGGGAATGCTACTGCTCTCTGCCTTTGTTTCCTGAAGGTCAGGAGGTCTGGGGTCAGACGTAGGCTGACAGGTAGGGAGTTCCAGGTCTTGGCGGCAAGGTGGGAGAAGGATCTGCCACCGGCTGTGGTATGGTGGATGCGGGGGACGGTGGCAAGGGCGAGGTTGGCGGAGCAGAGCTGGCAAGTCGGGATGTGGAAGTTGAGACGTTTGTTGGGGTAGGCAGGTCTGGCGTCGTGGAGAGCTTTGTGAGTGTGGATCAGGAGTTTTAAGATGATCCTTTTGTTGACGGGGAGACAGTGGAGGTCTGTGAGGTGGGCTGAGATGTGTTCATGGCGAGGGAGGTTGAGGATGAGTCGTGCTGAGGAGTTATGAATGTGCTGAAGTTTTCTCTGGAGCTTGGCTGTTGTTCCGTAGTCCAGTCTACTGCTGACGAGGGCGTGGGTGACTGTTCTTCTGATTTCAATGGAGATCCATCTGAAGGTCTTGCGAAGCATGCGGAGGGTGTTAAAACATGAGGATGAGATGGCGTTGACTTGCTGGGTTATAGTGAGCGATGAGTCCAGTATGAAGCCGAGGTTGCGTGCGTGGGTGTTGGGGCGGCTCCTAGAGTGGCAGGCCTCCAGGAGTCGTCCCATGCTGATTTGTTGGAGCCAAAGGTGATGATCTCAGTGTTATCCGAGTTCAGTTTGAGGGGGCTTGCTTCCATCCAGTTAGCGATGGCATGATGTCTGGTGTGGAGATTGGTCTTGGCAGTTGTGGGGTCCTTTGTGAGTGAGAGAACTTCTCCAGACACTCCCACAGTGCCCCTCTCTATCTTAATCCAAGATGGCTGAACCTTTCTTCCCCTGCGCCGACCTCCTGTGTCCACCCCAGATGTGTGTCCAAGGCAATAAGCAATTCCTCCTCACTCTAAATAATTTCTGGGGGTAGCTCCTCTAACATTGGGATTGGTGCTTGCATGACTGTGGGAACAAAGAAGGGCCCTGCCAAGGTGTTAGCTAATGCCTAACTGTGACAGGAAAGGCCTCTAAGAGGTAATCAAGGTCTTGGGCACAGCCAAAATGGTCATCCTGGCAAAAGAAGAGAAAACAGAAACCCACACCCAAGTTTGTCCTGTTATTGAAGTAGTTTTCACCCATCGCCAAGGGGGGCTATTCAGCTGCCCAGTGACAGTTGAAGTTCATGAAAATGAGCCTCTAGGGGTTTTAGGCAGGGAAATGGGAATTTTCATATTTCAGGCTGCTTAGACTATAGACTGCTTAGATGATAGAAGACATTGCAGTTGTTGAGTCTATCTATTGTCATCATCCAGGATGTTTTCATTAGCAAGGGATATGCCTGCCTGGAAAGGGGGGTTCATGTAGAGACAATGTAAAGTTTCCCATATTCAAGATGTCAAGCACTTTTTGTGGTTGACAGATTTAAGAATCATTGCTTTGTTAAATATAACTTTTTGTAAATATAGTTGCTTTAAGTCCTGGATGCCACCACTGATTATATAGTGGTCTGCAGTTGGAAGAAAACTTAAAGCCAAGGATTCCAAAAGTAAACTCAGAGCTAAAGATTCTGTGAAGAAAGCACAGCCAAAACACTTTTTCCACATCTTTTAGCCACCAGATATAAAATTACTTATAAACCAGAAGGAATGAAGAAATCTTAACAGCCCTCCATCCATGATGCTAATGAATTCTGGCACAGAGACTCAAATATCCACCCAGGAACATTTTTACTGCATTACCACAGTAGTAAGGTGAATAGTTATGATATCTGCCCCATTTATTTAGAATGTGATGATGGATAAACGGTTTGTATTGTATACATGTTGGGACAGTTACTTGACAGAATCAAACTGCCTCACACATTACAGTGATTCAGTCTCAGCTGGCAAATTATTTGATAAGTTGTTCCACACAATTGAGATAAGGAATGATGCTTGGAGTAAGTGTGCACATATGTTTGAAGTTTTAATTTGAATCATGAAGGTTTTTTAGTAAAATGTGTTATTATTAGGGGTGGGTAAAACTTGTGGATTTCCACTCAGCTGAATTTTGCAGAGTAACAAAAAAACTACAAGAGATTCCACAGAGTTCCCCCAATGGGGGGAAAAATGCATGTAGTGCTGCAATTTAGCACCAGTAGTGCGACTAGCACTGAAAACTCAGTGAGAACAGCACCAAGCGGTACATAAGAGCATGTGACTACTGGGGTTGATTTTGCTACAACTCGAGTAGAAAACCTGCTTCAGTGGCTGCCCTCCGACAGCGCGACCGCTTGCAACCACCCACATTAGAAAATGACACCCAGGGACACCAAATAATGCCCACATTTCTGAACACTCAAGGGAAGAAATCCTCCACACAGCAACTGTGGGAAATGTCCAGAACTCTGCATTACAAGAGTAATGGGAGTCGCTAAATTCCACCAATTGCTCTGGCCACAATAAGACATTCCGCCCAGTCCTAATTATTATATTGTGTAGATCAACCTAATAATTAATAAAAAATTTGAGGTCATTGTGATTCTGGCGGTCACCTGAGTGCTACATTATGACCACGGTGGTCGTGCCTTAGTTGGACCGCCAGCACTGCCAGGCTCAGAGATCCCAGCGGTCTGGCGGTTGTGGGGATCCTAATCCGTCGGGGCAGCGCTGAGGATTATGACCTCATTCTCCGCAAACAATTTCATCGGTGTGACACTGCCATGAAATGGATGGTGGAGAACGGGTGTTGAGGGCCCCAGGGGGGGACTTGCACTGCCCATGCACCTGGTATGGGAAATGCAGCGGTCCCCTTGGCCAGCACCATTGCAATGTTCACTGTATGCTTTACTGCTGCACCCTGCATCCTACAGCATTGCTGACGGCTCGATTTTGAGTGGGAGACAATGCTGCAGGGTCTTTCCCGCTAGGCCAGTGGGCGTAAACTCAGGTTTCTGCCAACTGACCTAGCGGGAATCAATTAATGGGCCTGTGGGGAGGTAGCCACTATGGCAGCAACCTCCCATCGGAAGTCCGGCGGGTGGACTAAACCATCCACTGAACTTGTAATGATGCCCTTTATGCCTAATGAGGGACCCCTTATACATACCAATGTACATTCCCCTCAAAGTGTCATCAACTGAAAGTAAATGGAACTAAATGTCTAAAATAAATTCTACTAATATGTTCTCTATTATTATTTAGAAATACATCCTGTAAATATGAGGGTAAATTAATCAGGAGCCATATGGAGTTAAAACCTATTTCTAGTTGTCCTAATCAATGTTGTGGTAAAAAGAAAAACACTTTTAGATTTAAAACTTTGCCCAACAATGTGTTTTTCTTGGTATCATCTTTCAATCACAAACTGTAAATTTGGAACTCTTTTTTGAATTCTATTCATATGCCCTCTACTCCATTTTGTTTTTTAATCACCATAATTGTATCAATATAGAAGTGTCAAATGTGGACCAGGGACACTGTCTAATATTTTGGCCAGAGACATCAAACTGTTGATTACAGCTTAAACAGAGTACCACCACCACTATTACACCTGATAAAGCTGCTATACGTTTAGGTAATACCAAAGGTGCCAGGTTAATCTATGTAGATATTTATGACAAGCTAGAGATTCAATTAATTAATTATAAGATGGTGACTAACGAAAATGGATAAAAACAGAAAAGAAAAGGAAAGAGATTGTTAGAAATGGGGTCTTTGGTTGGCACTCAGGTTACTCCTTGTCCAAGCAAGGACCCTCATTGTAGTCTGGGTAAGTCACAGACAATCCAAATTATTCTGTGCCCACCCTCTTGTAGCTTGGCACTGAGCAGTCAGGCTTAACTTAGAAGGCAATGTGTAAAGTATTTGTGCAATAAATCATACAATAACCCAATATAGCACCACAAAAATACACCACACAGTGTTTAGAAAAATATACAATATTTATCTGAATAAATGCTGGTCAAAACGGTTAAAGTTGAAATAAGCAAATGTAGGGATATTATTGAAAGTGATATCAAGTGTCTTTAGAGTTCAAAGATTACTGTAAAAGCAATAAAAAGTGTCTTAAGTTCTCCTAGAAACTACAAGTGTCTCTTGCAGGGCAAAGTACCTGGTTTGCGTTGAAAAATCCTCGCAAGGGACCGCAGAGGAGGAGATGCGTGAAAAATGGTGAGTGTGCGTCGGTTTCGCCCCTTCGCACACAGACTTGCGTCGTTATTTTCCACGCTGGGGAAGTTGTTGCGCCGACTTCCGGTGCGCGGGCTTGGATCCTCTTCAGGTCGCGGGGTTTTCAGCCGCCCCGGGGACGATGCGTGGAATCCTGGGCTTGCGGAGTGAAGTCACAGCGGCTGTGTCCATTCCGGTATGCGATGCGTGGAATTTTCTTCTGCACGGCAGGCGCTGCGTCGATTCCGTCAGGCGGCGTCGTTCTGAGTCGGCTTGCGTCAATCCAGTAGGGCTGTGCGTTGAAGTTCAGGTTGTGCCGATCTTCTGTTGCAAAGTCGGGCTGCGTCGTTTCGGACTCGGTGTGCAGTGAAATTTTCACAGCGAGCAGGCTGTGCGTCGTTCTTATCAGGCGGTGTGTTGAATTTTCGCTGCACAGGAATTTTAGCTGCAGGAGAGAAGTCTTTTTGGTCCTGAGACTTCAGGGAACAGGAGGCAAGCTCTATCTAAGCCCTTGGAGAGCACTTCTGCAGCAAAGCAAGAGAGCAGCAAGACAGTAGGGAAACAGCAAGGCAGCTGTCCTCTTCAGAAAGCCGTCAGGTGAGTCCTTTAGGCAGCCAGGCAGTTCTTCTTGTCAGGGTGCAGGTTCTGGTTCAGGTTTCTTCTCCAGGAAGTGTCTGTCTTGGTAGGGCAGGGGCCCTGTTTTTATACCCAAAAGTGCCTTTGAAGTGGGGGAGACTACAAAGAGTGGCTCAGAAGTGCACAAGTTCCCCTTTCAGTTCAATCCTGTCTGCCAGGGTCCCAGTAAGGGGTGTGGCAGTCCTTTGTGTGAGGGCAGGCTAGTGTCCATTGTCACGTAAGTGTCAGGCGCTCCACCCTCCCAGCCCGGGAAGACCCATTCAAAATGCAGATGTATGCAAGTGAGGCTGAGTATCCTGTGTTTGTGGTGTGTCTGAGTGAATGCACAAGGAGCTGTCAACTAAACCCAGCCAGACGTGGATTGTAAAGACAGAAAGATTTAAGGGCAGAGAAATGCTCACTTTCTAAAAGTGGCATTTCTAAAATAGTAATATTAAATCTAACTTCACCAGTCAGCAGGATTTTCTATTACCATTCTGGCCATACTAAATATGACCTTTCTACTCCTTTCAGATCAGCAGCTACCACTCAAACAATGTAGGAGGGCAGCCCCAATGTTAGCCTATGAAGGGAGCAGGCCTCACAGTAGTGTAAAAACTAATTTAGTGGTTTTACACTATAGGACATGTAAACTACACAAGTACATGTCCTGCCTTTTACCTACACAGCACCCTGCTCTAGGGGTTACCTAGGGCACACCTTAGGGGTAACATATGTAGAAGAGGGGAGTTTTAGTCTTGGCAAGTACTTTTAAATGCCAAGTCGAATTGGCAGTGATACTGCACACACAGGCCTTGCAAGGGCAGGCCTGAAACAAGGTTAAAGGGCTACTTAAGTGGGGAGCACAATCAGGGCTACAGGCCCACTAGTAGCATTTAATCTACAGGCCCAGGGCACATATAGTGCATTCTACTAGGGACTTATAAGTAAATGAAATAGTCCAATTTAGTATGATCCAAGGTTACCATGTTTAAAGGGAGAGAGCATGTGCACTTTAGCACTGGTTAGCGGTGGTAAAGTGTGCAGAGTCTACAAACCAGCAAAAACAGTGTCCAAAAAGTGGAGGGAGGCAGGCAAAAAGTTAGGGGTGACCACCCTAAGGCTGTCAGGTCTAACAGAGATCTATAAGACAAATATAAAAAAGTAAACAGAGCACTGGAAAGACAAAGACATTTGGATAAAAAGAAACTCAAGCAAAACAAATATGACGAAAAGGAAAATGAAGATGTAAAGTTTGTCATATGTTTCTCAAATCATAATTGTGAGATGAAAGGCATTCTGTCATACTATATAAAAGATAAGTCCCTTAACACTTCATTCCACCAGAGAATTGATTCTTACTTGTGTGGTTTCACCATTGTTCCATTTGAGGAAGCTGCTGATTCACAGTAGGTAACTGAAGGTTAAGCGATAGGGAGAATATGAAGGGTATCACTTTTGGTTTAGTAACTCAGTGAACACAACTAATGGTTGCCTCTGCAAAAAAGTCTAAAATGAAAAATTTGACAGTCAAGTGCCATGCCGTTAATTGTTTGTCTTTCTCTCTATTCTGCTCACTTTAAGCCAGACTTTCAAGCAAATATGTATTTTACTTTACGTCTTTAGTGTACTGCAATCATATCTCCATGGTGTGGTGAGGCAATTTTGAGAGAGCATTCTATTATAGCAAAATCATCCTAAATTGTAGGTGTTCAAATGTGATTCATGCATTCATTTCTTCCATATTGTACAATTTTATTCACAGGAAGACAGAGAGATTTGCCCACAATCATCTGAGGTTTGCTGTCTCGCTACAGACAGCTTTAGCAGTCCATCTCAGACAGCCTTCTATACAATATCAAAGTGTGGGTTTTAAGTCAGGACCATGCTCATGACTGGATGACTTTCTTGGCTATCTGAATTAACTGCTCTTTAATGAATGCCTTTCCTACCTAACCTTGTGTAGTCCCACCTTGGAGTATTTCTTATTTATCCACTCTTTTCATTGCATATGGAGCAACCCTCCCACTGCTTACATTATGGGAATTTTTTCCTTCTTTCCATTGAATTTCTTATTTAGCACTCTTTGGGGAAAAAATATCATGCTTCTTCCACTGCTAGAGCACACCTGTACTCTTTCAAACCTCCTCACCCTGCCTCTCACCTAGGATCCTCCCTTCCCGTACAGCTCTGCAGCACACCAGGTACCACATTACTGGCTTCATGATGTCCTTAAGGTTGCCCTGCAGCCCTAAACCTCCTGCCTGGAGTACTAAGCACCATTTAATGGTGTGTTGGTAATCTGAATGTTGTCCCATAGCACTTTTTCATGCCTTGTACTACCTCCGATGTCTTCTGTTCTGTCCATCCAACTACTGCCCCTCTCCTGCTCTCTACTAGCCAATTGCTATTTGGTTTGTCAATACAAGTTGCTTATAAAATGTCCTACCATTGATCAAGTCAATTGGGAAGGGTGACCATCCTAATGTATAGAATTTTTTTTTCCCATATTTAAAAGTAAAAAAACATTGTTCTTACACTTTCAAGATGAGAGCCACATTGTTGGCTACAACATGAGAATTTAACCTGGAAGACAAGATGGCTGCCTTGGTGTATCATCATGTTAAATAACATGAGAGCCATCTTGAAAGTACCAACACATAGTCTTCCATTCTTTTAAGATGGATGCTGTGTTTCTACATCATGTTGCATTAGGTAACATGGCAGACCACTTGATACAACAGAAGAAATTATATTCTACACTTATTACATGGTCAATCAGTGATTGTGGCTTTGCCAGAATCAGCACATTTTAAAAGTCTCTAGCAGTACTAACGTCAAAATTAGCAACCACAAAGCTTTTACCGCGCAAGACCGATTGGCTTTGCCATCGCCTGTTGATGTTGATCAATTGTCATATTCAGGATTAGAAGCTACATCTTTTTGGTAAAAAAAACAACTGTTTAGCAAGTAGAGCACCATTTGTATTCATAATTCTTTGGATACATGCAACTTTATGCTGCAGAGATTGAAGCTTTCTCTGCAACACATACATTTCTTATGTACCCATGTTTCTCCTAAACCCACATATGCATGTTTGGTTGGCAGTGCAAAATGCCAAAATTAGGGCCTCATCTACAAAGGTTTCATTTAAGGAATTATAAACTGCAACAATAAATATTTTGCAATGTGTGCTTCCTTCAATTGAATGTATAAAACAGATTTGTTAGAAGTGATCGCAATTTGCACTCAGTCTTCTAACGAATCCTTTAGTATTTTAAGAACCGACCTATGTATTGAAAGGTTGTTTCTTAAAATATCGATTCGCTGTAGGTCGCAATTTTACCTACTTCATTAATATGCATCAGGCAGGTCGTATATTGTGACCCATTACGATTGCCAATATTCACATGGATATGACTGCTTTTAAATAAAGCAACTTTTTTTTTTTTATTCAGCTTGTTTTCCTTAAACGAAAATTGGATATGTTTAAAAAAATGACAGAAACCTTTTTTATAGACCACTGCCTGCTCATAAAAACGTTTTTGTGAACATTCACAAAGTGAAAAGAGTGCCCAAGTGACCCCGTCCCATTTGCGAATGTCTTAACACCTCCGTTGAGGAGGTGGTAAAATATGAATGTTTTGCAAAGAGGTTTTGGTTTGCAAAACAATAATGCATAGTTTAAGGATTCCACACCTAAAAAAGATGCCCTTAAAATGCTTCTTTCAAGTACAGAATCTTTACTTATTGACAAACCTAATTAGGGATTAAATAAGATTTGGTTTGGAGAATTAAAAAAGCCAGTTTGCAGTTGGAAAGGCTCTGATTTAATGAATCTGAGCCTTACCGACTATAAAATAGCTTTACACATGAAGGCAACAGTGTTAAGAGAGTAGAGATTCTGTTTCTATCTAATATTACTAAATATGAGACAATTATACTGGGGTCACCTAATGTTTCCCTTAAGAGATGTACTGTATTGAGCCCGGCAACTTTACTTCCCATTGAAAATGCAGACCTTGATGATGCCGAGGAGGTAGAACATGATTGTCTTGAGGTAACAGAGCCGTGCACCAAACAGAGACCTGACATTAAACATACCTAATTGGAAGAAAATGATTACATTATGTTTGTTGATGGTTCATGCCTGAGACACGAAGTAGGAGTACTGAGAGCTGGATATGCCGTGAGTACAATCACTGGTATCTTAGAAGCTTCCTGGCTCGAAAGATTATACTCTGCTCAAGTGGCTGAATTTATTGCTCTTACTAGGCCATGCCACGCAGCTGAAAACCTGAAAGTCACTATCTATACCGACAGCAGATAGAGATTTGAAATTGTACATGATTTTGGCCAGTTATGGTCACAGAGGGGTTTCATGACGTCTTCTTGTTCTCCAGTAAAAAATGGCGAAAAGATTAAAGATTTGTTGCACGCGATTCAGTTACCTCTTGAAATTGCCGTGGTGAAATTCAATGCTCATGTTAAGTCACAAGACTTTGTGTCAATGGGAAATGGATATGCAGATCAAGTCGCAAGGTTTTGTGCATTGAACTGTATATCATTTTGAGACCAGTGAGAATCGTTACCTGAAACTGAAAACAAAACATGCTTAAACTTTGCATTAAGAGTGGTTGACACATTAGATGAGCTAAAATCACTGCAGGGACGTGCTAGCAAAGAGGAGAAACGCTCCTGGCAGAGAATGCAATGTGTACAGAGGTCTGATGACTTATGGGTTTCAGAAGAGGGGAAAATGGTTTTGCCAAACAGTCTTTTGTCACAGTTTGCGAGGTTTTATCATGGTCAAGCACATGTTGGAAGAGACGCAATGATCAGGTTGTCCGAAATCGATTGGTTCAATCCAAAATTCAGACAAGCTGCAGAGGTTATCTGTCACAGGTGCATCATCTGTCACCAGATGAATGCAGGAAAAGGGACCGTGGTGAATATGAACCACGTTGGGAAAGCTGGAGGTCCGTTTACCAGGATGCAGATGGATTTTATTGAGATGCCTGTGTGTGGAGGCTTGAGATATGTGTTGGTGATTGTGTGCATTTTCAGTCACTGGATTGAAGCTTACCATACACGTAGGAATGACAGTCTCACAGTAGCAAAGCTGCTGCTTAGGGAGTTAATACCACGTTTCGGGTTCCCGATCTCTTTAGAATCAGATAGGGGCAGACACTTCGACAATGAGGTGATTAAGCTCTTGTGTGCTGCATTAAACATTGAGCAGAAGCTGCATTGTAGCTATCGCCCTGAATCATCAGGACTAGTGAAGCAGATGAATGGTACCTTGAAGTCGAGAATGGCAGAAATTTGCGCAGCTACCAATTTGAAATGGCCAGATGCATTGCCCTTAGTACTGATGTAAATGAGAAACACACCTGACAAGAAAACAGGACTGTCTCCTCATGAAATTCTAATGGGCCGAGCTATGAGATTGCCCGTAGTGCCTGCAAATGCTCTTGTGAATATCACGGATGATATGGTGTTGGACTACTGCAAGGGTCTGGCTGACGTGGTCCGCTCTTTTTCTCACCAGGTGGAGGCTACCACATTGCCACTGATAAGTGATCCAGGTCATACCCTGAAAGCCGGTGACTCGGTGGTTGTCAAGAAATATGTGAGAAAGTCGTGTCTGGAGCCGCGTTGGAAGGGGCCATATCAAGTAATACTGACAACTACTACGGCTGTGAAATGTTCAGATCTTCCAAATTGGATACATGCCAGTCACACAAAGAAGGTGACGTGTCCAACTGATGAGGAACTTGAAGTGTCCAAAAAAACAGCTGCAGAGAAGGAAGTCTCAGGGCCGGAGAGTATTCAAAGAGGAACTGAGACTGAAGGACAACCCGCTGAGGACGGCTTAGTCACTCAAGCAGCAAACCAGTTCCAGAGGGGTGACAGTGAGCCTATCTCAGTTGAGGTAACAGAGGAACCGACGCAAAGAGAGGTTCTCCCAGAAGCAGACGGTTACGGGTTTGAAGTTGAGCCCATAACAGAAGTAGAGGTATTCTGACTCCTCCTGAGCCACTTGCAGAGCCATAAAAAGAAAACACCATAGCACAAGAGGAGGGCGCTGTTCAACGGCCTGAAAGGCCAAACAGAAAGGAAACACTTAAAGGAGATAACTGGCCGAAGCCACAAGCTGCAGGAGAGAATGTGATCCTTGATGAAACAATAGAGGAAGAAGTTGACACAACCAGGAAAGAGGATCTCAGTGAAGGAGAGTTGCAAGGTGACCGCAAACTGAAAAGAAAGAGTCGCAAACAGAAGGTACACAGGTCCTGAATGGGCGTATACAACATCAGCTGAATGGCAACAAGGATTCTTGGCGTTCTGTTTTGATCGAGAGGTTCCAGGTCAATATTAGGGCACTTGAATTCAACTCTAGAAAGAGACTGTGTTAAATTGAAATTCAAATTGAAAGCTGAAAAGCTGAGAAAAGAGACTGATAAATTACCGGATGTGACACTGATAACCTGAATTGACTCTGAAAAACCGATTATGGCAAGCTGCTAACCTGATTTGACAAAGGGGTCCTGGAGTGAGTGAAACGCTGTAAATACTCGCAGAGAGAGATAGACTTTGCACAGAAGAAAAAAAAAAAGAGCTTTTATATTGTCCTCAAGTTCATTGTTTGCTTTGTATTATTCTGTTTTCTGATTCTTTACAGATCATGAGTTACACTAGAGATAATGGTAATAAGGGTAGGGTGTGTGGTTGGTTGAGTGCTATTTTGGGTATTTTGTGTGCAATAATAATTATAGGTGTGATTGTGGGAATTGTAAAAAAGTGACTAAGAATGCTTCAAATCCTGAGACCGCTACACTAACATCATGGGAGAAGTTTGAGCAGGATACAAAATACTTGCAAGAGGGAAGTAACTCCAAAGGGGAACTATCTACTAACGTCTTCTATCGCTTGCTGAATGAGTATGTTGACACAATGGATGCGAAGAATTTCTATGTGTGCACAAAGATTCCTTCATCAGTACAAGAAGGTGTTACTTATCATAGTCTGCCATTAACATACGGGATAAGCTGTAGTTTGCTGTTAACAAGATTCTATGATCAAGAACATGTTCAATACTTCTATTCTAATTTAGATGTAGTGTTTTATTTCGTGCCTGTGATTGAGTTTCTAAATAAATGAGCTAAGGAACACACCGTAAAATTAGTTAGGGTTTTTTTTGAGCCAACACTGACATTTGGGACAGCTTATGCCCACCGCAATAATCTAACCTGCTTACTAACGCCTGTAGAAAAGAGCTTCTTAGATCACACTGATGATAGACGAAAAGCATTAAAGGAAAGGCTAGAAAAGGGATTAGAAAAATGCATGCTTGCAAATGATTATGCTTACACTGCAATAAAGACACAGGGCAAATTAGCTATAGATGCATTACATGTAGGGTGGCTTTGTATATATAGGCCAAAATCTGAGCATGACACTTTATTTGTGGGGACGAGTGAATGCACACATGTGTTTTCGTTTCAGAGTAAATGGACATTCATGTTAAATGGACAGGATCCAGAGATCCCTGGGATCTATTATATATGTGGACTTAATGCTTATTACCGTCTTCCTAAAGGATGGTATGGGACATGTTATTTGGGAATGGTTTTCCCAAAGATTTACCAGATTGATGACTTAAAGCAAATTCCTAAAATGTCTGAATTACATCATACTAGACAAAAGAGAGAGACAGTGGCTGCTGTCGTTGATGACATATTTGGAGCCATTATTCCATCTGTGGGGATTATCTTAAACTCCATAAAGATTCGAAAGTTGTCTACTATTGTGGATAACATGCTGACAAACTTCACAGGGGCTATAATCCTGATGGATACTGAACTTGCTGCGGAAAGAGCTATTATTCCTCAAAACCGGCTTGCTTTAGACATTCTTTTAGCAAAGAGTGGCGGAGTCTGTAAGATGCTTAATGAGCGCCATTGTTGTGCATTCATTCCTGAAAATAGTAAAAAGATTAGAGGTATGCTTACTAACCTTACAAGAGATAGTGCAGATTTGAAGGAACTGAAGGAACCTGGAGTCTGGGAAAAGGTTGGGAAAGGAATTACCAAAGTAGGGAATTGGTTTAGTAGTATTTGGAATGGGGTTCTTGCAAAAATATTAGGGGGTATGTTGATTGTTCTAATCTGTCTATTTGGACTATGGTTATCTTGCAAAATTAATAAAAGAATTAAAAGAGATTTGGCAAAACGTAATAAAAGAAAAGAAGAGAAAGAAAAAGAGAAAATGTTCAAAGAAATTTGGAAAAGATCACATAGGGAGGAAGAAATTGAGATGAGAAATTTAAAGAAAATGAAAGGCTGTGAAGGGAAAGGTTTTGTCGGATGACAAGTGTCATCAGAGGAGGGACTGGGAGAGCTTAGCTTATATGCTTAGAAATTAACATGAAATCTTTATGAATTAATGCGTAATAATGCTGCATAGAAAATGTATTAATATATTTTTGCTAAACGTGCGCTTGAAATGTGCCCACGGGGAGTGGCCGCCAATATATAGAGGGACTAATGAAACTGACTAATAATGATAAAATGTTATGTTAAAACATGATTTTGTACTAATATTAAAAGGCTATATGTTAAAGTTCTGCTAATAAATCATTAGGCCTTAGTTAGCATGAGTCGAGGCCTAGCTGGCTGGTTTCATATTAAATGTGTTTTTCTAGCGTGCAGTGTGCTGACTTGCTGAAGGACATGAACTCTTGTTTTTCCAAAGCTAGAAGATGAATGTAACTGTAGTAGATCCGTTCTCATGAAATTTGACTTGCTTAGCGAAACATTCTTGCTGAAAGCAACAGTGTAGACTACTTGCAGGTACAAGGTTGCCTAAACTGGTACAGATAATGGAGCCACTGACTGAAGATGTGCAAAGGACCACAAGAGTATGAAATCATACCGGACATTCCACCCGCTGAAGACGTCAATCATAGGGACCAATAAACTACGTGGGAACAGTTATGGGGTGACAAATTCAATGAGCTAATTGAAAAATTATTGGATAGAGATAGTGGGGTGCAACCCCTCAACCAATGAAGAATTAGGGGACTGTACAATGAAAAAGGGATAAAAACCCTTGACACAAGGAAATGAGTTAGTTAGGGAGATGCTGATGCGATTTGCTATGACCCAGACACTTTGTTACTCTTCATAGAGACTTTGCTGTCAAACAATTCTTGCTTTATATTGCCCATTTACACTTTATCTCCTTATGAGGGAAGTGCCCTTTTACCCGACATGCTGAATTCCTGATGGCAAATCAACTGATGTCCTGAGGACGAAGATCGAATCTGAATGCTGACCCAATACGGAGGGTAACTATATGACAATGATATTGTGATTGTCTGTTTGCTTTTCCTTTCTAGGTAGCAACTGCTTCTTTTGACAGAGACCATAGTTAGATGTTTTCCAAATTGGCATTGCTAAATTATTTAGCATGAAGCCCAACATGCCAATGCTAATTCAAGGTTAGATAAGGGGTTCACCAAAACAGACGCAAATAGACAAATGACTGAATCTATGCTTTGTTGAATAACGTGATAATGATACTTTGCTAAGGATAACCTATGCTGAGGCTGTGCTATATTCTAATATTTGTGATTCTTGCCTTGATAAAATCTTATCAGAGTTGTCATATTGTGACTATGCTAATGGGTTTCCTGGTTTTAAGATTAATAAACTTACTAGTAGAATTGTAATCAATAGGGAATAAACTTCACAAAATCGTACTAAACTGGTGTGGTTATTCATGACTGAAAGGTCATGGTGGTTTCCGAGTTTTATTAATGTCTTTGACGAATCTGAATTGTCTTCTTATGATAAATATTGATGACGTTATTGACATATTGATTGACATACTGATTAGTTATCTCGTCCTAAGGTGTCTTCAATCAGGGTCAAAAGATTCATTGGCCTAAAACGAGTCCCAAAGTGAGTAAATTAGTCATAAAGGGACGTGTTATCACTTGCATGACACTTTTTCCGGAAATGTTTTGTGTTTTGGACCCTTGGTATGTGTCTCATTTCTCCTGTGTGATTAGTTTAATTGAGGCATATTCTGCAAAATTTTCATCTATAATGCTCTAACAGCACTGTCTGAAGTAATCTCTAGACAGATTTATCACTGTAGTACCTCTCTAGAACTTGCCTTTCTAATTATACCCATTTTAATAAGCAGCAAAGTGGCAAAATATCTGGGAATTCAGATGGAATATTGCAAGGTGTAATCGATCTCCTTCAGACCTCTCTTGAGTTGGAAAATAAGGTGAAACAATAATGGGTGTAAATTTACCAAATTGCCAGGGGTTGCGGAAGCCACATTACATACACTGGTCTTTACTTTCACTCACATACACATGCTTACACATACACATGATCACACATAAACAAACTATCACATACACATACTCAAGCACACACTCAAGTAATATTTAATAGCATTTTTTATTTACCGCAGCTGCCAGGGAGTGTCATATTCCAGCTGGTTGTACTCCATTTTCATTACACTAATAATGAATGACAGTTTTTTTTAGCATTCACAATTAGTGTTATAATGTTTTTTACAGAAAACGAGAAACGTGCAGGCCCAGCTTCCATAAAGACGAGCTTCTCTGTGTTTCTGGCATTGATTTTGCCACCTCTGAGGCCAGGAGTTGCAAAGGTAGTGCTAGGCTTCGCAAGGGATAGGCCAGGGGTAGAGACCCCTAAATGACGTTCATTGGAACAATGTTGTCAAAAGTCAAAAGGCAAGGTTTTCTAAAGTGCTGATGCAGTTCATAAGCTCCAGGGCACCTGTGTTTGTTCAAATCTACTGGATCTCAGTATTAGATGGTGGGAAATCTACTGGATTTCAGTATTCGATGGTGGGAAAAATGTGATTTATCTGCACACCCAAATATGTTTTGAGATCTTCTCAACTCGATTTTTTTATAAAAATATGCAGACTGTAATTCTATCAGTGCCAATCACAACACTTTCTTCTGCTGTGATATGGAGTCCCACATACATTTGTAAAACTGTTTAATATATTAAGCCATATTTTGCAGCTATTCAGAAACCAGCGATGCTCCGATCATGGACAGATGAACAGGCTCAATTTTGCAACCCTTGATTCATGGGCTACTGTTTGAAGGTTTGTACTTTATTTGCACAATTAATAAAAATCATTGCAATCACCATATAAAAAACATAAGAAATGCTGTAAGACATCCAAATAGAAGCCATATTTCTCTCTAAGTATTGAAAAACCAAATAAAACCATAATGACATATTGCACACCAATTGGAAATACTGTAATACATACAAGATCAACATCGAGCCACTTGCACATGTGTTATTCCAACTCAGGGGGAGCTAGGTAACAGACAAACATGCAGAAAGACGCTGAGCTGATTATTCATATAAAAAGGGCTGTTAAAATACGATTTGTCCAGTCCGGAGATTGGGTGATAGGAGCTCAGTTGGAAGAAAGACTATGGTGGTCATTCCAACCCTGGCGGTCGGTGTTAAAGCGGCGGCTAAACCGCCAACAGGCTGGCGGTAAAAAAAATGGAATTCTGACCCTGGCGGAAACCGCCAACAGACACCGCCACATCAACACACCGCCCGCCACGGCGGGACAAACAAACTGCGCAGCGGTCCCCGCCAACAGACAGGCGGGAGTCAATGTACCGCCCACCCTATCACAACCTACCAATCCGCCACCTTTTCCGGGGCGGTAGCCCCGCCTATAAAAACACGGCGGAAACAGCCATTTCGAACGGAAAACGCTCACCTCCATACACCCCACGAGGAATCTGGACAGCATGGAACCCGAACTCCACATCCTCCTAGCGATAGTCTTCCTGCTCCTCTACCAGGAGCACGAACGCCGGCGCAGAAGACAACGGTGAGTACTGCACCTACGACACAGGGGAGGGAGGAGGCAAAAAATTACGGGGACACACATACGCGACACACCCACCCTCACCCACTACAACACACACATCAATGCATAGCAATACATCACAGTTACCCCCCCCTCAAACCCCCCAGACGAATGCAAAGACAAAAGGAAATGATTCTAAACATTTGAATATATTGTACTACTGGCTTAAAAATATATAACACATCAAAAATTATAATATACATAAATGTACAAGTCAGAGCATTGTAGCAGGCATTGTCCGTGGACCACTGGGCCCAAATCACATGGGCAAAGCCCACACAGGATACCTGACTCCAACGGAGAGAACACTGCAGGAGCATCAGATAGCAAAACTACAGGCACCTCAGGGGGAAGGGAAGGGGGGGCACCTCAGCCAGATGAGTCCACGAAGCCAGATCCACGAGGGGCCTCCATGGCCACTGTTCAATCCTGGGGAGTGCAAAGCCACAGTCTCACAAGTCCAG
Source organism: Pleurodeles waltl (assembly GCF_031143425.1). Classification (NCBI taxonomy): domain Eukaryota; kingdom Metazoa; phylum Chordata; class Amphibia; order Caudata; family Salamandridae; genus Pleurodeles; species Pleurodeles waltl. Next base: position 433,728,101 of record NC_090442.1, read on the forward strand.
ACAGTGGGTGGCCTCCCCACTGTTCCATCCTGGGGAGTGCAAAGACACAGTCTCACAAGTCCAGACAGTGGGTGGCCTGCCCACTGTTACATCCTGGGGAGTGCAAAGCCACAGTCTCTCAAGTCTCTACAGTGGGTGGGTTGCCCACACTACCATCCTGGGGAGTGCAAAGCCACAGTCTCACAAGTGGATAACAGTCTCCACTGGTTCTGAAGGGGGACTGGTGCCCAGAGTGCTCCGTACAGCCCTGCCCGACACAGATGCGGGCCTACCCCTGCCGCTAATGGGCCAGCGGTGCTTGAGACGGCGGTGCCCAGTTCAGCGGTGCTTGAGACGGCGGTGCCCAGTTCAGCGGTGCTTGAGACGGCGGTGCCCAGTTCAGCGGTGCTTGAGATGAAGGGCCCAGTTCAGCGGTGCTTGAGATGAAGGGCCCAGTTCAGCGGTGCTTGAGACGGCGGTGCCCAGTTCAGCGGTGCTTGAGATGAAGGGCCCAGTTCAGCGGTGCTTGAGATGAAGGGCCCAGTTCAGCGGTGCTTGAGACGGCGGTGCCCAGTTCAGCGGTGCTTGAGACGGCGGTGCCCAGTGCAGCGGTGCTTGAGACGGCGGTGCCCAGTTCAGCGGTGCTTGAGACGGGGGTGCCCAGTTCAGCGGTGCTTGAGATGAAGGGCCCAGTTCAGCGGTGCTTGAGATGAAGGGCCCAGTTCAGCAGTGCTTGAGATGAAGGGCCCAGTTCAGCGGTGCTTGAGACGGCGGTGCCCAGTTCAGCGGTGCTTGAGACGGCGGTGCCCAGTTCAGCGGTGCTTGAGATGAAGGGCCCAGTTCAGCGGTGCTTGAGACGGCGGTGTCCAGTTCAGCGGTGCTTAGGATGAAGGGCCCAGTTCAGCGGATCCGGCCATGGCGTGGAGGTCATTTGCCACCTGTCCTGTGGCTTGCGGGGCCTTCCTGCCCATCTGTCGTGTGGCTGGCGGGGCCCTCCTGGGCTGCAGTACCAGGCCTGTTGGTGTCCTCCTGCCCACCTGGAATGGGGCTGGCGGGGCCCTCCTGGCCAGCTGGGCTGATGGCGGTCTTGTCGGGCATGCTGCCCTTCCCAGCCTTCCCTGTTCGCCTGTGGCCCTTCATCACCTTGGGCGGTGTGCCAGCTGGCTCCACACTTCCTGCCAGAGCCATGGTAGGGGTTTTAGTCCCTGGTGTTTTCACCCTCTCGCGACGGCCACTGCCTATCTTCGGATGCTTCTCCGGGGGTGGGCTGCCCGTGCCTTGGCTCCGTACTGAACTGGCTGCCCTTGAGGGTGGGGGACTCCACAGTCCATGGCAGACTGTCATGACAGGGCCCGGTTTTGTGGTGGCTGAGGTGCTGACTGGAGTCCTATGACATGGACGGGGTGGGGGAGTTGTTGGGAAGAGGTTAAGTTTGGACAGGAAAAGCTTTTTAGGAGCAGTGGGACGGGTAGGTGTAGTGGGTATGGGAGTGGAGGAAGAGGTTGTGGTTGTAGGAGTTTTAAGTCTGGTGTCTTTGGGTGCAGGTGCTTGGGTTGGAGGCTGTCGTGAGGTGGATGGCTGTTGGGTGGGTGGCTGCCTGCGTTTGTGTATCTTGGAAGAGGGGGTGAAAGACACACTGGGAGAGGACACAGGGGATGTGTAAATGGTAGTGGGGGTGGTGACTGCACGTGTGCGGGGGGTTCTGGTGTGTGTGCTGGTGATGGACGTAGTGGCTGAAGATGTTGTGCATGCAGGTGTGAGTGGAGACGTCACAGGGAGGGAGGAGGGAGACGAGGAGGAGGGGGACACAGTGGAGGCAGTGGGTGTTGGTATGTCTGTATGTGGATGTTGCTTGTGTGAATGCCTGTGTGATGTGTGGTGCTTATGTCTGGCTGAGCTTCCCTTGGGTGTTGAGGTGTGTGCAGGCTGGTCTGGTGGTGTGTCTGGGATAGGCAGAGGTACAGGTGATAGGGTATGGGTGGAGGAAGTTGGAGGGGGGAGGCTAGAGACAGGGACAATGGCTGCCATCAGTGCTGAGGCCAGAGTGTTGAACGATCGCTGAAGGGCAGCCTGACCAGAATGAATGCCCTCCAGGTATGCATTACTCTGGTGCACCTCTCTTTCGACACCCTGGATGGCATTCAAAATGGTAGACTGCCCAACAGTGAGCGTCCTCAGGAGGTCAATGACCTCCTCACTGAGGGCAGCAGGGGTGACTGGGGCAGGGCCTAAGGTGCCTGGGGCGAAGGAGATGCCCACCTTCCTGGGTGAGCGGGCACGGGGCAAACGCTGAGGGGATGCAGGGAGGACGGTGCTGGTGCGGTGGGTGGTGGCTGTACCTGTTGTTGCGGGGGGCACAGATGTTGTCGCCACCACAAGGGAGCTCCCTTCAGAGGACGAGTCTGTGTCACTGATATCTGCACGAGTCCCCGCTGTGGAGCTCCCCTCGCCCTCCGTCCCACTGGTGAATTCCGAGTCTGTTGCATGGCCCTCCATGGCCATGTGGGATGCAGCTCCCTCGTGCTCCGATGCCACTTCTCCTCCGCCTAATGATGCTAATGCACACATGAACAGGAAGACCACAAAAAAGGGGGGGAGGGGGGAAATAAAGACATGTTGAGTGCATGCATTGGTGACACCGTTGGCGGACAGGACAGACACAGAAGCCCCCTGCAGTACGCCGCGCACTTGGGGTCCACTACTCAATCCGTGGGACATGGCCTACAAGCCTATGGACGACATCTGCACACATAGATGACACAGGGCCATGAATAGCTGTACTTGGCACCCTACAGAGGTGGGGGGCGGGGCACAGGGCCATGCCTTACGCAGGGGCCTAGCCTACAGAAATCGCCCTGGCCTAGGGATACCCACAGCCCTCCTCCCCCACCCAGACACCTCCACTGTGCGCAAAGTCACCAGGATTAGGGTGTACTCACCCCCTTGTGTCTGCTGTGATGTCCTCACGTGCCCATCCAAATCGGAGTAGGCCACCGCCAGGATCCGGGACATCAGGGGGGTCAAAGTACGACTGGCACCCCTCCCACGTTGGGAGGCCATCCCCAGCTGAGCCTCCACCGTCTTCCTGCTCCAGCGGCGGATGTCCTCCCATCTCTTCTGGCAATGGGTGCCCCGTCTGTGGTGGACCCCCAGGGTCCGGACATCTTTGGCGATGGCACGCCAAATATCGTTCTTCTGGTGGGCGCTGACCTATGTGACATGTACAGGGGGAGAAAAATAGTCAACACCTACTGCATGCTCAATGTGAGTGGCCCCCCATCCCTACCCTTGCCATGTGGCACATGCTCTCATCCGTCGTTTGATGCATGCCTCAATCGCTCCCCTCCCCACCATCTTTCATCCACCCCACTCAACACAGGCATTGCCCTCAAAGCATGTTCCCTGTGTATTTACCTGTTGGTCTGGAGGACCGTAGAGTAGCGCATACTGGGGGAGGACCCCATCCACAAGTTTCTCCAATTCCTGAGCAGTGAAGGCAGGGGCACTTTCCCCAGTCACATGAGCCATTGTCTCTTCCAGACCGAGGTCACAGCAGCACTTGCAGTGAAGGTCCTCTCCTGTCGAAGATCAGGTATCGAGTGATTAAGCAGATAGAAAATGGAGGTCATGCCCGCGGCGGTGCGTACCACGGCGGTGCGTACCGCGACCACCGGCGCACATCTTCATTGGCTCCTGAGACCCATAGGGTTCAATGTTAACCAATGCTGCTTTGCGCCGCGGTCTTCGACCGCCTACCGCCACGGTGTGCAACGCCAGCGCATTTACCTCACATCCCATTGTCGCACTTCACAGGTCAGGCAGCCGCCATTTCAAGGGCCCACATGGCTTAGTTTCTACTGTGTCACACATACCTAGGACTTGCATCAACACTCATACAAGCCATTCAATGCATTGGGAATCGTGATATGTGCAAGCTGTGGTTACGTACCTGTGGGTTGATTGACTCTGTGCTCGCTGTTGTCCTTCATAGGCACCGTCCGCTGGGACATGTGAGGAGATGGAGGAATCTTCCGGTGTGCAGACTGCTGGTGGACCTGTCGACAATGGAGGAAAGACATGTCATACTGACATACAGGCTTGACCGAGCCACTATTCAGGAACTGTGTGCCCAGCTGTAGCCAGACCTGATGTCACCAATCCGCCAACCCACAGGGATCCCCCCTCTAGTGCAGGTTCTGTCAGTACTCCATTTCTTTGCAAGTGGGTCATTTCAAACAACAGTGGCCATATCATCAGGGATGTCCCAGCCTATGTTTTCCAAGGTGTTGTCCAGAGTGTTGTCTGCCCTGCTGAAACACATGCGGAGCTACATTGTTTTCCCTGAGGTGGGGGATTTGCCTACAGTGAATGGTGATTTCTATGCCCTTGGACATATCCCCAACATCATAGGTGCCATTGATGGGACACATGTTGCTTTGGTCCCCCCAGCAGGAGTGAACAGGTGTACAGGAATAGGAAGAGTTATCATTCCATGAATGTATAGATGGTGTGTTTGGCTGACCAGTACATCTCCCATGTTAACGCCAAGTTCCCTGGGTCAGTGCATGACGCGTACATCATGCGGAATAGCAGCATCCCTAACGTGATGGGTCAACTCCAGAGGCACCGTGTGTGGCTAATTGGTGACTCTGGTTACCCCAACCTGTCATGGCTACTGACCCCAGAGAGGAATCCCAGGACAAGGGCAGAGGAACGCTACAATGAGGCCCATGGGCGAACTAGGAGGGTGATCGAGCGAACCTTTGGCCTCCTGAAGGCCAGGTTCAGGTGCCTCCATATGACAGGTGGATCCCTATTCTACTCACCAAAGAAGGTGTGCCAGATCATCGTGGCCTGCTGTATGCTTCACAACCTGGCTTTGCGAAGCCAGGTGCCTTTTCTGCAGGAGGATGGTCCAGATGGTGGTGTTGTAGCAGCTGTGGAGCCTGTGGAGAGTGAAGACGAGGAAGCCGAAGAGGACGACATAGACAACAGGAACACAGTAATACAGCAGTATTTTCAATGACACACAGGTAAGAATCCACACCGGCATATTACATTTACTTAAAGACTACTACCTCTCTACTGTCTGACCTTTTCCCCCAGTGTATGGTAACTGAGTTGTGACTTTCCCTTCCGATTTCAGAGATGTGGGCCCCACTGCGTGACATCTGCCTTGTTTCCCCATGGACTACAGCTGTGTGAGAGTGGTATGTTGTCATCACAATGTAAATAAGCATTTTGGCACGATCATGTCTAATACATTTGTTCAAAATCACAGCCAGACTCCAGATTGTTTTGTGCAATAACTGTGTTTATTACAGTGCTCTATATTGGTGGGTGGTTGCAAATCGGTGAGGGGTGATGGTGGAGGAATGTCCATGGCAGAGTCCAGACTATTAGTATCACAGGTGCATTGTCCAAATGCCTGTGGAAGGTGGAGCAGGGGCAGTTTAAGGATGGACAGGGTGACAATGTGGGACAGTGGGATGACAATCAGGGAGGTATCCTTTCCTCGCGGGGGTCTTGGCATCTTACTCTGTCTTCTTCCTGGATCTCAGGGCCCGCTTGCGGGGTGGTTCTCCTTCTGCAGGGGGTGGGGTGCTGGTGGCCAGTTGGTCCTGTGGCTGGGCCTCCTGTCCACTAGCGCCGGCAGAGGTGGTAGGCAGTTCTTGGTCCATGCTAGTGTCAGGGGCCCTTTGTGGTGCCACAGTGTCCCGTAATGTGGTGACTACCTGATTCAGAGCACCTACGATGGTGCCCAGGGCGGAACTGATGTTTCGTAGTTCCTCCCTGAACCCCATATACTGTTCCTCCTGCAGGAGCTGGATCTCCTGAAACCTGCCCAGGACCGTCGCCATCGTCTCCTGGGAATGATGGTAGGCTCCCATGATGGAGGTGAGGGCCTTGTGGAGGGTGGGTTCCCTGGGCCTGTCCCCCCCCTGTCGCACAGCAGCCCTCCCAGTTCCCCTGTGCCTCTGTCCCCTGGACCGTGTGCCCACTACCACTGCCCCCAGGTCCCTGTTGTTGTTGGGGTGGTGGGTTGGCCTGGGTTCCCTGTAGTGGTGGACACACCGCTGATTGACGTGTCCTGGGGACAGAGGTATGGGCCCGCTGGGTGGGTGCTGTGCTGGTGTTCCCAGAGGGGGGAAGGTCTGCTGTGGCCTGTGGCTGTCTGAGAGGAACCGACTGTCCCGAGGTCTCCGATGGGCCGGGATGGTCATCTAGATCCAGGTCGACAGAGGTGCTGTCATCACTGTGGGCCTCTTCTGGGGGTGGAGTTGACATTTGTGGACCCTCCTGCGCGGTGACATGGCGTTCGGGTCCTGCAGGGGTATAAAAGTATGGTTATTGCATCTGTGTGTGCCATAGCGTGCAATGGGTGGGTGCCAGTGTACCCCAGTGCTGGCATTCCCGTGTGGGGGCTTTTGTGACAGTGGTTTGGGGGGGGCGGATGGGTATGTGCAGTGGGCATGCTTTGGTGATGGGTGTCCATGCTTTGCGGTTGCATGCAGGGCTTGGTGTTGGGATGGGTGGGTTGTGATGGTGAGACATTTGCAAGGAGTAGGTGTGATGGGGTGAGGGTGAGGGTGGGGGTATGAGTTGGCATGCTGGTGGGGTGGGGGGATGAAGTAGTGAAGATGAGACTTACCAGAGTCCATTCCTCCACCTACTCCTGCGAGGCCCTCAGGATGCAGGATCGCCAAGACCTGCTCCTCCCATGTTGTAAATTGTGGGGGAGGAGGTGGGGGTCCGCCGCCAGTCCGCTGCACCGCAATGTTGTGCCTGGATACCATTGAACGCACCTTCCCCCGTAGGTCGTTCCACCGCTTCCTGATGTCGTCCCTATTTCTTGGGTGCTGTCCCACAGCGTTGACCCTGTCGACTATTCTGCTCCATAGCTCCATCTTCCTGGCAATGGTGGTGTGCTGCACCTGTGTCCCGAAGAGCTGTGGCTATACCCGTACAATTTCCTCCACCATGACCCTGAGTTCATCCTCAGAAAACCTGGGATGTCTTTGCGGTGCCATGGGGTGGTGTGGGTGATGTGTGGGGTGGATTGTGTGGTGCTAAGTGTGGTGATGTGTATTGGTGTGTTGTGTGAAGTGCGTGGTAATATTGCTGGGTGACAGTTAAATGCGCGTCTGGGTGCTCGGATCTCTTTTCTCTGTGCGTGTTCACGAATCTGTTGGAGTGGAGGTTTGTGGGTGATGTAGGTGTGTGTTTTATGTTTTGTTGGGTGTGTGGGAGTGGTGTTTGTATGTGTATCAGGTGTGTGTATTTCGATTTGTCCAATGTGGCAGTGTTTTGTAGAAGTGTGTGTATTTTGAGCGCGGCGGTATGTACCGCCAATGGAATACCGCGGTTGAAAGACCGCTGCGTGGATTCGTGGGTCGTGATAGCATGGGCGTATTTCTGTTGGCGTGACGGTGGAGGTTTGGTCATCGCCAGTTTCTCGCTGCCCTTTGGTGTGGCGGACTTTTGTGGATGTCTCTATTTTGGCGGTTTGCCTGTTGTGGGTCAGAATGGCTGTGGCGGTTTACCGCGGCGGTGTTCTGGCCTTCTTCTGCACGGCGGTAAGCGCCTTTTACCGCCAAGGTTGGAATGACCCCCTATGTCCACAACTTGTGTAATAGAAGCTGACAGTGTTTAATTCGGACACAAGCTGATGGCTTGATCAACCATCTTGTTTTTTTGTTGCATGATTTAAGAGGTGTTTGGTTCTTAAAAAAATGTAGCCAAGCAAGCCATGTATTGTGGTGTCAACTCTTTAACCTTTTAGGTGCGGGCGTCGGCCACTGGCCGACGCCCACACACCCTCCCTGGTGTGGGTCACGACCAGTGGCCGACACCAGGAAGGGTATTAATAAATCCTCGGGTGCGTGGCACCCGAGGATTTTTTTTTTTTTTAAACTTCCCCCGGGAGACACGGAAGCTTCCGTGTCTCCCCCCGCCCCTCATCCGCCCCTTTGTGACGTCAGCGCGCCACGAGGCGCGCTGACGTTTCAAAGGTGTTTTCCCCATCAAAGCAGGAAGCAGCCTGCTGCGATCGGGGGCCAGAAACAGTTTCAGAAGGCCTCGTAAGAAAGGGGAGAGTCTCCCCTTTCTTACGAGGCCTTCTGAAAGTGTTTCCTAGGAAACACCACTAGACACCAGGGATTTCACTTTGGGGGGGCGGCCCCCCGGAAAACGGGCCGCCCCCCCGGCATAATTTTTATTTAAAAAAAAGGGAGGTGCCCCCTGGGGGGGGGGGGGGGTCGTGATTGCGGCCCCCCCAGGGGATTTTTTTTTTTCTCCCAAAAAAAATTAAAAAAAAAAAAATAAATATGACAGGGGGTCGCCCGTGGGTAGGGTGACCCCCTGTGGGGGCAATATTTTTTTTTAGATGTTGTAGAGTTTCCCTGGGGGCCATTTTGGCCCCCAAGGAAACCATACAACAACTAAAAAAAAAGAGATGTATATATAGATCTATATATATCTATGTAGATAGATATATCTAGGTACATGGATATATCTATAGATATATCTATGTAGATAGATATATATATATATATATATAGAGGTAGATCTATATCAATCAAAGAGATTTATAAAGCGCGCTACTCACCCGTGAGGGTCTCAAGGCACCAGGGGGAGGGACGGGGGGAGGGAAAGGGGCTGGGAGGTTCACTGTTCGAAAAGCCAGGTTTTGAGGCCCTTCCTGAAAAGAAGTAGGTTTTGGGTCTTGCGAAGGTGGGTTGTGAGGGCGTTCAAGGTTTTGGGTGCAAGGTAGGAGAAGGATCTGCCCCCGGTGGTGGTGTGTTTGATGCGGGGGACAGAGGCGAGAGAGAGGTCAGCTGAGCGGACGTTTCGTGTGGGGGTGTGGAAGGTGACTCTCGTTGAGGTAGGCAGGGCCTGTGTTGTGGAGTGATTTGTGTGCGAGGATGAGGATCTTGAAGGTGATCCTTTTGTCAATGGGAGCCAGTGGAGGGATTTGAGGTGTGGAGAGATGTGTTCGTGTCGGTGGAGGTCGAGGATGAGTCGTGCTGCTGAGTTCTGGATGCGTGTAGTTTGCGCTTGAGTTTTAGAGCGGTGGCGGCGTAGAGGGCGTTTCCGTAATCAAGCCTGCTGCTGATGAGTGCGTCAGTGACAGTTTTTCTGGTCTCTGTGGGGATCCATTTGAATGTTTTTCAGTATACGGAGTGTGTTGAAGCATGAGGAGGTAAGAGCGTTGATTTGTTGGGTCATCGAGAGGGAGGAGTCTAGGATGATGCTGAGGTTGCATGCGTGGTTGGCGGGGGTGGGTGCAGGGCCTAGCGTTGTGGGCCACCATGAGGGGTCCCAGGTGTTTTTGTGTGGGCCAAAGAGGATTATTTCGGTTTTGCTTGAGTTGAGTTTCAGGTGGTTGGCTGTCATATATATATATCACTTTTGTCAATATGTGTGTGGTTTCCCTGGGGGGAAAAGGGTCCGACTTGTCTAGTGGCAGTTTTAGTGCCATAAAGAAGCGCAGAAGGTTTATATGCCTACTGCAAAGAGCAAATCTGTATTTTATGTAAATAGCTGAGTACATTAGTAAAGTCTATGGAGAGATGAAGGGCACTTTTGCTGGGTGGTAATGAGGGAATCCGAGGAGGAGGGAGTGGGAGCACCAATAATGATTGTTGGACTGGGCGCAGGAGGTGCTAAAGACTGTGACGAATGGTATGTGACAAGGTTTTTTTTGAGTGTCTTCAAAGTACGTGCTGATTGAGGGAAGAAGCGCAGGTAAGGTGGCCTCTATTGTTGCACGTATCTCACACACACCATCGATTTTTTGACTGTCTACGTAGGCTAGTGTTTTAGAGCAACAGTTTAGCCAATAGCAGAGATGGCATCTTGATGGATGACTGCTGCCTGCACTCGGGTTATAGAGGACCGCTCTGACATAGGATCAGAGACTGAGACATCAGATACTGAGACAGCATCTGAGGGATAGGACAATGGCGCAGACTCTGGGAGTGATTTTTCAGTCAGAGGAGTCCCATTCGATAACTCCTCTTCCAGTACATTATGAGGGAGGTGATGAGGACAGTCCTGCTGTCCCTTCGCAAGCGGTTCGTGCAACTGGGTAATAGTGGGTTAGGCCAACCCAGAGAGCAGGTGAATGCGGCGGCAAGCAGAGAGAGAGTGCTCTCTTGGGAGCTCCCCAATTTAGTTCAGCCCCAAATTCCACCACCCAAATCATATTGTGGAGACATCAAAATTGTCTATGGCAAAACAAACTGGTTTTGTAAGGCAGGCACCTGTGTTTTTGGTCCTGGATTCGGCGGCCATATAGAGAAACACACTAAACCCAAACATTTCTGGAAACTAGACATTCGGGGGAGTCCACAGAGGTGTGACTTGTGTGGATTCCCCAAAGTTTTCTTACCCAGAATACCCTGCAAAGCTGAAATGTTGAAAAAAAACTCAATTTTTCTCGCATTTCTGTCACACAAACTACAGGAATATGCTGGGATCCACAACATTCCTACCACCCAGTGACTCCTCACCTGTCCTGATAAAAACACTACCCCACTTGAGTGCCTACACCTAGTGCCTGTGTCAGGAATGGATCACCCCAGGGTCAACAGCTGCCTCACGTAAGGACCAACATTGATCGTTGTGTGATCTATTCCTGTCGCAGGCACCAGGCCTATCCACACAAGTGAGGTATCATATTTATCGGGAGACTTGGGGGAACGCTGGGTGGAAGGAAATTTGTGGCTCCTCTCAGATTCCAGAACTTTCTGTCACCGAAATGTGAGGAAAACTTGTTTTTTTAGCCACTTTTTGAGGTTTGCAAAGGATTCTGGGTAACAGAACCTGGTCCGAGCCCCGCAAGTCACCCCTCCTTGGATTCCCCTAGGTCTCTAGTTTTCAGAAATGCACAGGTTTGGTAAGTTTCCCTAGGTGCCAGCTGAGCTAGAGGCCAAAATCTACAGGTAGGCACTTCCCAAAAAACACCTCTGTTTTCTTCCAAAAATTTGGATGTGTCCACGTTGCGCTTTGGGGCGTTTCCTGTCGCAGGCGCTAGGCCTACGCACACAAGTGAGGTATCATTTTTATCGGGAGACTTGGGGGAACGCTGGGTGGAAGGAAATTTGAGGCTCCTCTCAGATTCCAGAACTTTCTGTCACCGAAATATTAGGAAAACTTGTTTTTTTAGCCACTTTTTGAGGTTTGCAAAGGATTCTGGGTAACATAACCTGGTCAGAGCCCCACGAGTCACCCCATCTTGGATTCCCCTAGGTCTCTAGCTTTCAAAAATGCACAGGTTTGGTAGGTTTCCCTATGTGCCGGCTGAGCTAGAGGCCAAAATCTACAGGTAGGCACTTTGGAAAAAACAGCTGTGTTTTCTATAAAAAAAATAGGATGTGTCCATGTTGTGTTTTGGGGCATTTCCTGTCGCGGGCACTAGGCCTACCCACACAAGTGAGGTATCATTTTTATCGGGAGACTTGGGGGAACATAGAATAGCAAAACAAGCGTTATTGCCCCTTATCTTTCTCTACATTTTTTCCTTCCAAATATAAGAGAGTGTGTAAAAAAGACGTCTGTTTGAGAAATGCCCTGCAATTCACATGCTAGTATGGGCACCTCGGAATTCAGCGATGTGCAAATAACCACTGCTCCTCAAAACCTTATCTTGATCCCATTTTAGAAATGCAAAGGTTTTCTTGATACCTCTTTTTCACTCTTCATATTTCAGCAAATGATTTGCTGTATACCCAGTATAGAATGAAAACCAACTGCAGGGTGCAGCTCATTTATTGGCTCTGGGTACCTAGGGTTCTTGATGAACCTACAAGCCCTTTATATCCCGCAACCAGAAGAGTCCAGCAGACAAAACGGTATATTGCTTTCAGAAATCTGACATCGCAGGAAAAAGTTACAGAGTAAAACATAAAGAAAAATGGCTGTTGTTTTCAGCTCAATTTCAATATTTTTTTATTTCAGCTGTTATTTTCTGTAGGAAAACCTTGTAGGATCTACACAAATGACTCCTTGCTGAATTCCGAATTATGTCTAGTTTTCAGAAATGTTTAGCATTCCGGGATCCAGCATTGGTTTCACACCCATTCCTGTCACTAACTGGAAGGAGGCTGAAAGCACCAAATATAGTAAAAATGGGGTATGTCCCTGTAAAATGCCAAATTTGTGTTGAAAAATTTGGTTTTCTGATTCAAGTCTGCTCGTTCCTGAAAGGTGGGAAGATAGTGATTTCAGCACCAGAAACCCATTGTTGATGGCATTTTCAGGGAAAAAACCACAAGCATTCTTCGGCAGCCCTTTTTTCCCATTTTTTTGGAAAAAACTAAATTTTCACTGTATTTTGGCTATTTTCTTGGTCTCCTCCAGGGGAAACCACAAACTCTGGGTACCATTAGAATCCCTAGGATGTTGGAAAAAAAGGACGCAAATTTCGCGTGGTTAGCTTATGTGGACAAAAAGTTATGAAGCCCTAAGCGCGAACTACCCCAAATAGCCAAAAAAGGGCTCAGCACTGGGGGGGAAAAGGCGTAGCAGCTAAGGGGTTAAGACAAAAGAAATCTAATCTGCCGGCACAATCTAATAACATTGGAGTTGAAGATTTCCGCCAAGGTAGCAGGGCATGTACAAAGAATATGTAGGAAGTCTTCCCGTCAATATGCGCAAAGCCTGAATCTCCCCCTGTTTGATGGTGTCAGTCATTTTGGAATAACATCCAATGAAGGTAGTTGACCGAGACTGGCGTGGAGCACCTTTATTTTTGTGTCTTTTTAAATATTTCTGCCATATAAGGCTGTGCTATCGGAGACTTTTAAGTGTTAATTGTCATCCATGAGTGTGATTGCTTTCTGAACTTGTCTTTGTCCTTGCTACACAAGAGCAGCTTGACATGCTTGTTTAATAATTGGTTGAAGAGTTTGTGTGGTAGAGACTTTTGCCATAGATCTTCTGCCTGCAAATGCTTTACGCCAAGTTTGTGCCTATTTCTTCCCAAATCAGCACCTTTGTTGTGTTCGGGTGCACCTGTCTGAGCATGGAGGCATTTTTGAGGAGAGACCTATCTTTTGCCAATGCTTGGTTTTGTAACCTGAATTCTAGCCTGATTTGTGCTGGTGAGGAGCTGTGCGGAAGGTGGAAGAGAAGGTGAAAAATGTTGCTCTAGGCAATGTTCATAAAATCGTTAAAATTACCGGGAAATAATTCCAAACCATATGCCAGGGAAGGCAGAAACTTTGCCTTGATCAATGTGAGGTGTGAACACCAGGTTGTACATTGCGATTTCGTAGACAAGGCTTGTACTGATGCAAGTTAGGATGCCATTCTCGCTTTCAGGGTGTTTAGGTGCAAGCGGTACGACCAGCGCTCCAGCACACAGACACCAAGATATTTATAGTTACTGTTCTGTCCACTAGTTGATCCCCACAGACCCATTTTTTTTTCTTGATTACACGCTTGCCAAAGATGACTAGCCTGTTTTTCCCAGGTTTACCAACAGCTCATTTGTCTCACAATACTGATCAAAGATGTTCAGCACTTTTTAAAGTCCTCTACCTGAGAGATTTAATAGGACAATATTGTCTGCATACAATAATGCTCTTAGAGGATAATTACCCAGTGTGGAAGGGTGGGAGCTAGAGGTGTTCAGTTGTGTCCACAAATCTACCAGGTAAGGGTTGAAAAGAATCGAGGCTAGCACACAACCTTGCTTGACACTTTAGTCTATTTGAATATTAGCAGACACACTTTCATTACCACCTACTTTCACCCTTGCCCAGTTATATGAATACAGATGCTGTATTCCTTTTAACAGTTCCTAGCAGGATATTGAGGTTCACTAGCTTCCTCCACAACCTGTGCTGATCCACGGAATCAAACGCTTTGGATAAGTCCACAAAGCAGGTGTATAAGGCCATTTTCTTACCTGTTTGTTTTTCCTCTAGCATGGCTAGTGCTATCAGGTTGTCAGAAGGGCTCACAGAGGAACGGAAGCAAGTTTGATTAAGGGGTATTAGATTAAGCTTGGTTGCCTATTCTTTCAGTTCCTCTAATAGGAGACCTGCAAATATTTTTGCGTAAATGTTGAGCAGTTCGATCAGTCTATAACTGTCAGGGTTCCCGTAGGGGCCCTTCCTGTAGATTGGATGAAAAATTGACCCTTTCTAGGAAACCGGAATTTTGTTTTCCATGACGCTGGCATTACACAGATTGCAGAGCAGGCCAGATCAAAAGACAGGATCGTAATTTTGTACGCCTGCGGGGAAGCTGTTTGGACCGGGAGCCCCACTCTGTCTGCAACATTGAAGTTCTCCCTCAAGCTTTTGTACTTCAAAGCACAATGGGTTTAACTCACAGCTTGAGGTAGGAATTGGTTCTGCTACATCCTGACCGCAGTAGAGATTCAAGATGTGCTAGATCCACTTTTCTTCTGGCACTGCGTTACTTTGGATCCCAGTGGCCCCGCGCTCCAGTTGATTGATATTGGGCCACAGGGGCCAGCTGTTCTTTTCTTTACTAGCCGCCACAATTTTGATCCATTCCTGGTCTATGTAGGCCTGCTTTGCTTCCCATACAGCCTTCTTGTATTTCTTTCTTAGTTCATGAAAAGTGTGGTGATGGCTGTTACCCAGCGGTTTGGTTAAGCTGTTGTCTTTGTTGTCTTAAGGTCTGCGTGAACCATCGGTGGAGGGCCGTCCCTTGACCATTGTTTGGGATCTAGCTGGTTCCTTAGTGATGTCAACATTGCCTCCCACTTAGTGATTATGCCACCTGGACCACTTGATCAGATGATAAGTTAGCTTCCCATGCCACATATTTCTCCATACACATATTGGACCATCTAATGCGATGTAAGTGGCTTCCAGGGTCCTGTTCACCTAGCTTGTCCAACAGCCCCACATGGTGATTGTTATTCTTTAATTTCATAATCTGTGGATGGTGGTTGCTTTCGCGTCTCACCTCTTTACTAAAATCTTGGAAATACTTGAAGATAGCCATTGAAGTAAATTTGTAGTCTAGAGTAGATGTGGATTTCTGTGATGTGTGACTCAGATTCATTGGGCAGCCTTTGGGGAATCAACCGTTTAGGGCCCTCAGCCCTGCCGCCTCAAGGAGTCTTACAAGAAGGTGGTCACATTTGTCCATGTCACTAAAAAGCAATACTTGTGGTGTGATACCCAGACTCCAGAGCGCCTTCTCTGAAACTTCTTTTTCCACAGCTGGCCATGTTTAGGTTAAAGTCACCTGTGATGATCCAGGAGGCGCTCTCAAGGATAACAATTTGTTTTTCGTTATGTCTAGCAGGTACTGTTTATGTGCCATGTTTGGTCTGATGCAACTAGTTTTCAATAATGACTGCTAACATGTGGGCTGGTTGCAGGTCAATGTCCCTTACGTTAAAGGATTTTCTTGTGGTTATGTAGGTTGAGAGGCCCCCTTTTGGGTGATCTTTGGGTTTTGTTTTGCAGCCGGGCTTGGGAATTCTTGAGACCCAGCTAACAGTTTTTTGGCTTCTTTCAAGGTTTCCTGTAGGCAAATGATGTCAAAGTCCTTCAAAAAGGATTCCACATTAGGATCTTGAGCAATTTTACTGGCCCCTGCAATATTCCAGGATAATATGTTTGTGTTCCTTAGCTTGCTTTTGGACATAGTTTGTGCAGTTGGGATTATTTTGGCAAAGCAGGTTCCAGATCTATCCTTGTAATGCGAGGTTTTGTCTGGATCGAAAGGTGAGTATGTTACTACTGGCTTTCCCGTTTTGCATGCCCTCTTTGTGACAATGTCTTGTCAATGGATGGCCCTTGGGGGATGGAGATTGTGAACTCTATTGGCGCCATAGTGAAGGTGAGGGAAGCCCCCTTAGCTTGTTGCAGAACTGATCAGTAGCTGTCACTTTTTTATTTTCTCTTTGAGGGATGAGAAAGGTTGGATACTTTACTCTGCTGGCTTCCTTTCCCAGTCTTCAGGTGCTTCTGATTTGGACAACACTAACTGTGCTATCTCTGTGCTGCTGAAGCAAACTTTGGTGTCGCCCTTTCCTGGTGCTAAGAAGGCTACATATTCTAGGTCTTTACTGCTTTTTAGTTCCAAACCTTGAGTAGCGTTGCAGATTCTCAAGACGTTTCCTCAGTTGAGGATATCCCAAGGGCCCTGAGGTTTGTGGGCCAGGTGAAAAATTAGGGTGTGAATGCCTGTTAGAAATGGGGTTTTTGGTTGGCAGTCAGGTTACCCTCTGTCCAAGCAAAAGCCCTCACTCTAGTCAGGGTAAGTCACACACAATCCAAAATCAGCCTGTGCTCACCCTCCGGTAGCTTGGCACGAGCAGTCAGGCTTAACTTAGAAGGCAATGTGTAAAGCATTTGTGCAATAAATCATACAACACCATAGCATAACACCACAAAAATACACCACACAGTGTTTAGAAAAATATATAATATTTATCTGGGTATCTTCAGGTCAAAACGATCAAAGTTGCAATATGAATTTGTAAAGATATCACTGAAAAGTGATATAAAGTGTCTTAAGTCTTTAGAAAGTAAACAGAGTCTCTTTCAAACACAAAGTACCTGGTTTCTGGTGGAAAATCTCCTCAGAGGGCAACAAAGGAAGAGAAGCGTGGAAAAAGTGTGTGTGCGTCGATTTCTCCCCAGCACACACGGACTTGCGTCGTTATTTTCCACGCGGGGAAGTCGAGCGTCGTTTTCCGGCGCGCGGACAGTATCTTTCAGTGGGTCGCGGGGATTACCAGATGTCCCAGGTCTGTGCGTGGATTTTCCTGCTTGTTTTCCGGCTGCGCGTCATTCTGCGGGGCTGTGCGTCGAAGTTTCGATCTCACGGCAGGCGTCGCGTCGATTTCTCCGGCAGAGTCGGGCGGCGTTGTCCTTGCGAGGCCGTGCGTCAAAGTTTTGATCTCACGGCAGGCGTTGCGTCGATTTCTCCCGGGAAGTCGGGCGGCGTTGTCCTTGCGAGGCCGTGCGTCAAAGTTTCGATCTCACGGCAGGCGTCGCGTCGATTTCTCCTGCGGAGTCGGGCGGCGTTGTCCTTGCGAGCCTGTGCGTCAAAGTTTTGATCTCACGGCAGGCGTCGCATCGCGTCGATTTCTCCCGGGAAGTCGGGCGGCGTTGTCCTTGCGAGGCCGTGCGTCAAAGTTTCGGTCGTCCCGAAGACGTTGCGTTGATCAGCGTCGGTGTGCGGCGTTTTTCTTGCCGCGGAACAAGCTGTGCGTCGAAAAGTTCGCCGCACGGAGCGTCCAAGAGGAAGAGAGAAGTCTTTTTGGTCCTGAGACTTCAGGGAACAGGAGGCAAGCTCTATCCAAGCCCTTGGAGAGCACTTTTACAGCCAGACAAGAGTTCAGCAAGGCAGCAGGCCAACAGCAAGGCAGCAGTCCTTTGTAGAAAAGCAGACAGGTGAGTCCTTTGAGCAGCCAGGCAGTTCTTCTTGGCAGGATGTAGTTTCTGGTTCAGGTTTCTTCTCCAGCAAGTGTCTGATGAGGTAGGGCAGAGGCCCTGTTTTATACTAAGTTGTGCCTTTGAAGTGGGGGTGACTTCAAAGAGTCTCTAAGAAATGCACCAAGCCCCCTTTCAGTTCAATCCTGTCTGCCAGAGTCCCAGTAGGGGGTGTGGCAGTCCTTTGTGTGAGGGCAGGCCCTCCACCCTCCCAGCCCAGTAAGACCCATTCAAAATGCAGATGTATGCAAGTGAGTCTGAGTACCCTGTGTTTGGGGTGTGTCCGAGTGAATGCACAAGGAGCTGTCAACTAAGCCTAGCCAGACGTGGATTGAAGGGCACAACAAGATTTTAGTGCAAAGAAATGCTCACTTTCTAAAAGTGGCATTTCTAGAATAGTAATATTAAATCCGACTTCACCAGTCAGCAGGATTTTGTATTACCATTCTGGCCATACTAAATATGACCTTCCTGCTCCTTTCAGATCAGCAGCTGCCACTTCAACAGTGTATGAGGGCAGCCCCAATGTTAGCCTATGAAAGGAGCAGGCCTCACAGTAGTGTAAAAACGAATTTAGGAGTTTTACACTACCAGGACATATAACTACACAGGTACATGTCCTGCCTTTTACCTACACAGCACCCTGCTCTAGGGGTTACCTAGGGCACACATTAGGGATGACTTATATGTAGTAAAAGGGGAGTTCTAGGCTTGGCAATTACTTTTAAATGCCAAGTCGAAGTGGCAGTGAAACTGCACACACAGGCCTTGCAATGGCAGGCCTGAAACAGGGTTAAGGGGCTACTGAGGTGGGTGGCACAGCCAGTGCTGCAGGCCCACTAGTAGCATTTAATCTACCTGCCCTAGGCACATGTAGTGCACTCTACCAGGGACTTACAAGTAAATTAAATAGTCAATCATGGATAAACCAATCAGTAGTACAATTTACACAGAGAGCATATGCACTTTAGCACTGGTTAGCAGTGGTAAAGTGCCCAGAGGTCAAAAGCCAACAACAACAGGTCAGAAAAAATAGGAGGAAGGAGGCAAAAAGTTTGGGGATGTCCCTGTCAAAAAGTCAGGTCCAACAACGCCCCTATCTTTTAGGACAGTAAATGCTTAAATGCTGACATTTTGCCTTTAGTGATGTGATGGGCTGACATATTTGCGGCATCTGCGATTGCCTTTTGCTCGGCCATGATAGGCACTTGGAGCTAGATGTATCATTACCCCGGTTTGCATTTCCTAAATAGCGATTTTTAAGAAATCACTGCTTAAGAAATGCAAAATGGGATGTATGAAAATTGAGATTCCGTAATAGCGATTTCTTAAAAGTCACAATCGCTATTACCAAATTGCAATTAGGGAATGGGACTCCATTATTCCATTTGTAGGCCCACAGGTGTGAATGGTTTTGCATTTTCGAATTTGCCAATTCCTGTTAGGAATTTGCAAACTAGGTAATGTAAATCCCAGGGTGCTGGGGGCCTGAGGCCCCCTTTGATGCAACCCCAAAAAATATCAGTGGTTATGTGAAGCGCACAGATGCCATAGAGGTATGTGTGCGCTACATGTCATTTTTTCAAAATTCCACATGGTTACTACCAAATTGGATTTGGTGGTAATTGCATTTCCTGCATTTAGGAAATGGATAATACATGTGCTTTGGAAATCGCAAATAGGAATTCCCTATTTGAGATTTCCTTTTTAGAGAATGGCAATTTGGGATTCACTAAATGGAGTCACAATTTCAGGGAATCGCTATTTTAGCGATTCCTTGAAATTGCACTGCAAATGCCTTTCATAAATCTTGAAAGGCATTTTCGTATGCGCAAACGGTCGAATTTTGCGATTCACACCGTTTGCGAACACAAAAAGCTTTGATACATCCAGCCCTTGGTTCATAGTATACGTACACAGCTGATGAGCTGGAGGATTTGTGTAGGGCCATATTGGTCTTGGGACCCAAGATGGAGACCCCACATTGGTGGTGTTTCCAGATTGCTTGCTTGTGCCCTAGGAGCCCCTCTGAGACACGTTGCCTGAGTGGAGGTCTTATATTGATCCAGTTAGAACTAGTTCTCATGGGACTTGCACTCTCTTGTTCTTTTGAGTTGTGCCTTTAAACTAAGGACAGCTTTTTGGTCTAAACCTGTTCCCTCCTGAGTCCCTGAGGTTGGTAGCTAAGTGGTAGTTTCATGCAGTACTGACTGTAGGTGGACTTCAGGCCTTGAGCAATTTAGTCATGATCCATTGAGCTCTCCTATTGCAGTCTCCGAATCAAGGGCTGCCGGGATCTTGAGTACAGTTGAGACTGATTCTCCCTCTTCCTGCTGCTTTTGAAGATTATTTCCATGCTGTGAGGGCGGCAGCTGACCTGTTATGGACTGAGTCGTTGAATCTGTCATTGGGGCAGAGGGTGTGCACTCTATCTTCTCTGCTATTTGCCTGTATTTTTCCTTGGGTTTCCCTCTTGATGGGCTATAATTGCTGTGAGTGGGAAGGTGTGGGTCTTTTTTAATTATGCATTTTCTCTAGGCGGTTTTTGTTTTTTTCCGGACAGGACAGGAATGAAGGGTCCTTCCACTAATTTGCGCTCCTTCTTTGAAGACTCCACTGTTTCTCCTAAAGCCCGATCTGAGCTTGTTTCTTCCTGTACAGTATTGATAGGCATTCCTTCTTGCAGGCTGTTTGAGCCTAATGGACACAGGGGATGCTGCCTGCCATCTCTCCACTGTTCCAACTTCTCTTTTAGATCTGCCACTGGGCATAACTGACAGCAGTGCTTCAAGTTTGTCCAAAATTGGGATGCTGTGACAATGGTACGTCTGGTTTACCAGGCCCCTGTCGGCCTCCACATGAGCTTGTGCCCTTCTAATAAGTGCATTTAACCTGTCCAGATTGTCTATTGCCATGGTAGTGGTTGCCAAGCTTTGCAGGATTTGAATTTGAATGTCCAATTTGTCTGTATTGAAGATTTTTGTGTTTGTTATGACTGTCAATGTTTTGTTTAAGGCATCCCATCCCGTCAGGAGCAGGGCGTCCGTTGTGTCAGTAAGTCTGTGGTTCTGTGCTTTTTTCGAGTTCCTGAGACCTATTGGTAAAAGACTGATTTATGCTCTTCTCTGCAAGCGTTGGGTAAGTTTCCCCTTCCTCTGCACGCTGCTTCTCTTCTTTGTTGAAGACCTCCTCTAATTTCTTCTGTGTTAGAGAGACCTCCCAGCAAGGGCTGGTTGAATTCTTCATTGTGATTGGTGATTCTAGGGCCAACTTGCACAGGCTTCCTTTAGGGCTTCCTTCTATTCAATGGCCCTTAGAAATGAGGTCTTCAGGTGTCATGCCTCTACTTCTTATCCATATGATTAGAGATAAGGGGACTTCTCACTTCTGTTGTTGGGTAGCATGCTCAATTAGATTACATTGGGCTATTTGACCAGATGGTGCACCTGATGCAGACAGTTCTGGCATGGATTCTTGTGCTGCTTTACTTGGTGGAGCGTCCTCCAAGGAAGTGCCCAGGGTAATTGCACTGTCGCTGAAAGATCTCCAGTTGGGCAGTGATCTTGAAACTGTCCCTCCAAGGAGTTTTGCGGCTGACATTTTTCCTCAGTGGCATGATTTACTTGTTGATGCCTTTTCACCCTGTGCTTACATTTCGGCCTCCCCCTTGTGTCAGTTTATTTTCTCTGGAAGTAAACTCCTTTGACTCTTTGGACTCTTCGGATTCCTTTGCCTCCTTCATCTCCTGAGGCACTGCTTCTGTTGTGTATCGACACCTGGGGGAATGCTTCACCTTTCCCTCCTTCATGCACCCCCCCCCCCCATTTGTTTGGGGCTGCCTTCTCTTTTCTCATTAGGTTCTGCACCCTGTTGTGGGCCATCAGAAGGAGGGAACTGCGGGTTCTCATATTCTCTTGCTCTCCCCGCACACTACTATGCGCATTGCTTCGTGCACTTTTGCTCCCCCAGAGAGTCCGTGTGGATAATTCCTTGCTCCACACTTGTTAAGGAGAATGGTTGACAGCTACTGACGGGGTGGCTTCCATCTTTGTAGATTTTGATTGCACCTTGCTATACTGTTTATACGCTCTGATACCTTTTTCCAGTGGCTGCTTCTTCCTAATGCCCACTCTATTTATGCACCATTGCATGTGGTGGGTGTCCAAGCATTTGGCTAGTGTTGCGCAGTGGGCCTGTAAATTATCCAGGTGGGAGGGCAATCACTGCCCTTTTACTCAAACCTGCCCTCCCCTTGTGGTAAAAAGTTTCATGCTGTTGTCAGCCATTGTCTGCTGTTGTCTGCCCTTCTGCTCCTCTGCACCGCTGCCTATTGCTTGTTGGTGCTGCTGTTTAGGTTAAGTGCCTGACTACTGACAACTACCAAATACTGCCGCTGTCTACACAAAACAAAAATGAGGCTATGGTTAGTGGGTTTCACTGGAAGCCCCACAAGCTGCACCCAGTCCTGGCTTGACCTCTTTTGTGGGGCACTAGGGTGCACTCTCAACGGCAGCTGACTAAGGCTGCCGCGCTCGTGCTGTTGTTGCTGTTTGTGCAGCATAATGCGGTGCTGCACAGGGTACCTGATTCCTGGCTTTCGTACTGCCTTGTCTGACTGCACACCCCTCAAGATGTGCTTGCTGCCATGTGAGAGGCACTTTAGCCCAGTTTAAGTAAGCACCCCAAGAAGTACCGCTGTTGTATCAGAAAGGGGCTAGTGGTGAGCGGGTCTCACTAGAAGCCCCCACAAGCTGCACCCAGTCCTAGCTGGGCTGCTTCTGTGGAGGACTGGGCGCACACTCAGCAGCAGCTGCCTACAGCTTATGTTGCCTTGTCCTGTCTTGTCCTGTCTTACCTGGCTCGGCTGCAAACATGCCCCCTCAGACTCCCTTGGGCCTCCTGGCTCACAGCCTTGCTCCCCTTCCTGCCCTGTTCAAGGTGCAAGGGGAGAGGGGGCGATGGAGTGGAGCCAAGCAGCGGCAAGCTCACGGTAGGGTGTGCGGCATGCTGCTTGCTCCGCCCCCCTGCACGTCGGCCAGTCGGCGCTTCCGTGAGGCAGTTCTGGGTCTCCTGAGGCAATTACGTGTTCTGTGAACTCAAGGGCGACTGTCATGTAGGCTGAGCCAGGAAAGGCGTTGGTGTGTCACATTATGTAGATATGTTCAGTGAAAAAGAGTTTCTCATTAATAATAGGTACACAGTAGGAAGCTGTGAGGTTAGGAAGAATCAGCAAATGACAATTTTTTCACCTCCAAATTAGGTTTATGTTTTTTGCCACATGATCTTTTTCTATTACGCTGCTGCGCCCAATGTACTCTATCTGCATTGTGTTAGGTGGCACCTCTAAAAAAAATAACTTGTTGAAGAGAGCTGACTGAGACGCTCTTTGAATGCCCTGAGTTATTTCACTTAGGTCACACTCTTATGATACTGACTGGTGATCACTTTCCCATAGCCTTGTCATGCAACGTACAGTTTTAATAGGGTATAGATAGCTGAAATAAATTGAACACATTTATGTTTCCAAGCTGGACTCATACTATTACGTGAATATCGATGGTGTCTGAAAATATTTCATTTACCTGGATAATACCGGGCAAGGCCAGTGGCACTTCCAAAAACTTGCCAAAGTAAGGAGGGGTCTTCGTCTCTGTTCTTTTGGAAGACATCGTCTAGAGCCCCAGTCCATTTAAGTTCATTTAGGACGATCGTTGCTGGAAGAGAGAAAGCAACAGTATAAACCAATAGAGTTCATACATTTCCAGAGTCATTCAGTCACTTATGTAAAACTTTGGATGTACATTTTTCATTTCATTTAGCTTTACACTGTGCACTACTATAGTTTTTAAAAAAGGCCTTATAAAATACATACATGTAGATACATAGTTAGCAGGTCTTTCAGTCAGCCCTCTGGTATTGTGAATTTTAGTTTGCTCCCGCCCACTGAAGCACTGTATCATACAGCACGTGTCAACGGGTGTGCATGTTTAAGCAATTCCCTCACTGCAAGTGATGGCACATTGCTGTGCACAATGAGCATATCTGCCATAGAAGTAGTTCCTTTCGTGTGTAGGGACTGGTGGTACTGTGACTAGTAAACATTTTTCCTTTTGACAACACTTTTTTCTTTTTCTTTTTATCTGTTTGTGTGGGAGGGTTTGATATGGCCCTTCCTGCTGGTTGACAAAGGTCACAGCTCACAAGCACATTGCTAGCCACCACTATCTTGTAAATGGACTTTGAAATCCATTCTATGCTCACCTGCTGGGTGGGTGCATGCACAGGTCACCGCCTTTGATTGTTTCTTTTTTAGTTTTCTTTTTTTCTAAATCTTACTGCAAAAAGGATTCCAAGCTTGAGCCTCTGCACACAAATGCACACATATGCATTTGCAGACAAAGTATTAAAAGGTGGCCACCTGTATGTTTGCATAGACATGCTCACATATGTGGTCATCTTTAAATATCTTTGTAATAGCTTTATAAAAAAAACACTGCTAAAGAAGAAAGCACTGGCAAAGACATTTGGTGTGCAACCAAATTAGAACTATTTGCTTTGACAATACTTGTATAAGTTGGGAAAACTCTCTATACTTGAATTATTTTAGTATCCTGTCATACACATACTATTTTTTTTTTCTATTTTGGGAGTCAAGTGAGCGTTGACATGGCACTACCTTTGAGGTTACCCAGATATTGCCACGCTATCCATCTCTGGAACATCTCCCTCTTACAAATCATTTATAAAACAGCTGTCCATTTGATCATGACACAATGCTCCTGTTTGCCACCAGGAGTCCCCTTCAGAACAGAAATTCAGGTATTAACAACTCCGGTTGTTCAAATGCATTAAAATCAATAAGACTACAATTCTCTGATTAACTATAAAGAAAGTGAAATTCTGTTAAGAGTCTCCTCAGATGAAGATTAAGAGGCATAATTACAAGTCCCTTGCGTATCCTTGCGCCACAGTAGCGCCATTCTTTTGATGCTAAGGTGGCATTAGGTAGGCATTCCTGATACCCTATATTTACAAAGTGGTTCAATGCTTGCATTGCATCACTATGTAAACCCTTTTGCAGGCATAATTTATGCAAGGGGAGCGTTCTGACCCAGGGTGGCATGAAAAAGGGTACAGTGAAATTTATAAGATTTGACTGGGCCATTTTTTGCATCATTTTTAATACCTTCTCAGAGCAGGCACATTTTTTGATGCTAGTGTAGCAAAGAGCCACAATAGCATAACAATGTTGAAGCTATTGTGCTAAAGATTGCCATGGTGCGCCGTATTTCAAAACACTTCACCCATGGTGTTGTTAGGTGCCGTTAGTGGGACGCAAAAAAAGTGGTGCATCATCAATTATGCACCACATTCTTGTAAATATGCCCCTAGATTTTCACATGACTGCACTGAATATTGAAAGACAACATCAATAGTACAAATGAAAAAGAACTAAGGGCCACTGTTGGACACCTTCTCAAACAACACACACTTGAGAAATGCAGCTTGGTGATTTATAAAAAAGTGGTCACAGCTTATGAATAACATATTAAATCTTAGTACATTTCCTAATGATTGTTAGCCAGCACAGTAAAAGATTGCCAGAAACAATGGAATGGTTGAAAATTAAGGACATATATGTACAAATAGCACAGTTGACAAAGATTTATTCTAATAGAAATTTGGAGACTGGGGGCATGCAAGACATGAGAACTCAAGATACGTCCAGGAGGGGTGCATCCATGCAAGGCTTTCAGGCAAACCCTTGCCTATGTAAAATAAGTTACATGTAGCTCTCTTCTATTGAAAATGTCAAAATATGGTGTGGATTCGGCCATTCGGGACGTGCATTGAACACCCACGATTTAAGATAAATATCACAAAGACTGTGGGCCTGATTCACAAAGGGCCTATGCACTTGTGGCAGAGGGGCTGCAGTCGTGGCGGGACCTCTGTACTATATTTTCCCATTGTGGACCTCCCACCAGGACTGTAACACCTCCCCCGTACCCCCCCCCCCACACACACACACATACACCACTGCGGGACATCTGCCAACAGTGCAGAGGGCCTTTGTGTTTGGACAAGATCAGTTGACCTGGCGTAAGTTCAGTAGTGCAAGCATTTGGCCAGCCAATGGGATTCCACTCAGTAACTGCAGTAGCAGTGCGGGCTATCCCTCGGCTCATTTGGTGTAATAGAATTGGTCACAAGTACGTCCCACTTTCTGATAGAAATATCATAAATCTACAAACTGGTTAAATTCAGGCAATTGTGCTGACTGGTCGCATTACGAAATAGGGACACAGAAATCCTACAACATATTGATTAAAAGTGGTACTGAGAAACATCTCGTTAATTAAAGATGTTCCAGTGCAAAATATGAACACAGTAAATTATGACCAGTGCAATTATGTAATGTGTGGGCATCTCTTGCATTTTCCTTATGAAAACATGTGTGAAATGCACACTTTCAGCACATTGTTGATTTGTTGCAGTAGGGATGGCAGATGCACGCAAAACTCACAAAGCCCGTAAACAACAGGTTATCATGGAAAGTGTGTTTTAGTAGATACAAGGTGCAGGCTGTTTAAAAGCAAAAAAGGAAAAAAAGTGTAGTAGCAAAAAGGAGATACAATGAGTGGAAGATGAAACAGTAAAGACGAAATATTGACAAATACATTATAATTGTAAAACTAAACAATGTTTTTGATTCCAAAATCCTGCTCATTATAGCAAAGTAACGAGATTTTCAGGTTTATGGATACGATCATTTGCAGTAAGATCAGTTCTGTGCACATTAATATTCATCAGCTAGGTCACTCTAACAATGACCCAGAAATAAGGGAAATACGTATTTTATAGCAGCAATTAAAGGGCTGGTATTGGCCTCGCATATTTTTATATTCAGAAAGATAATTTGCCATAATAGCTGACAAACTGCTATCTATATTAGATACAGCATTGAAATAGCGAAGCAACACCTAGAAAATAATCGCATATTTTCAGAAGCAAGAAAGAAATGTTATTTTATTTAAAGCATAAAATTGTTTCACTGTAATCATTTAATATAATTTAGATTCCTAAAACGTTACGCTATAACAATTAAGCATTCAAAAGTCATGCAATATTTAGTGTGACTGCCTCTCGGAAATGCAGAGTTAAACAAGCTTTTGCAATGCAATGGGTCTCGCGTTTGCTCAAGTTAAGGTTATTAGCGTTGTAAACTCCTACCCCGACCTTTCTTGAAACATAAACTGAAAATGAAAAGTAAAACAGTTTCACATAAGCGGGCTGACAGCCGTCATGAGCGCAAAGCAGACAACCAAAAGGAATCAGATGTTCGCTCGCAGTGCAACGTATCGGCAAAAGTGCAATTATCCATTTAACCTGCAAAAGTGCAATTGTCTATGTAACCGGCAAAAGTACAATTATCCATGTAACGGAGTTGATGTCATGCAAACCGCTGCCTATGAAATAAAACGTAGTCCAGAAACCATACATAAAACATTAAGCCTGGTATGTTTGAAGTAGTTGGCCGGTGCGCTCGAGGAGGGCTAAACACCGGAAAAGGCAAGACGTGTGCATGCCTTTCTCTAATGAAATCAAGTGAATTTTAAAAAGGAAGCCCACGAACTAACCAAACTGATGGGTGTGACATGGGTGTGGTTAAAAGCCCACAGAGAGATTACGCCAAGGACAGAGCGCTTTGCACTCAACCATAAAAGTCGTGAGCTGCATTGAGCAACAAAAGCAAAATCACAGGGTAACAACAAAAAAGCTACAGTGGCGTAGCCTGGGTGTCATAGGCCAAAGTCTTTACATTGAGCCCCTATATTCTGAATTTATAATAGTGGAGTGGTCCCCTCACTCTCCCGGAACGTGGTGCAACTGCGCCTGCTGAACAATTGATACCTACGCCCCCATCAGGGTGGTGAAAACATTGCGATTGTTGGTAAAACTACAGTCGTGAGGACGAGAAGGCAATGCTTGGAAATTGATAAGTGGTGCGATGGCCGATGCCTGCAGCAGGAAGTATAGGCCACTCCTGTTTCACATAAGAAGCACCAGAGAAACATCAGGCCCCATAATCCTTTGTCAGCCTGTTTCTTAAAGACGGAAAGCAACCAATTATGAAGGAAACAGTACTTTGAGAAGCATGACAATGTTTTGAAGTTAAATAAACTATATTTGTACTTAATCAAGAATTGCAAGAATACACTGTTACCTACACTTTGTTTTAGACATATTATTTATCACACTTTCTTTTGACATTGTTTTTTCTGGAGCGAGACTTTGCAAATTCTATAGGGACAGATGAAGAATGATCTCAAAATACTCCGAAAGCATATTATACTTTATATTTTTCAACAGGAATTTGTGCATGTTTTAGTTTTTTTAAAAGGAAATAGTTATCTTTTATCGACCAGTCAGAGCTAGGTCTGCTTAGATGTGTACCCTAGTAAATGTGCATGCAGGTCCAGATTCTGTGCTTAGGACTCTGTAACATTCACCAGACCCCTGCCCCCATGTTAAGTATTTATGCTGTGAAGGTGAGGGAGAAATACAATTGAGTTCTCCACTTCCCCCTATCCACACTACCAGTTGAAAGGACAAATGTGACTCAATGGAGCGGTGGAAGAAACCATTGCCTCCAGAAAGAGTATTTTTTGTGTCTACCTGTGCAAGAAGCTCCTTGGCCACTCTACAAAGAAGGTCACTCAGGAACAGGTACACCTCAGGAAGTTCCCCTTAACATCACCTAGTATAGGAACAGCTAAAGAATGGTTACAGCCTGGGTGATGTTTAGTACACCATTGTCAAACCAAAAAGGTACAGCATGGTTAGGTGAAATAGATGCGTCTCACCTGCGTAGGTTGTGCTACAATGCAAGTGCGGTCTAATGACTCAGTGGTGGTAAGAGGCGTGTCAATAGGAGCATTGTGCACGTTGAGAACAACTTGAATTCCATTGCACACTTTGTGATGGTTGGTAAGAACAGCCAAGCGTTATAATGACTGCTACTACTAGTAACACTAGTAATAACAACAATAATAATAACAAAAATAATAATTAGTATTGTTCATGCTTTGGATATTAATAATCTAATAATAGTAATATTTAGGTTTTATTTCTCTAGTGCTTCCTATCACCCTCCGGTAATTTTTAAACGCCCTACGTAAAAGGTGTTACTTCAAAATAATGTATCAATTTAATTGTATTCATTTATTATGATACCTACGTAGTAGAAACACCACACTCTGCACACAGCCTGTGTCATATAATTGCAGAAATATTTTTTCCAGATGTCTTTACAAAAATAGTGTTATTTGGAGCTTTGTCAAATATATCCACCTTAATTGGCTACCCTGCCTGCTCTGGTGTTATTTCCTTTTGAGGGTATCATTGCAATTCCTCATGTGTTCTGTCACCTGGGACAGAAAATAGACACGGGCACCAAAATAAAAGCAAATTCAATACCTAAAAAAGTGGTTCATGTTAGAAATTGGGGCACTTAGCATCCAGCCTCTACATCCTGGTCAGGCTCATTTTTATTTGCTGTGACTTTGAACACTACAAGATACTGGTCTGATTAGTTATGTTTTTTTCTAAAAGTAGGTGTGGTTCAATCCTGAAAGCTTAGGGGGCAGTCACGCCTACTAGCCGAGCTCACAGTAAAATTTGTGTTGAGTGATCACAGTCTAGTTACTTGGCCATAAATACAATTATGGATAAGCTTTTGGTATGCATTAAGTATAGTAACTCTTTGCTATTACACTAAGGCTGTCCTGGGTACTGGCTAATATAGGCATATTTTAGCTATGGTGCTCACTCCATCCTACTTCTGCTACAGTGACTGTCACTACTACATAAAGTGCCCTATCGGTAGAATAATGATTGTTCTTACAACAAAGCTGTTTGCAAGAGAAAATGCTTTGCTATTTTGAATGCGTATAACATACATATACATTGTTTTTTCCTGGCTTTTTGCAATATTAAGAAACTGATAGTGAAGAACCCAATTGCTTTAATGACTGAAATGTTTATTTATGTAATTAACAGGTTTATCTTTAAGATTCGTATTTGTAAGGGACATGAGGCACAAGTAACAAGGTGAGCACACCCCAAAATGTGTGCACAAAGTCTGTGTAACCATTTTGTACAGTGCCTGGGTAGGGAGTGTGTAGACACCCCAGTAATCGAGGCGTTAATACGTGGGTTGGAAACTGCAATCTGGGGCCCAAAAGCATCATTCAGGAATAAAGAGTAAATTAGCTATGAATTGTTGTACTCTACACCATAAACTTTCTTTCGGTGTAATAAGGGAAAGCACATTTTCAACGGGCCATATATAGTTTTCAAACACTGAAAGAAAAAACTAATTTTTAACACAAGTGTAGTATGACATCATTGGCTATTTTAATGATGTACTGTTTTGTTAGGGCCTTTACATCTGTTTAATTTCAAGTATACCCATGTTAGGATGATTTCCCTCTGGGAAACTGTGGTTATCTGACAAACCCTAATGTTTAATTAAGGGATTCAGTCAGTAGAACACTCCTCTCTGCTTATCGCCCCCACCAAATTAAGGTGAATTTCCTTACCTGATTGACACTTCTTAATCCTTGAATAACAGTAAACTTAATACACCGACTTTGTTTCTATTATGCATTATACTTTTTGAATTAGGAAAAGGTGATTGGGAAGGTGTGTGGAAGTAAAATCTCAGTGAAGCAGTTATGAAGTAATGCTGATATGATGTGCTCGGAGACGAAACTGCCTCACACAGTACATGGAAGAAATCTTCACTAGATTAAGTAGCTTCGTTTTCAATCTGATGCCCATGTTTTAGCTAATCAGTTTGGGGATGTGAACTTGGATAATAGGAATGATGGTTCAGTTTTGAATGATTCATTCATTATATTCATTTATATTTATATACTTCATATATATAGTCATTTTTATTTACATACTCATAAACCTTCATTCGTGCACGCATTTTTACAAAGGCCATACAAAGAGCTAACCAATTAAAAAAAGATGAATTGCTCGAAAATTGCCCTTTACAACAACATCGTGGAGAAAAATAACTGTCTTTTGCTCACAGGTCTTATTTAGTGAAAATGTTGCTGAAAACATAGATTTTAGAATCTAATTTTATGTGATTACTTTATTACTTATAAACACAACAGCATAAGATACTATTAACGTTGTTTGGGCTGTCGGGTGCCATAATCCATTCTAGGCTGAACCGTGTTTGTCCTGTGGCCTCCCCACACTTTAAGGTGACAACGAACATACTTTATTTCGTGTGTATACATCAATAGATTCAAACTGATGGTGATGACAGTCTCTCCAGAAATAAATAATTCCGCTAATTACGGAAAGTAATTTTACGTATTGTTTGCGCTCTACAAGACTGTTAAATACAAATTGTTTTTAGAATATAAAAGAGCAAGACATTGAGGAGCTTTACGCTGTTTAGACTGAATTGCACATCACTCTCCTCCAAAATGAACTACGGTCTGATATTTTGTAACTCAATTTTCAGTGAAAATGTCTAGCTCTAGTGCACCTCGTGTGAAATTTAGAATTTCAGCTTAAATGTATTCTTCTATTGAGGACTGCATTTCATGAGGTTTATTGTGTTAATTCGTTTACCACAATCTGCAGAGTTGTGGCCAAGTAGTTCTCTAACCAAGTTGTATGAAGAGGCACGTTTTTTATTTACGTCTGTATGTCTAGGTATATATTTTAGAGACACTTTGAAACTTTATTGATCAATCAAGATTTAGCAAAAAATAACCAAAACGACACAGATAAGCTGAAAGCATCTGACATATTTTAGACAGATTTCTGGACAAGTTGAGTGCAGAAAGCATTCAATAGATTGGAAAAGGTGTCATCCAGCGCAGTGAAGCAGCCTATAATGCTGCGCTACGTGACCAGGAGAGAGCAGGAGAACGCCATATTCACTTAGAAATGGCACTCTCCTGCCCTCTCCCTAGCGCCGGCACTGATTTCAGCTGCCGTGCGCCACACACACACCTTAGCGCCATAGTGCTAGGGTGTGTGCGTGAGTCTAGCATGGGTTTTGTACAGGAAGGATACCCTTCATGTACAAATACTTTGCCTAGACAAGTGGAAGTGCTTTTTCTACTTTGTATGTGTGCTGTACAGTGCTGCACACATGCAAAGTCGGAAGGAATTGAGAAATAGAAGCATTTCTCTGTTTAATGGCTGCTTTTCAGATGTATTAATTTTTGGTGCTAAACTCTTAATTATGATGTTTCAGAATAAGGTTTAGCACGAAAGAACATGGGTGGAAGCACAAGTATGCCCATGTACCGCCCATGTACCACCCATGTAACACCTCCTTGATGTAAAGTTATACAAGTTCCAATTTGTGGTGGTTTGTGATTCCCCCAAAAAGTTTAGCGTCAGAAGCTAAACCTTTGAGAATCTGGGCCAGAGTGTTTTGGCCACATTTCAAATTTAAATTGTTTTTACTGGTTGAATGATGGAACCACGCATGCCATTATCAAGCATGCCTTAACAATGTGGGCTATACAACACATATGTCTTTACTGCGCAGGCCTTTACCACGCAACCTTTTACAACAAATATGCCTTTACCACACATGCCTTTACTACGAAAAGGTGTTACGCATATAAGCTGTTTGCTTGTTGGGAGCTGACATCAGGCAAAATCAAACAAAGACTGTTTTCTGACATCTGTTTCCCTGCAAATATGTGTGCAGGGAAACAGATGAAAACATTGCTCCCGCAAGCAGGGAGCAATGCTAGCTTCAGCAGGATGCTGGGAACCAGGTAGGACTGTGGAGTGCTTGAGGCTCCCACACGGTCCTGTCACTCTCTCGCTCTTCTATCCCATAATGAGAGATATTGTCATTACAATGGTCATTACAATGGTCTCTCCATACAATGTCTTTGAAGACTAAGACTAGCAAGATGTTTGGTATGAATGTTATAGTTATGTTTGGATGCAGAGCAGAACAGATTCACTTCTGGCCAAATGGTCAAGGTCTTGTGCTGTCACTCAGTATGCTGAAGGTTCAAATCCTAGTATCGCTCTGCAGTGTATTTGTCTATTTACTAAGAATTTTGGCTGTTAAACCTTCCTAGTGATGGTGCATTCATGTTTCTTTCAATTCACATACGTGGATTGACTGTCATAGGTATATCTGGAAGCATCATAGTAAGAAGTCACCTATGGCCTAAAGGTTAAGGTCACAGACCCTCGCACTGAAAGTTGATGTTTCTGCTCCAAGTGTAGCTGTGGTCATTTTCCTACTTTAATTTCTTTTTAAGGTTCATACTGAAAAGTGATCTGACTCTTTTTAATTGACAAATACATTTTTCTTTTCAATTTGTCCAGAAATATCTAATTCTGAGAATATCATTCATCAAAGCCTAAAAAACTCTCTATCTCTCACTCTCTATCTCTCTCTCTCTAAATTTCTCTTTTTCAATCTCTTTCTCCCACTCACACACCCACTAAAACTCTTACACACCCATTAACAGCCCCACTCAAACCCTTGTGCACCCACTCACAGCCCGTCTCAGACACTCACGCACCCACACACAGACCCACTCATACTCTCATTCACCCACTGATAGACCTATTCAAATCCTCACACACCCACTCACAGACCCACACAGACTCTGACACTCCTACTCACAGACCCATTAAGACACTGATGAACCTACTCACACACCCATACAGACCCTTTCAGCCCTCTCACACCTATTCGAACACAGAGAGACAGGCCAGAGCCAAAGACCATGCGCAGCATGAGGTTGGGTGGTTAGAGGCGTTGGCCGCAAGGTCTAGCTGCAGGCCAAGCCCTTTGGCCAACCCCTGCCACACATGGCCTTTGGCCATGCACGGCATGGGGTTTGGTGTTTATTGAGGGGTTGGCTGCAGTCCTTGTGGCCAACCCCACCACTCCCGGCCAAAGGCTTTGAGCAGCTGGGGTTGGATTAACGTATAGTAATAAAAATTACTTCATGTTAAAAAAACATAGAAATTCTCTTAAAAACAAAAGGTTACAGGGAAGTTAAAGCTAGGTATATGTACACAACTATAGAAATTCGCTTGTTATAGTTAGAGTTATCTCAAGTAACTATCACTCATGCCCCAAGACCTCACCATGCACTGCTAATTGCCCTACAAATTATGACACTCATGACATCTTTGATAACATCATTGATATCAATTTAACATTTGCAATATAAAGTTTTATGAAATAAACTGTAAATGGTGGGGGTGCGAGTTAAAGTTACCTTAGGGCACGAGTTATAGTTACTTGAGATAGCTACCTATAACAGGTGAATTTATGTGGTTTTGTGCATTTAAAAGGTGAGCCTAACTAAAGCATCCCTGCATTATTTTTTTATTAAGCTGCTTATTTGCACACTCAGGGGTATTCCTTTTTTAAGTGCTATGTAAAACATTATGAAAATAAAATAAAATCCTTTCCCCAGTGCAGTATGCTTTTAAACAGTCCTTAGGGATGGTAGGGACAGTAGATCAGTGCCTGAAACTCCCCTTGGTTCTCAGTAAGTACGTGACCACCAGGGAGGGCTGTCTCTTCCTGCTATTCATGAAATTAAGTGCAGCATTTGATAATGCTTTAAGTGGAAATTTGTAGACTATGCTAGTGAGTAAAGGGGTAAACCAGAAAACTGTTCACGTTTTAGCTCAACTGTATACTGATGTGAAAGGTAGGATTAGATTTGGGCCACCAGGGTAGCGTACTCCATATATTAAGATTAAAAAAAGGGTTTAGCAAGGGTGCGTGTTGGCCCCATTCCTTTTTAGTTTTTAATATTAATGAGTTAGATAAAGATATGATTTCAGTGGTTGCAGATCCACCTAGGTTAGGGACGCGTTACTTCCCGGTCCTGATGTAGGCAGATGGTTGTGTATTTATGGTACAAATAGGAAGGGGACTTCAAAAATTATTGGACCGTTTTGTAGGATTTATGTCTGATTTAGGGCTGTCCACAAATAAAACCAAATCAAATGCTATGATATGTGGGCGACTGCGTAACCAATTATCTTCATTCCATATTGGTGATACCGCTCTCAAAATTGTTTCCAACTTTACATACTTAGGGATTCAGTTTGATTCTCAAAGTACTTGGGTGCACTTGTAAAGTGCAATGGTCACACAATTGGAGCAGGCTATCGTAGCCCTTTTTTAAATTTGGCTCTATTGTAGCCCTTTTTAAATTTGTCTCTAAGTTAGGGTCCATGACATTGGCTGCTGCACTCACCATTTATGGAGCCAGATCTGTAGCAATAGCCATGTATGGTGCAGGTGTAGGGGGTTAGACCAATCACACAATATTATAAATTAGTGAGAATACATTCTTGCGTAGATTATTGTCACTTCCCAGTAGTTCCCCTTCATCAATAATGGATATGGTAGTAGGATTGCAGTTTATTGGGGATATTATAGGAATGGCATCCACTATACTTTGGTTCTCTATTAAGTCAAGGCTTGAGACAACACTGACACGGTTAGTAGTTAATGACTGCTTAAAACTTTCAAATGTCCATAAAATCAGGTGGCTGACCTATGTAAGGAATAAACTGCATGCAACTGGCAGGTCAGAGTTCTATAGTAACCTGCTGCTGATTAATGGCTGGGCCAGACTATTGATAAAAATAAAAAAAATGGCTATATTGATAAGAAGTAGTGGGGGAGCATAAGAAGCGATGGGGGTAGTGATCTACCTACCACTGTGTGCTACACCTGCCATTGAGCCATATTTGTTGAAAGTGCCTCATCATCAGAGATTTTTTCTCGAGGTTTAGATGAGGCTTGGCCCATTTTGTGGTGTCCTATCCTTCCAATGTTTGCTCTGAGAAGGACGTATGTCCATGTAATGCGGATATGCCCCAATCTCAATTGCATAGGTTCTTTTTTGTGAGCTTTATAACGAATAAAGGAAATGTAGACAGCTTTTAGAATATCTACAACTCCTCCAGATGGACCAAGTATGCATTACTGCGTATAGATTTCTTGTTCAGGTTATTAAAGTAATGATGGGTTTTAACAGTAAGTGTGCTTAAAGTCCAATTGATTTTTTTTTTTTTTTTTTAATAATAGTTTATTGAGTTGAATTTGCATTGAAGTATTTTAATTGGATATACTGTATATATATTGATGTATACTTTAATGTATATTTAAATATGTATTGTATACTTGAAGGTTCTTTTTTGTGAGCTTTATAACGAATAAAGGAAATGTAGACAGCTTTTAGAATATCTACAACTCCTCCAGATGGACCAAGTATGCATTACTGCGTATAGATTTCTTGTTCAGGTCATTAAAGTAATGATGGGTTTTAACAGTAAGTGTGCTTAAAGTCCAATTGAATTTTTTTTTTTTTTTTAATAATAGTTTATTGAGTTGAATTTGCATTGAAGTATTTTAATTGGATATACTGTATATATATTTATGTATACTTTAATGTATATTTAAATATGTATTGTATACTTGAATGGTCTTAAACCAAATAAAGGATTGGATTGGATTAGATATCCTTTCAAGAACAAACAAACAAAAAAATACCAGGGAGGTGTGCGTCGATTACTCAGGCCACACACAGCAATGCGTTGTTTATTTTTCCTGCAGGGAAGGCTTTGTGTCGATTTCCGGTGCTCAGTCTTGGATCCTCTTCTGGTTGTGAGGTTTTCAGACGCCCTGGGGACAATTCTTTGAAATCCGGTGCTGATAGGGCGAAGTCACAGGGGCTGCGTCGATCAGGTGGGCGTTGTGTGGAAATTTCTACCGCACAGCAAGCGCTGGGTAAATTCCCCTCTGGAAGTCGTTCCGGCTCGGCTGTGCGTCAATCCAGTGGGCATCGAATTTCCTGTCGCTATGCTGGCGCTGCATCGATCTTTGCGTTGCAAAGTCGGGATGTGTCATTTGGTTCAGCGTGCGGTGAATTTTTCACCGCAATGCAGGCTGTGTGTCGTTTCTGACAGGCTGTGCATAGATTTTCACCACACAAGGAAGTCTTTTTGGTCCTGATACTTCAGGCAACCGGAGGCATGGTCTATCCAAGCCCTTGGAGAGCACTTCTCAGAACAGCCAGAGAGCAGCAAGGCAACGGCAAGGCAGCAGTCCTTCACAGAAAGCAGACAGGTGAGTCCTTTGGCAGCCAGGCAGTTCTTCTGGGCAGGTTGTAGATTCTGGTTCAGGTTCTCTTCTCCAGGAAGTGTCTGAGTTGGTAGGGGCAGATGCCTGTTTTAAACACCCAAAATGGCCTTTGAAGAGGGGGAAACTTCAAAGAGTGGCTTAGAAGTGCACCAGGTCCCCTTTCAGTTCAATCCTGTCTGCCAGGGTCCCAGTAGGGGGTGTGGCAGTCGTTTGTGTGAGGGCAGGCTACTGTCCTTTGACTTGCCAGTGTCAGGCCCTCCACCCTCCCAGCCCAGGAAGACCCATTCAAAATGCAGATGTTTGCAAGTGAGGCTAAGTATCCTGTGTTTGGGGTGTGTCTGAGTGAATGCACAAGGGAGCTGTCAGCTGAACCCAGACAGACGTGGATTGTAGGGAACAGAAGGATGTAAGTGCAGAGAAATGCTCACTTTCTAAAAGTGGCATTTCTAAAATAGTAATGTTAAATCCACCATCACCATTCAGCAGGATTTTGTATCACCATTCTGACCGCACTAAATATGACCTTCCTACTCCTTTCAGATCAGCAGCTACAACTCTAACATGATATGAGGGTAACCCCAATGTTAGCTAAGGAAGGAGGAGGCCTCACAGCAGTGTAAAGACGAATTTAGGAGTTTTACACTACTAGGACATGTAAACTACACAGGTACATGTCCTGCCTTTTGCCTACACGGCACCCTGTCCTAGGGGTTACCTAGGGCATACCTTAGGGGTGTCTTATGTGTAGAAAAAGGGGAGTTGTAAGCTTGGCAAGTACTTTTAAATGCCAAGTTGAATTGGAAGTGAAACTGCACACACAGGCTTTGCAAAGGCAGGCCTGAGACAAAGTTAAGGAGCTACTTTGGTAGGTGGCACAATCAGTGCTGCAGGCCCACTAGTAGCCTTTAATCTACAGGCACTGGGCACATATAGTGCACTTTACTAGGGACTTGTAAGTAAATTAAATAATCAAATTGGGCATGATCCAATGTTGTCATGTTTAAAGGGGGAGAGCATATGCACTTTAGCACTGGTTAGCAATGGTAAAGTGCGCAGAGTCTTAAAACCAGCAAAAACAATATCTAAAAAGTGGAGGGAGGGGGGTGTGGCTAGGCACGATGGTTGGCAGGACGTGCTACTAGTAAGGTCCTGCCATCCCGGCTGAATCCTGCATTAATCCTGGGGTGCACTCGATATTTGGCACCCCTCCAGCATTGCGAACTGGAGCCCTGAGGGTCACGTGTTGATACGGCCCATTGAAACCGTCTTTTCCCGGGGGGAGTGGCGGTGCTTCCGGAGTCGCGCGGGTCGGCACGAGCTGGAGACACCGAGTCGCGGCGACAGCCTTTTCCAAGGCGCTTGTTTCTGGAGAGGGGTTCTCTCCTTCCTTGTGGAGCCCTGGACTGCCGGTGGCTGGCGGAGGGCTCGCTGTGATCACCGGGAGTCTCCAGGTGGGGGACAGAACAGTGCGGGCCCGTGTCAGGTGGGCCTGGCCGAGCCTGCGGCATGCTTGGGGGCCTGGACATGGTGCGGTCCACGCACTTGATGGCGGAAGACCTGAGAGCCCGTGGTGGGGGTTGGAGGATGGCAGCTGCAGGTTGGGAGTAGCGGCTGCTCGGGGGCCGCCTGCTGACCCCTGTGTAGAGGGGGCCTTTTGGACATTGCCTGAGCCCGACTTGGGCCCATCGGAGCAGGTGCCTGCTTGAGGGACCTGGGCCCGTGGAGTGGAGTGGATGGCAGCTGAGTGGGCTGGTGCTTGCCTTGGTCTCGCGGGGTGCTGCGTGGCCCTTGTCAGCCAGCGGAGAAGCCGAGGAGGCATTTGAGGGAGTCTCTGGTTGCAGTCAACCATATTAGAATGCGGCTTGCTGGGGGGGCTCCCTAGAGCCTCTCAGGACAGAGGAGATATCAAGGTGGCTACCTGAGGCCAGGTTGTGGGCCTCCTGAAACTGAAGGTGGTGGGCCTGTGGTGGTACCTGCATGGGTGCTCAGCCTTCCCTGGTTCGGGGCTGCCTTCCGGGTGCTAAAGTGTTGTGGCATTCTGAGACTGAGGAGGTGTTCCTCAGGCCTCTGATCCTGTGATCTGTGGGTGCGTTCCTGCCCTGCCGGGCTCATCAAAAGAAAGATACAATCTGCTTCTGCGGCTGCTCTGGGATGGGGCGACATCGGTGGACCGATGCCTTGCAGGGAAATACCATGGAACGATATACCACTCTGGTGCCCCTCCCGCAGTGCCATGTCTGACTGGGAGGGGGTGACGATGGCCAGAGTGTGGCGACGACCGTTGAGTAGTCATCGCAAGCCGAGATTATTGCTGCTATTCAGGGTTCGAGGGTGGCTCTTGAAGGCAAGATAGAAACAGTGGCAGTGGAGGTAAACCTCCTCAGGGCTGATCTCAGGAAGGTCTCCGACAAGGTCAAGGTGGCGGAGGGCTCTATTATGGAGCTGCATATGTAGGTGGACGCCTTGCGTAAGCCGATGGCGCAGGCTACCTCCACGGTTGGAAAACTGTAGGCAAGGCTGGAGAATGCTGAATGCCGTTCTCAGCAGAATAATATAAGACTGCTGGGATTCCCGGGATGTCGTGGAGAACGGCAAAATGTCCATTTATCCTGATTACACCAACAAGGTGCAGAACTCCCGAAAGGGTTTCCTTGAAGTGAAAGTGAAGCTCCGGGCCATGAATGTCAAATATATGCTTCTATATCCTGCGCGCTTAAAGGTGTTTTCTGGAGGCAGGTCTCATTTCTTCGAGCAACCGTAGGAGGTTTGGAGATGGCTGGCGATGTGGGACAAGGCTTCTGGGCAGTTTGGCAGGGACTGGTGGAGTGGCTCATCGGGACTCTAGAGCGGATGGCCCAAATCGGAGGATCCGTGGGGGTGGCCTGTCGGAGGACACTGTGGCTCGGGGTCGGTGGAGGACCCTGCCCTCAGGATTGAGGTACAACAGGATGGGACGATGGCTGTGGTGCCTGCTGGGTCAGCGGATGGATCCGGTGAGGGGCTGGAACCGGGATTGGGGTTGGTCCCCGCGCAGGCCTGAATTTGTTGCTGACACTTGGAGCTGACTGTTGTGCCCTCTATCGGGGGGCCTGTGTCCGAGTAGGAGTGATCAGCCTGCGAACAGTGGTGCTTCGAGATGATGATCAGGGTTCTGCAGGGGCACTTTCTGCGCTTGGGTGATATTGGACATGGGGGGGGCAACGCTAATAACATTGAGCAATTAAGGTTTGGTTTGTGGGCAATAGTTCATTGAAGCCAGAGTGGGGGGTGGTCACTCCACGTTTTTGGTAGGTCTTTATAATTGGGTGGATGGGGATTAGGCTGTAGTCCTGGCAGCACGTACGGAATGGATCTGCAGTATGGTGGTTTGTTTTGGTTGCTATATTGTATGTCTAGGGTGGGGGTTGAAAATGTGAGGGGTTGGATTGGCAAAGTTTGCCAATATTTGATGTTGATTTCTTAGTGCAGGTATAACAGCGAGATATGCATGATGTAACTTCTTTACTTTCCTATGGTGGGATGGAAGTCAGGGAGAGGCATTAGTGTGGGGGGGATAGGAATTCAGTGCCAATATGTGTCGTAAGATTAACATGTTGACGTGGAATGTCAGGGGGTGAAGAGCTTCACCAAGCATTATAGGGTAGACTCCTTCTTAAAGAGGCATAAGGTGCATATCCCCTGTCTTCAGGAGATGCACATGACGGAGGAGGAAGCACAAAAGCTATCTAAGAAATGGCAGGGTCAAATGTTCTCATCCTCCTTTTCTTCTTACATGAGGGGTGTGACAGTATGGGTGGCTCCAGGGGTTCCTTTTCCCCACACATATAGTGAGGTAGATGTTGAGGGGGATATGTTCTGGTGAAGGGCATGCTTGATGGCTCACCCATCATTATCCTTAACACTTATGCACCCAATATTGATGATCACTCCTTTAATACTAACATACCAGAGATCCTGGGAGAGTGTGGATAGGCACATTGTTTGGCCAGGGGACTACAACTGTATACTGAATGGGGAACTGGATCGCCTCCCGCCAAAGCTGGGGACAAAGCCCCTGATGGTGAGATCGCTCGTGGAAGTGATGAGCCAGTTAGGGTTATGTGACAGTTGGAGGGAGTTACACCCGGAGGGCAAGGAATTTACCTGTCACTCTTGAACCCATAATACACATACTTGGTTGGATAGTGTTAGACTTTTCATCCTTGGCGTGGTCTCCCTTAACTTTTTGCCTCTGTTCCTCTGGGCACTTTACCAATGCTAACCAGTGCTAAAGTACAAGTGCTCCTGTTTAAAATGTGTACGTAATTGGTTCTCCATGATTAGCATATTTGTTTTACTGTTAAGTCCCTAGTAAAGTGCATTAGAGGTGCCCAGGGCCTGTAAATCAAATGTTACTAGTGGGCCTGCAGCACTGGTTGTGCCACCCACACAAGTAACCCTGTAATCATATCTCAGACCTGCCACTGCAGTGTCTGTAAGTGTATTTTTACACTGTAAATTCGACTTGGCAAGTGTACCCACTTGCCAGGCCTAAACCTTCCCTTTTCTTACATGTAAGGCACCCCTTGGGTAGGCCCTAGTTAGCCCCAAGGGCAGGGTGCAGTGTATGGATAAGGTAGGACATATAGGCCCTCATTCTGACCTTGGCGGGCAGCGGAGGCCGCCCGCCAAAGTCCCGCCGTCAGGTTACCGTTCCGCGGTCGAAAGACCGCGGCGGTAATTCTGACTTTCACGCTGGGCTGGCGGGCGGTCGCCTTCAGACCGCCCGCCAGCCCAGCGGGAAAGAGGCTTCCACGATGAAGCCGGCTCGGAATCGAGCCGGCGGAGTGGAAGCTGTGCGACGGGTGCAGTTGCACCCGTCGCGTATTTCACTGTCTGCGCAGCAGACAGTGAAATACATGTAGGGGCCCTCTTTCGGGGGCCCCTGCAATGCCCATGCCAGTGGCATGGGCACTGCAGGGGCCCCCAGGGGCCCCGCGACCCCCCCTACCGCCATCCGGATCCCGGCGGTCAGACCGCCGGGATCTGGATGGCGGTAGGGGGGGTCGGAATCCCCGCGGCGGTGCAGCAAGCTGCGCCGCCGTGGAGGATTCAATGGGGCGGCGGTACACTGGCGGGAGCCCGCCAGTGGTGCCGGTCCGACCGCAGCTTTACCGCCGCGGTCGGAATCCCCATTGGAGCACCGCCGGCCTGTCGGCGGTGCTCCCGCGGTCCTCCGCCCTGGCGGTCTTTGACCGCCAGGGTCAGAATGAGGGCCATAGTAATGTAGTTTATATGTCCTGACAGTGAAATACTGCCAATTTCGTTTTTCACTGTTGCAAGGCCTGTCTCTCTCATAGGATAATATGGAGGCTACCTTTAAATATGATTAAAGTGTAGATTCCCCTAGAGAGTAGATGGACATGTGGAGTTTAGGGTCCCTGAACTCACAATTAAAAAATACATCTTTTAGTAAAGTTGGTTTTAAGATTGTGCGTTTGAAAATGCCACTTTTAGAAAGTGAACATTTTCTTGCTTAAACCATTCTGTGACTCTGCCTTGTTTGTGGATTCCCTGTCTGGGTCAGTTTGACAGTTGGGTTGTTTTTCACCTCGCAATAGACAGTGACACAAAGGGGGCTGGGGTGTAACCTGCATTTCCTGATTAGCCATCTCTGCTAGGAGGGAGGGGTGGAGTGGTCACTCTCATCTGAAAGGACTGTGCCTGCATCTGACAATGCCGGCTCCAACCCCTGGTGTGTGTCTGAGGCCTTGCCTGGGCAAGGCAGGATTTCACAAGTAGGTGTGAGTCCCCTTTGAGGAAAGGTGACTTCAAAGACTAAAATGGGTATAAGAAGGGCACCCAAATCTACAGACTTTAGAAACAATTCTGGAACCAAGAGGAACCTCTGCCTGGAGAAGAGCTGATAGCTGAGGAAGAAGTGCTGCCCTGCCTGTGAATGTGCTTTGTGGAGCTTTCCTGCAGTGCTGCTTCTGCCAGAGTAAGAGGGCAAAGACTGGACTTTGTGTGCCTTCCATCTTGTGAAGAAATCTCCAAGGGCTTGAGT
Organism: Pleurodeles waltl; assembly: GCF_031143425.1. Taxonomy (NCBI): domain Eukaryota; kingdom Metazoa; phylum Chordata; class Amphibia; order Caudata; family Salamandridae; genus Pleurodeles; species Pleurodeles waltl. Next base: position 433,770,759 of record NC_090442.1, read on the forward strand.
TAGAGCTTGCCTCCTGTTGTTTGAAGTCTCAGGGACAGCAAAGACTTCTCTCTGCCAGCACCTGGAGTCTCTGGAGAGACTCCTGCTCTGACAAGTGGTGCCCTATCAAGTCCCTGGGCCCTTGAAAGGAAAGCTGGTGGAAATCCAAGGAAATCGACTTCGGACGACTCCGGACCGACGCCGCTGCTGAATCCGGTAACACCGCCTGCACCCGACGCCGTGACCTTCACTGGAACGCGACGCTCTTCGCAGGCCCGACGCCGCTGCAGCTCCGCTGAAGTCCACGACTCCGTGGAAGTCGCCGCACCATGTCGTGACCGATGCCGCTCGAAGTGCGTGGATTCAACGTTTTCGCACAGACGCCGCGATCCCCGACTTCCCGCCTTGGCTTGTTCTCACTCTTCACCAAAGGTACTGTACTTGGGGGTCTACATGACTCCGTGTCCGGCGCCGCTGGTGTCGGCTTGTTGGGAACGACTCCGTCACGACGCCGTGTTAACATCTCATCAAAGCATTTTTTGTTTCTAAGCGCTATTTTTGAGTTTAATCTTTAAAAATTCATAACTTGACTTGTGTATGTCGGATTTTTGTCATTTTGGTCTTGTTTTGTTTAGAGAAATATTTCCTGTTTTTCTAAACTGGTGTTATGTCATTTTGTAGTGTTTTCATTAAGTTACTGTGTGTGTTGGTACAAATACGTTACACCTAATGCTCTGAGGTTAAGCCTACTGCTCTGCCAAGCTACGAAGGGGGTAAGCAGGGGTTAGCTGAGGGTGATTCTCTTTTACCCTGACTAGAGTGAGGGTTCTTGCTTGAACAGGGGGTAACCTGACTGTCAACCAAAGACCCCATTTCTAACAGATAGGTTTCTCCTGGCCGGTCTTAACAGTTCTCAGGTGCTGGAGGTTACGCATCTGGGTCGTTTCTGTCTAATCACGCACCTGTTTTGATTCAACTACAATGGGGGGCAACGGACACTAGTATAGTGCGTAGTTGGGGCTTGCCTGTGGATTTCCTTATGGATGTGGGGTACCGAGATGGGGTGGGTGAGGCCATTACTGGTTAAATGAACTTAAATTGGAATACAAGAACATCTAGGGGGTTGGAGTGGGAGGCTATGAAGGCCGTAGGGCAAGGGCTTTGCATTGGTACGGCATGCTGGGTACGCAGGAGAATGGAGCAGAAACTCACAGGGTTAGAGGCGAAACAAGGAGATCTGCAGCAGAAGTTGCCAGATACAACAACAGCTGAAAGTGAGGAACTCAGATTATACAAGGAAGATAATAGTTGTTGGGATGCCCTGAGTTGGGTCACTCTCAAAGCATACAGGCAGCGCCGGCATCGGGAGGGGGATAAATCTGGCAAACTTTTGTCGTGGATTCTGAAAAGGGAGGTGGAGTGTCCTCCTATTCCACACATTCAGAATGTGGAGGGTAAAACGTTCACAAAGCATACGGATATTCTGCGGGTCTTGGCAGAACACTTACAGAAGGTTTCAAGGGCTGGTCCGGTACCTCCGGAGGAGGGGGTGGGGGGCTTTCTGAAGCTGATGCGTCTTCTGCGACTGGAATTGGAGAGTAAGGAGGCCTTGGAAGCAGCAATTACTGTTGAGGAGCTGATCGAAGCAGTGGCTGTGATATCCAAGTCTAAGTCTCCGGGTGGTGTCGAGTGTATTAGACGTTCTCTTTGTCACTACGGGAGAGACTCCTGGAAGTGTTTGAGGAAGCCCACGTGCGTGGTATGTTGCCAGAATCTATGCATCAGGGCATAGTGTGCTTGATGCTTAAGCTGGGTGGGGACCCCAGTGATCCTTCATCATATCGCCCGCTTACCATGTTAAATAGCTATGTCAAGATACTTTGTAAGATCTTGGTCACTTGACAATGCAGGGTGATTCAGGGTCTGGTACACAAGGATCAATGTGGGTTTCTCCCAGGTCACAGCACATCTTATAATCTGCGTTGTTTGGCACACGTCTTGCATGAGACTGAGGGTGAGGAAACTGAATAGGCGCTGGTGTCCTTGGATCTTGAGAAGGCCTTCGATACAGTTGAGTGGGGGTACCTACTGGAGGTTTTGCATGGCATGGGGTTTGTTCCTGGTTTCTGTGTCTGGGTGCGACTGCTGAACACTGCTCCCACTGTGCAGGTTCGGGTGGGGGGGAGCTTTTGGACTCCTAGGAGATTGGTAGGGGTACAAGGCAGGGATGTCCACTCTCACCTCTCCTCTTTGCTCTTGCTGTGGAGCCACTAGCAATCTGGCTTAGGGAGTGGATGGGTCTGTGGGGAGTCCAGGTGGGGCAGGCCACCGATGTGGTCTTTCTGTATGCGGATGATGCATTGGTTAATCTCCAGGAACCCTGTGTCTCGGTTCCGATGTTGTTACAGAGAATGGATGTGTTTGGGGTTGTTTCTGGTCTCAGGGTAAACCAGAAAAAATCATCTGGCTGGAGCACTTGGTCTAGTTTTGGAATAGATTACCTCTTTCTGTAATGGGTAGAGCTGCTGTAGCAAAGATGGTCTTCCTGCTGCAGTTTCTGTACTTGGTCCAGAATTCACTGTACCCATTGACAGCTCGACTCTTCCATCGTCTGGACAGCGTTTTGATCTCCTTGGTGTGGGCTGGGCGACGTAGCAGGGTGGCTCTGCCGGTGTTGCAGAGGGATCTTGAGGGTGGAGGGCTGGCGATCCTAATCTTGGACATTATTATAATGCAGCACACCTGCAATTTGCTGCCAAGTGGATGACAGATGCCGATAATCGGGAGAAGAGATTATTTGCAGAAATGTTGGATAGGCAGCCATTGGTGTATCTTTTGATGGCGGGGGATCGGTCTGCTCCAGCTGCTCCCTATTTGGTCAAGTCCACTGCAGCGATCTGGCAACAGACAGTTAAACGCATGCTCCGACGAGCCCCCTTCGACAGAGAACTGAGAATATGGGATCTAGCACCCTTTCAGGATATGGAACAGTTGATGTCTGTGGAGACTGGGGGGATGTGAGGTAGCCGAGGATCTTTACCCTAATGGGGAGTTCCTTTCTTTTACTGAAGCCAGGGACTTCTTCAGTTTGGGCTCTGGTCAATTCCTGCAATATGCTAAAATTGAAAGTGTGGCACGTGAGATGTGGAGTGGTTTTCCGGTAGCCTCTGGGGCCTCTGCGGTGCTACATGGCCTGATTAATTGGGGTAAAGGGATGCACTTGATCACCTGGTTTTATAAAGCTCATCGGAAGGATCAGCCGAGTATGATGGGTGTGGGCCACAGGGCATGGGAGAGGGACCTGGGGGCACCCATATTAGATGCTGACTGGGATCTGGCCCTGTCTATGGTGCGTAAGTTGTCATGTAATAACAGATTTAAGTTACTGCATTTTAACATTGTACACAGAACGTACCTTACACCCAGTCGCTTAAATAAGATTGTCCCGAGGCGCAGAGCGGGGTGTCCCAGGTGTGGCATGATGGGTTCTTCCTTCCTGCATCTGGCTTGGACCTGCCGATTGGTAAACAATTTTTGGCACAAAGTAGTAGCAAAGGTGGAGGAGGTGATGGGCTTGGAGATAGAGGCAACCCGATGACCTGTCAACTGGGAATTGTGCAGAAACCGCGGGTCGGAGTCTTCCATATAAATTAGCACAGAGTGCGCTGGTGTTGGCCAGGCGCAGGGTTGCGATTGGATGGATGAGCACCCGGAATCCATTGCTCCCTGACTGGAAACGGCACTTATGGAATGGGGTGGGTTTGAGGGACAACATATGCACCTAGCGAGTAGGAAAGGCACTCACTGATTTGGCAGCTAGGGAAACCTTACTGGACCGGCTCTCTGGTGTGGAGGATGCAAGCTCTGCAGACAATACGGAGGATGGGGGGGGACATACACATTGAGCCTTTCGAACAGGTGATGGCCAACTATGATATTGACATCTTTCTGTTTTCCACAAGTTACATAATGTTTGGTTTCATATGGATCTTGTGTGGATTGGGAGGGTGGATGGGCTACTTTATTACAGTGGGTGTGACTGGCTCCTAGTTGGTCTTAGCTCAATAAAGTTTTTTGGTACTGTAATGCATTATGATTATTATATCTTGCATGACCTGCACAGCACGCTATGTTCACAGTTTATTAAACTCAATAAAAACAGCACAAAAATTTAATTAAATTAAATTAAATAAAAAAGTGGAGGGAGACAGACAGGCAAAAAGTTAGGGGTGACCACCCTAAGGCCGTCAGGTCTAACAATGGGATTTTAAAAATGTTTTAACACAACTACAGCCCGAACCACTGAACGGAATTACACCAAATTTGGCAAAAAGCTAGATCTTTGTCACAAAATCATGCTTTGGTGTATATCAGTTCAGTACTGTCTGAGATAGAGTTTAAAAAATATAGATTTCTAGGGCCACAGATTTAGATTCGCTGATACAGATCCGTGGATTCAGGGAAAAAGCAAGAGCCTGATTGGTGGGCCACAACCTGACAGAAATGTTGTGGCCACAATTTTGTTTGTCGCATAGGCTCGGGGGAGGGAAAAGAAGAGTGAAAAAGCACATAAGGGGTTAGGATACAGGTATCTTGACCCCATAGGACACATAGAGGTATACCTTAGGGACTCTTTGTGGGCAAAAAGTTGCCCAGTTATTTGTTTCCATCTGATCCATAGATCGCGGACATACAGGTGGATCCATGGATCCCGGCTTTGCAAATCTGGGGGCAGTTCTGCAACTCCAGACAGAAATTGAAAACAAATCACTCACTCAACCCAAACTCATGCTGCGCCCAGCCAAAGGCTGAGCACAGCTTGGGTGCATGAAAAAGGGTTGCCCATTGGTCCTGGCCAGGCCATGCACAGCTAATTACTCCACATATTACATCATTGATATTATTACCGCAGTATTTGCATAAAATTATTGATGAGAAAACTGTGCATTTCGGGGGCACAAGTTATAGTTACCTTAGGGGCGCAAGTTATAGTTACTTGAGTTAACCATAACTATAACTGCTGAATTTGTGTGGTTTTGTGCAAGCAAATCCAGAGCCTAACTATAAAGTTGCTGTAAACTGTGTTTTTCCAGTGAATATATATATATAATGGCTTTCGAAATAATTTTTCTTGGTATAGGCATGAGTGGTAAAGGCATATTTGGTCTAAAAGTTAACTTGGTAAAGACACATTAATTGCAAAATTTGCATTGTTAAGGCATGTATGGCTATAACCTCATTGTAAAGACCATTTCCCTTTTCACAAAGGAGCTATAGACCCACCTATGACATGGTTAAGAAATGCAACGTGTTCGACAGGAGGGAAAAAAAACCCTAGTTCACGATCCTTCATATTCGATAAAAGTGAAAGCTGCTTATTTGCACACTCAGGGGTATCTCTTTTTTAAGTGCCATGTAAAGCATAATGAAAATATGATTATCTCTGCATTCCTAATGCATGTATTTATGCCAAATACACACAAACATTCAGATGCATGTCCCTTGCATGAGGCACTCGCAAGCAGATACTGCAATGCAGATCGTTAGATCATAGATACCTCTCACCATCTTTTGAGAGCTTTAATGCCTCTGACCTCCCCACGCTGAATACTGCTTCACAATCACCCATTAACCCACTAATGGCTGCCTACATTTTTTGCTTTAAGAGTCCTGATTTCCAGGTGTCGCCAGTCACAACACCCTGAGGACTTCCTGTTGCCGAAACCCAGGGTGATAATGAAAAAATATTGCCATCTCAGCCCCTAATGACTCTGTCATCCTATAAAACCATGGTGCCCCCCAAACCCACCTGTATTATTCGGATGCCTACCACTCCTCATCAGCATGCTGTGGGTCCCATTTTATACTTGGGATTTGTGAAAATTACCTCTGCTATGGTAACATATTATGGGTTCTATTGAATAATTTCAATATCTCATGAAATTGAAATGTTCCTTGTGTTTTAGGATACTTGAATATGATTTCAAAGCAAGAATCATCTCGCACATATAATCTATTGGTTTAATTTACTGTTGGTAATTTTGAGCCAAAAGGTTGTTGTGGTTCTTGACTAGATATACCAGTGCATCTATTCCAAATTGAAACTCAACAATGGCTTTCTATTTCGCTAAATTAGCCAGAGTTGTTATGCTTGTCTCTGGAAACTGACATTGTCTGTTCCTGTATATGATTCTATGAATTACGAGAGGAATAGAGACATAAATAATCAACAACAATATCCTATATAACTACCAGGCTGGCTTCAAGAGGAAAATCACTAAAATAAATCCAGATATTAGGCTACATATTTTAATTAAGTATTTAAACCTTAAAAATAAATCTCTGTACGCTGCCTCTGTAGATTTAAAATCTGCATTTGACAACATACCACTGCACAAGATATGGACAACCTTTAGCGAGGTAGGGGTGCAAAGAGATTTGATTGACTGCTTGATCCAAATCTGTAAGGTAAATTGTGCCAAAGTGAGATGTGGGATGCAAGAGGGGAGATCAACAACAATTTCTCTGTCAGTCAAGGGTACGGATAGAATGTGTACTTGCCCCTAGTAGAATACTACTTAAATGATGGTTCAAGACTGGCATGGAGAAAACGTCCCATCACTACTATTTGCAGATGATCTACTCATTGTCTCAAGAACTCCATTTGGCCTGCATAATTTACTTGAAAAATGTGCTAAATTCTATAAGATCAATGGACTCACATTTAACATCATTAAAAGTATATTCATAGTGCAACAGCTGCATGAATCTTACCGAGGTATACCACATTAAAACAACTCTTAGGTGGAAAGGGTGTCCAATAATGTGTTTTCTTGCTAGAAAAGTGCCCATGGGCAATTCAACACAAGGCAGCAGCCTGATGTCAATAGCTTTAAAAGTGTACAGAGCCAAAGCCCAAGCTGCAGCCATGCATGGCTTTGAAATGTGGGGTATGCTAATATTAGTGCACTGGTCCCTGCTGAACAATGGATTTCCTAAAAATACATTTTTAATGTACCCAAGCATACACTGAATGTGTCTCTTTACCATGCATTAGGATTCACTAATACTGAATGGGTGGTACAGTCGAGACCTTTGTTATATTGGACAAGAGGATGGGAAGCTCAAGAACTAGGATCCTACAAAGAAGAACTGAGGGAGGTGCTGGGGTTTGAAGGGAGCAATAATATGAGACAGTGAAATATGAATATTAACAGCTGTTAATATGTGCCAATTGAAATGGATCACTTATGGAAGCACCAAGTACAGATCACATTAGGAGTGGTTTATCAACTTAAACTTGCTTTTGAAACATTGGTATGAATTCCACATTCATACTTTTCTAAGGGCAGGGAGTTTGACCGATCTTTATTTGTAGTGATGGGTGCCATATATTGAAAGATAACTCCCACTTCTAGAACCCCAGTTGGCAAAGTGTCTGATGATTACATTTCGATTTGGAATCTTACCATTGAACTCACATATTAATGAGGACTCCCGAGCCCCATTGCTTCTTTTGTCCTGGAAGCGATTAAGTGGCAACACTTTTTTTTATTCTTCTCTCTTATGTATTTAGTGTCCTCCCAAAAAATATGCCCCCTCCCCACATTAAGGAACATGAGAATTTTTTATAACCAAGCTGCATTATTTTTCGGTTTGTGTAAATATTGATTAGATTTCTTGAATATTCAATGACAGCAAATTAAGACAGTCCAGGGGCCTAGACTGTAGCTGATACAGAACAGGAATAGAACAAGATGTTGACTTTATATTGTGTTAACAGGAAATGTCGTATGATGTTTTCAAAGTGTGTAAATATATGACGTGTGGTATTTGTTTTTAGCATGAGCTTGTCAATGTAAATCTTGTTTTTAATATGAATGACGCATATACAATATTTTACAACCTCTTTCTAATGAATATCCTGCTTCGACTGTTTTTATGAACTCATAGAACACTTTATGAAAACATTTATGAAATAAACAGATTGATAATGATAGTGTTTATATTTTGTCATGAATGACTTATTTGGCGCTAGTATGCACAGGGTGTGAGGGAAACGGGACTCTCATTGCCTTGTATGTGTTCAGTCCGCATACCTTACTCTCGTGGACATTTTGGGAAACAAGTATTGGTTGTTTACATGGTTTTGCTTGTTCAGTCTAGCACTGCATAAAAAGTCTTGTTTTAGCACGTGGCTAGGGCAGAGAATAAAGATGCAGCCGTACAGCTAGGAGGGGGAGTGCTAGATGTGATCCCTTTGCCCATGGGCTCGACCAGCAGCCAGGGCTGCACTCACAGAAGGCAGAATTGGAAAATTGTAAGTGGGGCCGGCTGCACTGATGCAAAAACAGCAGACAATAAGATAGGATTCTGTGACACTGCTTTATTGTACTTGGGCATTTCATTTTCATTATTCGCCTCTGCTAATGCTCTTATTATATATTAAGTGTCAGATGCTAAAATCCCATCAGGTTCATGTCCCCAAATCATGGTTTGCACCCTGATGCCCTGTGGTCTCTGAAGCCTCGTTTTTCCCTTATGACTCCTGCACATTAAGCACATTGCTTCTTCCTCATGGCTTCAGTGCCTTGATGTCTGCATTTGTCAACAGGTGTGGTTAGGGTACATGCAATGAAAATATTTTTGATATTCCAATTAAGGCTGTACAGCATATTTTGCATTTTTCTCTGGCATTGAATCAGCGATGTTTAACAGTTTTAAAATGATTGTTGCTTGCAGCAAGTATAATAACTATTCAAGATGCTACATCCCTACAAGCAGCAAATCAATATGCTAGGTTTAGACTAGAAAGGTTGTAGATTTGAGCCCCTGGGGATAAAGAGTAATAGCTGTGAAACAAAAAGGTGAAATTTGAAAAGAACTATTAAAGGAGCGGATGTGGCGTTAAGGCCACAGCTGCCGATTTTGGAACCGGGAAACCACGTTCGAGTCTCGGCGTTGGCTCAATATCCCGAGATTTTGGGAAAGTAATCTCGTCGTGTCCTTGTGTAATGTAACTGCTGCTCGTGTAAAGTGCTCCAATACTTTCGGGTCGAGCTGACGCGGTATATGAAAAAGTAAAGCTTTAAAGAGGTATAGTATATAACATTTAGGACATTGCTATAGAGTCCTTTTTCAAGCACTAAAACAGGCATACCTGAAATTTCAAGACACAACTGCCCACTTATTTGTGATATGCGGTTTTCCCTCAGTGCAAAGGCACGTTTTGGTGACATTTAGTATGAAAATTGTGTCGGTGGGTATGTGAGTGCACCCACTATTTAGAGCCTTATTTGTAAAGTGTGTTCACTTCTTTTCATATAAAACAGCTTAAGGCGATTTATGATCACTACTACCCTTGAACGAAATAAGCAAAATGTAAATGGGAGAAAAAAGGGACTCCCTATGCTTTTCTAGGCCAGAGAAATGAGAAGTCTTAATGTAATTGTGTAAACATCCTTATTAAAAACACAGCTTTACTTCTTATGTCAACCAGTGGCACACGTTATGGAGAACCACTCACTTAAGTCAACTAAAATGAGCACACATGCTTCAATAGAATAGTACTGAAAATATTGCCACACAGCCATTCATTCATATGACAGCCATGGCGATAAGAAGTGCTGGGGCCTGTAGTCAACATCTGTTGGCGACCCTCCGTGTTCCAGTGTACACAGTGAACGGTGTAAGGTGGTTTGCAGAACTAGCTCACTGTTCAAGCTAATAATTAAATGCAGGTGTCGTTGGGTGCTATTTAAATCTTGAATTATTCTACAAGCCTCTTTTTCTGTTTTGCCTGCCTACTTCAAGCCATCCCCTTTCATTATTTGATGCAACATTGGCACATTTAGACTAATCCTGCATGCAATAATTGTATAATATATTATTAAGGAATCAATATGTTAAGTTATTTAAGGAGTTTCATGTTTTAGGGTTCTTGTGTCATCTGCTTCCATTGCTTTTTGTTCCCGCTCCAAAAGCTTCTCTGTTATTTTCATCAAGAAACGGGTGGAAAGTGGGCTTCATTTGAGCTGTCCCTGCGAATCTTGAGCTTGATGTCATATCCCCAACATACAAATATATGTTATGAACAAAGGAAGCCAGCAGGAACACCAAACGCCTCCCCCACACACAGGGATTCACACACTTGTAGTGTTGAGTGTGTAGGCGTCCACAGGATGGTCCTTACAGTACGAGTTTTTAGAAGCCAACCATCCTAGTAAAAAGCATCACTTGTAGGGTCAATGCCGGAGAATGACAATATGTGTGCTGTTGCTAAATGTGTCAAGGGTTTTCTTTTCTGATGTAATGTCATGCAATCAATGATTATATGTTGGGGAAGCCTGCTATGAGTTTTGTCACAATCTGTATGTAATTTCCACGCTCAATAACTTTCTGTCAAGAACTCTTTAAGCAGTAGGATGTGAAAATTGGTCTTGCATTTGTTGACAGAAAAAGAAAGATAACAAATAAACAGATTGACCAAAGTGCTATGCAGTAGAGGCGTTCACTGTTCAAAAAGTCTTTGTTAGTGGCAGTTCCTCTTAAAGTAGCACAGGGAGGACTGAATTCTATTATTAAGAGCTAGAACCATGTTCAATACCTTGACTTTCTCGTTTCGAAAAGCAACCGCTAATTGAACCAGAGAGTGAAGCAAGGATTCAGAGAACTCATTGTGGAGTTCGCTCAGCCCTTGAAAACGTCCTTGGCTTGTAAGAATGCATCCCATTCAGCGCATATCTATTGTTAATCTTGTTTTGACATTGGCAAAAAACAGAAGGCCGAATCCTTCCCCACACAATGAGATGCCTCTTCCTATTCAACGAATTCCATATAGATGCAAGCGCCTCCCCTTTTCCATCTCTTGCTTATGACATGAGATTTTAAAAAAAACAGAGAAGCCCCACATTCATTTTGCTCTGAAATTGAATCAATAAAGCACTATGCCAGCGCTCTTTTTGAGCGGAGCTGGAAGAAGAAAAGGGCCGCGCGGACTTTTACAGCGTGCAGTCCCTGGCCTGGATGGATGGCAATATCTAGCATCATTTGAAGGGCCGAGCTGCTATTCAGTGGCTCTGAAAAGAGATCTTCCCGAGTTCTCTAATGAAGCCACGCATAGGCAGCAGCAGCAAAGAAAAGAGAGTACTTTTCTGGCAGCAATACGCATAAAGGACATACTTCCCCACCTCACTTGCAGCGTGAGTAGCATACAGTATGCCTTCTTTTAGCTCCATGAAATGGAAAGCTTTATAAGTGACACTCTCTTGCTTCCTTTTTTCAGTTTCAACAATCCATTTTGAATAAATTACGGCTTTGTTTCAAGTAAATCTAGTCCATTTAACTACCCGACAATAACAACATTCAATATAATGCTTAGTTTTAATTTAAAAAATGAGGTTACCTCTACCAACGACTGCGTGAACGGGGCTGGAGACAGGAGGTGAATTCTTGGGCTATACGAATTTTCCCATACAGAGTCAGGCTTCCTTTTCCTATTTCCAGGTAAAATGTTTTTGTTTTCTGCTTTAAGCTATCGTGACTACTTTATACACATAAAGGCATATACCACCGAGCTGGTCGGCTATCATACACCACAGAAGAAATGCTTGTTCTGCAAAAAACATTTTCGTCTTGGATTATACAATTCAAAAGGTGCTTGAGCACCGCTGAAGTTTCTCCATATCAGTAGCCAATAAAATTACGTATTTTATTGTGCCCTAAGACACGTTGGTACAGTGACATAAATCACACGGATTTAACATCACCTGTGCTCAAGATCTGGTGCTTATTAACCATTCACCGCACATACACGGAGGCGGCATAGACATCACACACAAGGACATTACCACCTGCACTATCACCTACGACCAAACCATACCTGTCATGGAAACACATGAACTTCCAGCTCTGCACCGACGACACCACCATCAAAGGCATCCTTGCCTATAGACTTCCAGGACCATGCACCGGACCAAGAAACGCCATCTACGATTTCAGCACCCCCTCGCCATCAAATCCAAACACTACTTTTTTCTGCAAGAACTCAACTTTCACTTAGACGACCCCACGGACACCAACTCTATTGACCTTTTGGAGAGACTTGGCAACATCGGGTTCAAGGAAGTAGTCATACACCCCACCCACCCACAACGCAGGACACTCACTTGACCCCTGTGAGAAAACAGGGCTGATTGCAGAGGTCCCTTAACGTTTTGCCCCCATTTTTCACTTTTTGCTGGTGTTTTCCTGACTCTGATGGTGCCCTGGGTACTGCTAACCAGTCCCAGGGCCTGTGCTCTGTGTAAAATCAGTATGTAAATTAGGCTAATTATAATTGGCTTTGTCAACCTACCTATAAGTCCCTAGTATATAGTAGGGCATGTAGGTTAAGGGACCCCAGCATAGGTAGTGCACCCATAGGCGCACTGCTGAGGTGCCCAGTGTCATTTTAAATGCAGACCTTCCTTGCTGGCTGCTTTTAAATTAAAGTTCCATGCAAATTCGACTTTGGAATTAAAAGTAGTTGCAAAGCCTCAAACTACCTTATATTTACATATAAGTCATCCCTAAGGTGTGCCCTATGTGCCCCTAGGGCTGGGTGCCATGTAACTATAAGCAGGGACATTATAAAAATAGTTTAATAAGCCCTGGTGAGGTAAAACACCCAAATTTGTTGTTCCCTCATTGTAGTGAATGGCCTCCATAGGCTAGAATGAGGAGATTTTATTTTAATTTTAAAAGTCCCCTTAAGTAACAGATACCGCAAGTTTGGTATCAAATCAATTGTTATAATAAATCCCACAACGTCCAGTTGTTGGATTTAATGTAACTTGATCAGTTGAGGAGTTTTAAACTTTACCTAAAAAGTTGCCAACTTCAGCCTTGCAGTGTTTTTGCTGCTTTGCTTTGATTGGCCAGCCTCTGGCAGCCTGGCCAGGCTGCCTTGATGAGGTGCGAAGTGGCTTGTCTCAACACAAAGAGATGTGCCTGGGGGAGGAGATCTTCCCTCTGCAGATGGGGAAGCAGGAAGAGGGGGGGCTGCCAAACTGGTCTTCAAAGGCAGGGAAGGACATTTGGAGCAACCCAGTAACACCCTCACATCCTGCAAACCCAGACAATTGGGTGCACCCCTTGATTAGATTAGGAGAGGGCAGGAGAGGGGTGTGTTTAGGATTTTTAGCCACATCAGTGGGTGGGCTCAGCCAGATGTAACCTCCAAAAATCACTTTCAGCCATGATGGATTTTTGAGGAATGTTGCTCCCTGGGATTGATTTTTGCCACACTTCCCAGGAAGTGTTCATCACAGGGGAAAGGACCCTGCCCCTGATTGGAGAACCAGGGCCCCCCTGTTCTTCACCCAGGAGCAAGGATAACCTGGCAGACCTGCACCCAAACCTCCGTTCCCTACCAGATCCCTATCAGATTCCAACAACGAAGAACTACATAAGAAGAAGGACTGCCCTGCTGGACCCCTGGCCTGCACCTGGACACTGCACTCTGGAGGACTGTACCAGCTGCATACTTGGGCTTCATCATAAGAAGGACTTTGCCTGGCTTCAACTGGTTCAAGGAGGGACTTCCTGTTTGCTACAGGTGAAAACTTGCTAACCAGAGTCCGCTGCACCAACTCCTGAAGAAACCAACCAGGTGACCACTGTCCAGTGGCCAAAAAGGAGTTTGCGCCAGGTGCATTCTGGGAGTTGTAGTCTGCACCCTCAAGGAGCATCTCAGAGCTTCTGAAACCTTGGGGTGAACTGTGGAACTCAAAAGAACATTAAAAGAACATCTGGAAGAAGATACAGAAGTTTGGAGAACTTTTGGAAAAAAGCTCCATAGAGGGACCGACCCACCGCGGCAACTTTAGCCAGCTTGCCTCAACCGTGACCCGGCCTGACTTCCAGGTTCGTCCCGGTGAAGAAAATCTCCAAAAAAGTGACTAAGTCCGAACATAGGAAGTTGACCGGGACCTCCCAGGCAGTGTATCCAAAGAGGGCTCCAAGGACGTCGGATCAAGATTCAGGTTTGCCCCGGTCAAAGGATTTTCACCTCCAATAAATGACTCCTGCGATGCATATCCGAGGAAGAGTTCCAGGAGGTTGGATTGGACTGGCAGGTTCATCCCGCTGAAGAAAATCTCCAGGAAAACGACTAAGTCCTAAGGTAAACTTTTGACCGAGGCCTCCCGCGGGCTGTAGCCGAGCCGGGCTCCATCGGGGTCGGCCTTAAACTTTGACTTTGCCCCAGTCGAGGTGCAACCAGATGACCAGATTGGTGCTTTTTGTTTCTATGCACTAGAGAGCATTAATTCTTTAAAAATTCATATCTCTGGTTCCCCTTCTCTGATTTTATTCATTTTGGTGTCATTGTAAAGCTTAAATCATGTTCTATTTATATAAATTTGTTGTGGATTTTTAAACTGTTACCTGTGTTTTATTTAATTACTGTTTTGTGATATTTGAATGCTTTACGCTTTGTCTCCAAAGTTAAGCCTTGTCGCTCATTGCCAAGCTACCAAGGGTTGAGCTAGGTTTAATTCACTGAGACCTGAGTGGAGGTTAGTGGCCTATTGCTAATTGTAGGTACTTACATGCCCTTACCAATAACCCATTTTCCAACAACCACATCTCCACATATAGCAACAGAATTTGATACAGCCACACCTTGGAACTCACCTGGTCGGACCACTCCTTCGTACACTTCACCATAGCCGGACCAGCCCGCACAACCCCCAGACAACTCCCCACCACCTTCTGCAGCTAGTCCAAGGTCACACAACAACAATGGATGAATGCCCTCAACAGCACAAAGCCCTCAGGGATCACCATCCTCGGCCTTCCAGTTCAGAACCTCAGCGATTGGATCAATAACGCTGCTGACCAAGTGGCCCCCGCCAAATCAGCCAAGACACACAGACCCACCAAACAAGCCAACTAGTACACCCCATAACTCAGCACATTAAAACTCAAGTGCAAACAGCTCAAGAGAAGATGGTGCACCAGCAATAACCGCACCAATAGAGCTACCTTCAAATCAGCCCTGAACAAATACCATTGTCAGATCAAAGCAGCAAAGAGAGAGGCCCTGACTCATCGTATCCACACCAGCGCTAACCATACCAAGGAACTCTTCACCATTGCCAGAGAGTTCACCTGCCCAACAATGGAAAATGTGATACTCCCCTCGCAAGAAATGAGCAACACCCTCACCAACCACTTCCACAACAAGATAGCAGCCATCTACAAGAATTTCGATGCCCAACCCTCCAGCCCCGGGAGCCGCCGACCAACCACCACTGCCACTCAACATATGGGGACAGCTCAGCGCACAAGACACAACCACCCTTATGAACTCCATCCACTCAGGAGCACCTACTGCCCCCTGCCCACAATGACTCTTCAACCCAGGAAAGGACGAGATCACCCCAAACTCTCTACCATCATCAAGGCCTCGCTAACCACTGCAACCTATACTTAGCATCTAAACGTGCATGTAATGCAGTTCACACAAGATCTCATTCAAAAGAGCACGTGCTTTAGACAGTGTTTAATTTGTTAAAAAAAAGTACCAGGGCCGTCATCTGGAGGTCACTGCAGCTTGTGCCACCCACAGCTCCTAGCATTGATGCCAATACCAGTACCTACATAAATACTAACCATTACACTCCTACAAATGTGGCAATTCAGACTATTCAAGACCTCCAAAGTTATAAGAATAGCTTGGGTGGCAGGTACTTGTTTTTATAAACTTATTTAAGCAGTAACCACAAGCTCTGTCAGGGTGAGACATAATGAAATCCTAATTAAACTGTGATCACCCTTCTGGTGGCTTGACACAAAGCAGTCAGCCCTAACTTACAAGCAATGTGAAAACTATTATAAAGCACTTCAAACAGTAGTAAGTTGAAAATGCAGCACAAGAAATATCACTCACCAAATTAAAAAATAAAATGTGATAAGTTATTTGAGACCAAAACAATAAAAATCTAATCAGTAGAACTGGAGATATGTAATTTCCAGGTTTTAAGTAATAAATAGTGCTTAGAATTACAAACTGTGGTTATCTGGTCATGTCGGATCAGGACAAAGTAACAAGTTCTGGACAACAGCAATGGAATGCCCTCGGATACGGGGACCAAGTAACGCTTGCTGAGCAAAGTAACTTAATTCCTGGTTGCGGATCATTGCGAGATCCTACTTTGAAGATGCGTCATGCTTCTGAGGAAGCCGTGGAGCAGCGATGTGAAGTCCTGCATATGTTGGGGATGCTGATGATGAGAGGCTTCAGGTGTGAAGGCCTATGTCTAGGGATGCGTCACACAGAAGCAGCTCTGAGGACACTGCATGCTGTGAGTCAATGCCCAGTGTTGTGGATGAGTCACGCTGCTGCAGTTCCAAACCAGAACTGCGAGGAGATGAATTGCACTGCCTTCATTCTGCCCACAGGCCTACATCTCAGCTGGCGGAGTACATTCAAAGCCACTTCCAGAGTCCAGGACCAAGGTGGCGCCACTAGAGGGGTAGGGCTCATTGCCGAGAAAGTCCAGGTGCTGGTTTAAAGGTGGTTGGTGCCCTTTTCTGTTCCTGAGGATCTGATCAAAAGGCCAGCCAACTAGCCCTTGGAATCACCCTAGTGGTCCTTAGTTCAAGATGCAGGTCCAGTCCGGTTCAATCAGGCAGTAGGGCAGCAGAGTAGCAGTCCTTCTTGCAGAGCAACACAGCAGTCCTTCTGAGTCTTCCACAGGTCCCAAGGTGTAGTGAAGAGGTGGGTATGAGGGTCTCACTATTTGCATTCTGAAGAGTCCCAAACACATATTCAGCTTCCCCTTCTGCAGTTGCAGGGCCTGAATTACCTCCTGGAGGTTGTACAGGTGTTCTTTCCACAGGAGCTGAAGACAGGTATGTCATCTAGGTAGGTGGCACAGCATACCTCCTTCCCAGCCAGGATCCTTTTCACCAACCTCTGGAAGGTAGCAGGGTCCTTTTCTAAGCCAAAGTACCTCACCAAAAGCTGGAGTCAGAGCAATCTTCTAGTGCCCTGATGTGTGATTAGAGGTACTAAAGAACGTGGCAGCAACTAGCCTGTCTATGAGTTCATCAGCTTAGGGGTTAGAGTGAGCATCAGTCTTAGTGATGTATTTGATTTCTCAGTATTCCACACAGAACCCAGTGGGACGGACTTGTGGTCCAGCACCATGGGGTTGGGCCAGGTACTATTGGATGGCGCATTCATCCCTAAAACTAGAATCTTGAATACCTCCTCCTTCATACTGGCTCTCACCTTGCCCGACAGACTGTAAATTTGTTTTGAACAGGCATACTGTCAGAGAACAGAGAAGAAAACGGCCCCAGTAACTGGCAACAGTCACTCTGCTGTTCTGGGGTCAAAGAAGGGGAGAGGTTAACACCCTCTACGTATCCAACATGTTCCTGGCTAGACAGAAAGTCAGGGAGGGGTTCACTCACCTCTTATACTCCATCATCTGTCACCAAGAGCATGGTGACCTTGGACCTCTCAAAGTGGGGTTTGAGCCAGTTTATGTGGAGCACCCTTAAAGATTTCTAGGGGTCTTGAGATTCACCAGGTGGCACCCCCTTCCCTTCCTTCACCTCATATGGGCCTGTCCCATGATCTTGGAGAGTGCTTGGCTCTACAGGCTCCATTACCTATAACCACTGTTCAGCCTGAAACTCATCCAGGGAGACCTTTTGGTCATACCAGCATCTCATTACCTCTTGACTGGCTTCAACCTTGTCCTAAGCCTTATTTCCAGAAGTATTGCAGGTGGTAACAGAGAACCAGCATGTGGCTGACTATATCCTGAGGCAGTTTTCATCTGAGTTTGCTCCCACCTCTCTCTCACAAAGATGAGAGGCCTCCTAACAGGGTGTCCTTAGAGGAGGTCAAATGATCTAAGTCCAATCCTCTTCTGTGGCACTTCCATGTAAGTGAGCAGCAAGCCTGGCAAGAAGACAACACACTTCCACCTCATGGGCTCAGGCAGCCCATTATTGTGCCTTTCAGGGTGTTGTTGAATATCTCAACAAGCCCTTTGGTTTGAGTGTAGTAAGGTGTGGAGGGCTTATAGTTTACCCACACTCATCCCACATGGACTTCATGACATTAAGTTAGTGTCTCTGTCAGACAATACTTCCTTCGGGAACCCCACATAGGTTAAAATCTTCATCAGGGCTCTAGCCACTGCAGGTGCGGTCACTAACCGCAGAGAGATGGCTTTTTGTACCATGTGGCATAGTTCACCAAGAAGAGGAAGAACCTGTTGCCTAAGGCTGACATGGGGTTCAAGGGACCAACAATGTCAATACCCACCCTTTCAAAGGGAGTGCTAATGACAGGCAAGTGAGGGCGGTCTGTGCTTTTTCTCTGTTTTCACTCTGGTCTGATAGGTGAGACAGAACCTGCAGAAGATGTCTGATGATTTCTTCGTCCGGGAACCATTAGAAGTTGGGACAAACCTGTTAAAGATTTTATCCTGCACCATATGTCCTACAAGGGGTACATCATGAGCCAACCCCGGTAGAAAGGCCCTGCAACACTGGGGTACCACCAGCACATGGGCTGCCCCAGGTTCAGGAACTTCAGACTCTCTGTATAGAAGGTTATTCATCCAATAGTAAAGGTGATTATGTCCAGAGGTATGCTGTGTTTTCTGGGCCTCAGCTTACTCACATAAGCCCTCTAAAGTTGAAAACTCTTCCGAGCCTTGAAGAAATCTTCCCTGGTAGGCCCATCCTCAACTTGCAATCCAGTAAGCTTAGGTAGGTCTCTCAGGGTGGCTCTATCCTCCCCCGTAGGCTCAGGGGTGGCTTCTTCAGATGTCCCATCAACCTGGAATGTAGGAAATTCAGGGGGTGATTTCCCACACCCTTTGCCCTTCTACTTCTTGGCAGCTGCCTGGTCTATTCTTCCAGGATCCTAACTCTGTTGAATTCCATCTTGGGCAGCCATAGATTTGCGGTCCAACAGACCCATTGTGGCAAGCCTATCATCACTAGTTGTGACCATAGTTTCACTTCTTTCCATACAGCGTGCTGTATGTCATTGTCCAACAGATAATATACAGGCATGGCAAGGCTCACAGCTACTTTTGGAGAACCTGAGAACCCCCCACTCAAAGGAAACCAAAGCCATTAGGTAAGTGGCTCTCATGGTTGTCTGTGACTTTAACCTGGTGGATGTATTATGGATGACCTGCTCCGAGGACAACAGTTGCCACTTCAAAGTAGTCATACTAGCTCCTTTTCCCTTTTCAGAATTTCTACCCTGCACTAATTGACAGTAACCCACTGCTTATACTTAGAAATATTTCAAGTCATAACGTACTTTGATACCATCTTCCTATCCCCTAGGAACACTTAAGTAACCTGTGTCCTCTCCTCCAAGCTTACAGTGACCACCTCCTCCCCAAGCGCTACACTTGCCAACCTAGGTGTCTGCCCACATGTTGGAGGCTGTGTCATCTTTGTTCCTTTGGTGTCTCGCTTGAGGTGCCCATATTTGTAACATTCAGTACACTGGGAGACAAACCCCTCTGTTTGTTTGATAAAGAATCCCTTTCTTTTAGGGTCAGACTGGGATTGGTTACTGGTGTTTTCTTAATGATTATTTAGGGGGCCTTTAAAGAACTCCTTATTTTTAATTTTTTCCCCTCCTCTTTCTTCTTGTGGGACTCAAGACCACCCATCTGACGATCCCTCTAGATTTTTTAGGGGCACTCTGATGTTGACCCAGAGATTCACCTCCTTAGCAGGGGTCAGTGAGCTTACTATCAACTAAGTGCTGGCATTTTCAGAATTGTGACTTAAAATTCAACTTTACCACTAAGAAGGAGTGTAAATAACATCTATTTACACACCAAATTCATCATTCCTACTTGCTTCCAATTGAAAGTTAGCACTTATTAAATGTAATAAGGTAACCCAACGTTATCCCAAGGTAGAGGTAGGCCTTGCAGTGTTCCTTCGTATGGCTTTAGAATGAGAGAAGGAGCTTATTTCACCAATAGTTTACCATGCCATCAACTTCCCTTGTCAACATACATACTGCATTCTATATCATCCCAGAGAACCAGCAGGATCACACCTGTCACATGTAGTATCACAGTGCCAAGTCTATCTCAGTACTTTCACCAGGTGTTGAGAGGCATTACCACTTATGTGCAGTAGCACTGCAGGATAGACATGGCTGGTCACACACCTGTTGCAGGAAAGCCATAGGGTCAAACAACATTTCAGTGACATTGACTATCCCCCTTTCCTCCATCAATGGAACCATCACCTGCACAACTGAGGCACTTCAGCCACACTTGCAGATGGTACATCTCTATCACATGGATACTGCTCACACTCCATCAACTGTCTGAAAATGCCATGCAATGTTTCTCATATGCAGATGATAGCTTCAACTTCAAATAGATTTTGATTGTATGCATTTTCGTGCCAAGGATTAAGGTCACCTGTAGCTGTTAGGGGAGTACAATAAATACACAGGGATTGTATGCTCACAGGATGACACCTGATGGACTTTGCTCAGGCCTGCTTGAGTGAAATGTGGACAAATGTAAATGTAGAGTGACAGTACTCAATTTGGTCATGAGGTTTTTCACAATAATGGTGCTTACCTCTGTAAGGGCTAGATTCTGATGAAACAGTTATACATGGCCATGTGAACTCACAACATAACTGAGTACTTACACAAACCCATTATCACATATGGGTCATACATGACCTACAGATGTTACAAAAATGAGTAGGTAAGCACTTTCTGCTTCATTGATTATTTGCAAAAAATAATATTCCTTCCACACATTTATGTATACCTACATTGTGTGAGAATCGAAAAGATTGAGGTGTTTCCTGTAGTTGTGGGAAACTTTACTCATGGACCTACCTAGGCACCAAAGGCTGATGCCACACTCTCCTTCATTCCAGTCACCTGCTTCTGCCCTTTTTCAGAACCTATGGTGCAGATGTCCACAAGGAGAACCTAGGGAGTGTATGTTCCACATAGAGGATGATGAGCGTACCAACCATGACTGTAAATAAACAAAGTGCAAGATGAATAATGGGCATTACTGACACTTCCACAGGACACCCTACAGTTCACCTGATTATTGTTGCTCCTCCTTCCTGAAGTGCCCCAAAAATGGATGAGAAGGGGGCAGGAGTGGCCATAACTTCTTCCAAGAGGAAGTGATCAACTGGAGCAGGGATCCTCAAAGGATATTTTCAGCAACAAGTGGGATTGGAACTGAGCTTCCCAAGAGTGCACATCGGATGATCTGGTAAGATATCACCACTAGGTTTATAGTTAATGGGGTTTCCTGGAAAGGTCCAAAAGGTGCAGCATGTAACATAAGTGACAAGTAATCCCATTGCATCAGAGACACCTTAAAAGGTCTTGGCTGGTCCACCTTGGAGAACTGGAGGACCATGAACAGCAGCATGGCAGTAATAATTCTTGCTGTGATTTAACAAGTACAGCAATCTACATGTCATGAAATGTTATATTGCTTGATGTTTCTAAATGTGTATCATGTCTATTGTTTACCCAGAACGTCATGTAGGCATGATACATTTATGTAAATTCTTATTACTAGTTTAGGATTAGGCACTTACATATGTGTTGATCCACAAAATAGGAGAGACACATTACTTGGGAAGCAACCATACTTGCCCTTCTTCAAATTTCTCCAAGGTAGTAACACAATTGGGACATGCATATCTTGCAAGGGTAGGTCTTCCAATGTGTTCTGTGAAAGGAGGTTTTCTTGGCCGGTAAAAAACATTAGTGTCTGGGGATGAGGCTTATGCATCCCCATCCTGAGCCAACCTCTAAAACCCAGGGTTCCCCCCAAAAAGAGACCACGGATTAGAAGTCCGGCTGCCAAGAATTATTTTCATGCAAGACACTCTGAACACTCATATATGCACTGAACCCTCTTTCAGACTTTTGCATTGTGGAAAGCCAGTCAAAAGCATTTGTCCACAAGAGAGAGATGCGTCAGTCTTTTGCCGAAAAATAAATATAACTTATGTCCCACAATGCACAGTGTCGTTATCAAAGATGCCATTTGAGATGCTGCAATCATGTTATCAGTGACGTTTTAGAACATGTCATGAATGATTTAATATGTGAGGTCGTAAGCAGTGCATAAGTTATATTTAATTTTGGGCATAAGGTATAGCTACTTGAGATAACTATAACTGGTACATTTCAGTGGTTTTGTTAAGTATGTTATAACTATTTTCCACTAACCAAAACATCCCTTTAACCTTTTTTTTCAGTGAATTTCTAAGTTTTTGCTAGTGTAAAGTCAGAAATAATTACAATTTCTAGCTATAGCATCACTTTAACCTTTGATTTGTTTGGTGAATTTCTAGAGCTTTTTAACGTAAATATTTTATTAGCATATGTAATACCAACCCCATGCCATGCAAAGCTTTCACTTGTGCACAGTGAATGGATGGGCACAGGACCTAGCACCCAAATCCCTGTGGGTGCACACAACTATGTGATGTTACATTATAAAGGGTCTCAGTTACGTAGGACAGACCTACTGATTTTGTAATAGGGTCAGGACACCAAAATATGAAAAGTGGGTCTAATGGCTTTATAAAGGGGGTCAACATACCAACATAAATAAAGCAGCCCTTTTGTCTTTGTAAAAAAAAAAAAAAAAAATTATAATTATAATCAAATGTATATTTCATTAATTCACACAGTGCAATGTTTAACAAAAGTGATAATCATAAAAAGAAAATAAAGATTTATTAAAAAATCAATGCCATTGAATCATAACATTTTTCAGCCCACAAAATGCAGCCATAAAAGCAACCACAAGAGGGCCCTGAAGTCTAGCTGACAGAGAATATAGCTCCACCCAGTAATGGAATAACAAATATGGTAAGCTCTCTTGGAGTCATGGATTTAAATACCCAGGAGTCTTATTCCTTTTTTATGTTGCTGGAAGTCTGCTGTACTATCTGAAGTCACCCACATCAGAGAAAATGGGGATGGGGCCCTTGCTCCTTCTAGGGGCACCACCAGGCTAAAATGAATGCATAAAAAACCCTTGAAGGGCATTATGCAGCATTCCCTGCTTGGAGCAGTTAATAATACACGAGTGGCTACTAGATTAGGTTAGATTAGTTTAGATTTCTAGACTACAAGAAGACAGTTGAAGTAAGTTATATATCAAAAATTAACAAGTTGTATTATTATTATTAATAATATTATTATCATCACCCACCTTTCTAAAAATGCTATTTAATGGCTAATGTACATTTGTGGTAAATGCAGAGGGAAAGTAACTTTTCAAAAGTGTACTTTGTGCTGCCTGAGAGCAAACTGAAAGTAAAGCTAGGACCAATTTGTCTGGCTGCCTTTTCTCCAATGAGTGTAAGTAGCATCAGAATAAGTGTGAATGGCTGACATCCAAGCAGCTCTACATTTAACATACTTTTTACATTGATTTTAGGTGAATGTCTCTAGATTCCAATCCAGCGGAGTAGGTCTGAGTGGACAGTAGTGGACCTTGTTGGAGAGACTTGTTTTTTCTCACAGTTAGACTCTGATCTAAGAGATGTCACTGACCCATTATTTGCTGTCTCTGTTGCTTGCTAGATGGAGCTTTGTCATTTCTATGGACGTTGCTACATAACACCAAATCCCCTATATCCTCAAATGATGCATAACATCCAAAGTCTAGCATATCTACCACTATGCCACCAGTTAGAGCCATATGCAATTTATTTTCTTGGTGAAGGTCAGTATCTATTTTCATATAGTGTCTATCACAACTGGGACATTATGAATTACTAAGGGCACTGCTGAACATTTTTCAAATCCTTTCTACTGGTTCCCACTTGCTGCAGTCACACTCAATGTGTTGTCCTGAGGGTCAAGGCATCAATGGGGTTCCCTGCTATTACAGTTATTTCTTCCTACGGTGGACTGTCCTCTGTGCTCCCCGCTTTGTTAATTTTATAACCCACATTTTTGTTCTGTTTGTCCATAGTTGTCTTTCCAAAGTAATAATATACTAAAACTTCAAAAATGCAATGATGAATGAGTTAGTAAGAGGATTTTCTTCACAGCACAGATGAAAACAGATGATTTCTTGAGGGAATAGCTCTTACCCTAATGATCCCCCATTCCTTGTAGATGGGGTGTTTGGAGGATGCTGAGTCTCTCTTCAGGACTTATGTTTTTCAAACAATGACTGTGCTTATTGCTGTATCTGTCCAGGTCTTGAAATGATGGCGAGATATCAAATTACTGATGAATTTTACATTTCGAGAAGTGATCATCTCTCTCGTCCCTGATGTTTCATCATTCATGTCTGATGAAATGCCAAATGCTGTCATTTCACTGGAGAGGTTAAAACTGACCCTCTCAGAAGTCAGACAAGGTAGACAGGACATTTCTCATAGAAGGTTAGATATATAATGCTGAGCATCCTGGGCATAACCTTGGATGGCAAAGGATCATGCATTAAAGTTTGCCACATCATCAGGTTGGCCCATACAAGCACTCGTAAAGCCATGGGTGATAGCAAATTGTCCCACCTCCATCATTCCGACATATGACTGGAAGTTGATGTTGTTAGTCTGCAGCTCATATATTGTAGAATATGAAGCTGTAAGGGGATCTGGGTTTAACCATTTGTATTACTCCTGCTGATGTCACATCACTAATGTGGTTAATGTCATTTAATTGCTCTGGAAAACAATCAATCAATCAATGTATTTGTAAAGCGCACTACCCACACGTAAGGGTCTCAAGGCGCTGAGGGGGATGCTGCTACTGCTCGAATAGCCAGGTTTTGAGGCGTTTCCTGGAGGTCAGCAGGTTTTCGGTCTGTCGTAGGGGCAAAGGAAGGGTGTTCCAGGTCTTGGCAACGAGGTGAGAGAAGGATTTGCCTCCGGTGGTCATTCTTCAGATGTGGTGGATGGAGGCGAGAGCGAGGTTGGTTGAGCGGAGTTGGCAGGACGGGGTGTAGAAGGTGAGTCGTCTGTTGAGGTAGGCTGGACCGGTGTTGTGGAGCGCCTTGTGTGCGTGTGTGAGGAGCTTGAAGGTTATCCTTTTGTTGATGGGGAGCCAGTGTAGGTCTCTCAGATGGAGAGTGATATGGCTGTGGCGGGGCGCATCGAGGATCAGGCGCGCTGAGGCATTTTGTATGCATTGCAGTCGTTTGAGGAGTTTGGCCGGGGCTCCTGCGTAGAGGGTGTTTCCGTAGTTAAGTTTGCTGGTGACGAGGGCCTGGGTGACTGTTCTTCTTGTATCTGCGGGGATCCATCTGTAGATCTTGCGGAGCATGCAGAGGGTGATGAAGCAGGATGAGGAGACGGCGCTGAATTAGTTGGTCATGAAGAGTGTTGAGTCGAGGATGACGCCCAGGTTGTGTGCGTGGTCGGTGGGTGTCAGGGCTGCTCCCAGAGCGGTCGTCCACCAGGAGTCATCCCAGGCTGAGGGGTTGGCGCCGAGGATGAGGACCTTCTTCTTACCTGAGTTCAGCTTCAGTTTGCTGTTCTTCATCCATTCAGCGACGGCCTTCATTCCTTCATGGAGGTTGGATTTGGCGGTGAGAGGGTCCTTGGTGAGGGAGAGGATCAGTTGAGTGTCGTTGGCGTAGGAGATGATGTTGAGGTTGTGTAGCCGGGAGATGTGGGCGAGCAGGGCCATGTAAACGTTGAACAGCATAGGGCTGAGGGATGACCCCGGGGGGTGCCGCAGATGATCTTTGATGGTTCGGATCGGAAAGGGGGGAGGTGGACGCTCTGGGTTTTGCTGGAGAGGAAGGAGGTGGTCCACTCTAGAGCTTTGTCCTGGATCCCTGCGTTGTGGAAGCGTGTGCGCAGGGTGCGGTGGCAGACGGTGTCAAAGGTGGCAGAGAGGTCCAGGAAGATGAGGGCCGCGGTTTCGCCGTTGTCGAGCATGGCCCTGAGGTCATCGGTGGCGGCGATGAGGGCATTTTCGGTACAGTGATTGCTGCGGAACCCTGACTGGGATGGGTCCAAGATGTTGTTTTCTTCGAGGTAGTGGGTCAGTTGTCTGTTGACGATCTTCTCGATGACCTTGAGCGGGAATGGGAGCAGGGAGATGGGGCAGAAATTCTTGAGGTCTCTTGGGTCCACCATGGGTTTCTTGAGTAGGGGATTGATCTCAGCATGCTTCTTGCTCTCGTGGTAGGTCGCGGTCTCGAAGGAGATGTTGATGTTGATGACTTTGCGGAGGTAGGGCGCAATGGTGGCACTTGCTTTGATAAAGATGTGGTGCGGACATGGGTCTGTTGGAGATCCAGAGTGGATAGTGCTCATGGTTTTGATTGTGTCATCTTTGTTCACGTCAGCCCAGATGAGCAGGGGGTCGTAGTTGAGGGTGGGAGGAGAGACTGAAGAGTCGGTGGTTGGCGGGTTGGTCTGGCTGTTGAAGCTGTTGTGGATATCTGTGATCTTGTGGTGGAAGAAGGTGGCGAAGGAGTTGCACTGGTCTTGTGATGGTGGGATGTCGTTTGTGCTGGAGCTGGTTCAACTGATTCATTTTTAAACAATACATTGAGTAGCCACTTGCCAGTGGTTCTGAATGCTGTGGTTGCCCACTGCTAGGTTGGCCTGGTTTTTGACTCCCCTTGATGATTCTTTCTTTCATCACCTGTTACCTTATCTTACTTTTTCAGGTTCTATGTCATCCACGCTTTCTCCCTGTTCTGATCTTCTCTCTCTTGCTCTGGGGTAAAGTGTGATGATGAGAGTCCCAGTCCCCAGAAATGGGTGTTTATGACCTTTACCTGCAACCACCAGCAGAAAGTAATCACTGGGCAGCACACCAGAACATTGTTATCTTATACCAACATTTACATTCCTCAAATATCACATATTTTCTGATTACTGTAAAATACAAGGAAAAAGGTTTATTTACTAAATTCATGCAGAATGCAGCAGACAAAAATGCTGCACTGTGTTGTGTGAGAAGGAGAGAGCAGGAAAGCGCAATGGCTACAGAGATGCAACTCTCTCCTTAGCACTGGCGTACAATCAGGCAGCTGAGCACTAGGGATACACCTTAGTGCAAAGTGGTATGTGTATTAGTCTAGTATAGGTTTTGTACTGGAAGGATACCTTTCCAGTACAAAACCCTTTTCTTACAGAAACTTTAAAACTTATTTTAGTCTGTATGTGTGTTGAGCAGTGCAGTACACACACAGAGTCTGAAAGGAAAGGAGAAATAAAAGCATTTCTTCTTGATAGCTCCAATTTCAATAGAGTGTTATTTTTAAAGCAAAGCTGTGTCTATTTAATTTATTAGATAGAGTTTTGCATAAAAACCATGGGGAATGCCCATGCACCACCTATGCAATGCCCCCTTAGCATTAAGTAATACAGAGCATTGCTAGGTAGTGCTTTTGTACTTTCAAGTGAATCTTCAGCGCATGTCAAATTGTGATTCTTTTTATTCCAAAGTTTTAAAATACATGTATGTATTCAAAGTGTATAGATGCTTGTGTGTGCAAGTAAGTGCAATATTAGTACTGTTGACCATGGAATCCATTTTAACAATAACTCCTGGGATTATCACGCCACAACTCAGTAAATCTTGCTATGTGTCTTATAGAATCCTGTAACTCGGCCTGGTTTTTAACAGTTAAATTCAATCACAGAATGTTTAATTTGCCGTTTCACTACAAGTAGTTGACAAAAAATAGAAAGATGCTTCAGATGAATTGCTCATTCAGGCTGCATTCATTAAGTTTATTAAGTGCTGGCATACCTCCCGATGATTTACGACACAAAATATATAAATCAACACAAGACTCAGTTCACTTTCATTTCCCTCCTCGATGTTAATCATGGTAAGTGGTCTGTATTCAAATTTCGTGACAGCATGAGCCTAAATTGCAGGAATTCTTGAATTCTTTCAAATGAAGTCTGCATATTCGCTACAAACCCAGCATTTAAATGTATCAAATATTGTAAGTTGATTAAGAGGACCGCTTCGCCATTCCCTATGGTTAGAATGTAAATTAATTCATTTAAATTCGAAATTTCCTCACCACAATTTTAATTGCCGTTTCTCTTCTGCAATCTAATGATATATTTACATTTATTGTCACTGTAAAAAGTTTTTTGTTTTAGATATGAAGTCGGTTTGCCTTCAGAACAAAGCGGGGAGACGTATTCCAATTTAAATAAGAGAGAACACCTTAAAGTCTAACACAGAAAACAGGAAATCAATAAAACAAAGGTAAAAGAAAAACGCCTAACGTTACCGATGAATCTTAGAAAAGTCAACATCCTCTCTCTACAACTGGTTGATGAATATAAAACAAAACATTAGCTATAACAAAACCTAAAAAAGCAAAATATGAAAAGGTCTAATAGAATTAATTCAAAATATAAAAAGTAAGTTTGGAAGGAGACACCTGAACATAATTATAATGTGCATGGTCTTTTTCATGGTGAAACATTTGAAGCACGCCAAAGATTTGTTTCAACAAGTCCATCACCCCATCTCATGAAGTCTGCCAAGAACTTTTTAAAAACATTCTTTGATCCTAGAGAAGAGCCGGCCAGCTCAAACATTGAAGGTGAGCTGTCTTCAGCAAGCCCCCACCCCCACAGACACTCTGGGCCTCATTATGAGTTTGGTGGGCGGATCATTGTGTCAGAAGACCACCAGTTCGGTTTTCCACCCACTGGCCCTATTATGAGTTTCCTGCTGGGCCAGCAGGAAACTACCTACAACATTGACACCGGCTCGTAATCGAACTGATGGCAGTGTTGCGGTGTGTCAGGGGCAACAGCACCCATTGTGCTTTTCACTGCCTTTAATTCAGACAGTAAAACGCACGACGGGCCACCCATGGGGGCCCCTGCACTGCCCATGGGCCCAAGTGCATGGGCGGTGCATGGGCCTCCTTGGGGCCTTCCTCACCTCATCTCCGCCAGCCTTTGCAATAGCTGGCGGACACAGGAATTGCAAACCCCAGAGCAGCACTAGCTGGCAGTGCTGCCCTGGCAGATTATGACTGCCAACACCGCTGGTTCGTCTGACGGCGAAAAAGTGGTGGTGCCAGAGTTCGGACCCTAGCGCTTTTGCCACAGTCATAATGTGGCTATCGGACCACTGCATAGAGGGCAGTCCGACCGCCACCGCAAGTCTAGCGTTCCTAGGGCCTCCAGACTTGTAATTAGGGTCTCTGTGCTTCTGAGAGTTGAAAAAGGAAGGTCTACCCTCTCCGGAAGCACCATTTAGCAGAGAGCCTGGTCACAATAAAACATATGCGCACTCTAAAGGGCGAAAGGCAGCGTATATTATTGACAAGATGCAAATCCCATGCCCTCAGATAAAGGTAAGAAGCTGAGAGGTCCTGTTACTGTAGAAGGATGGGGTAGGCGATCTTACTCAGGAGTATGCACACCTTAAAGATCTAATGTTCTTTTTAAGGGATAACATATAAGAAATGGTTTTGACGTTGGTAAAAGAAAGGGAAGATTGCACTTCCCCTTTCAGTGTGTATGTGTAGTGTAAATTTCATAGTAGATACCAAATCAGCTCACTACATTTTAGCTAAGATTTCACTTCATTAAAAGTTGTGAGACTTCAAATGTTCTCCTCACCATAATAATGCACTGCTAATTAAGTGGTCAGTAGCATCATACATGCCACAAACAATGGCATCATTGCCAATGAAAGTGGATATGACACCAAGCAGGAAATAAATGAGCATCAAATGGAAGTACCTTTTTCATCCACTCACATAAGAAAGCAAAGGTGAAGAGCATGTATGGTCCAAACTTGCTCACATCATTACATCATTTGAAGTAACATGGTGAAACTAAGGGGCATATTTATGGAAATGTGGTGCCTCATTCATGAGGCGCCACTTTTCTAGTGTCCGATTGTATCCTGTTAATGACATCATGTGTGCACCATATGTACAATATGGTGCACCATAGCGGTCGTGTCAACATTAGTGTCATAATTTATGGCGCTAATGTGTTGCTTTGCTGGATTAGCAAAGCACTGGGCAAATCCTGCAAAGTAAAGGGAGGCCTATTGTTTTCAACAGTAGCATCATCTTAATGCCTTCCTTAGGTAGGCATTAAAAATGGTGCTAAAAATGGCGTAGTGAAATGTACTACATTTCACTGCACCATTTTACTGGGCCTCCCTACGTGGGAATACCCCCCTTGCACATATTATGGATTGTACAGGCATAATGTGGCACAAAGATTTACAAAGTGGCACAATGTTTGCATTACACCACTTTGTAAATATGGCAAGTGGGAAATGCTACCTTAATGCCACATTTGCACAAAAAAAGACACAAATGTGCCACGAGGTGGCGCTAGGGGCATCATAAATATGGGCAAACATGCTGTGCTCTCTATTGTCGTCTGAAAACATAAAAACATAAAGCCAATATACCACAGGTTTAACTCTTCCATCTGAATAAGCTAACCTGCATGACTGTGTGTTGCGCACATGTAGTTGGTGGCTTTTGTTATGCAAAATATAGCTATCCATATCCTATAAGTAGTATTATGTTTACGATGGAAAAATTGAAACAGTGAATGCACAATATGTGCACGTAAATGCAATTGTGTGACTGTGCGATATAGTTTGATGAATGAGTGATGTTTTTAATATATCTGTAAATAAAAATATGGATTTCAAATACATTATTATAGTGTTTGAAGAAAATTGCATATTGAATATTTGATTAGTTTATTAGACAATTTTTTGACACATGCTTGTAGCAATAGAGCAACAATTCTTACAATTGAATTATTCATTAAAAATCAAGTATTTTAGCGGAAAATGACTCATCAGCGGGTGATTGCTGCCTGTGATTGGTGATGGAAACTCCTTGCTCTGAGATGGGCTTTTGTAATGTTTTAACCTATTAGATCTTGTCTACAGATAAGATCTGTTGGAAAGTGGATTATTGGTACGGTCATGTAAGTACCTACACTTAGCAATAGGCCACTAACACCCACTAGGTTCAGTTAGGTCTCAATAAATTAACCCCAGCTCAACCCTTAGTAGCTTGGCAACAAGGGAGAAGGCTTAACTTAGGCAGACAAAGGGCCTCATTATGACACTGGTGGGTGGCAGAGGCCGCCCACCAATGCCATACAGCCACAATGCCATATGGGCGGCCTGATCCCCACTGGCCCTATTATGGTTTCCCTGCTGGGCCGGCGGGCAGAAACAGTGTTTCCACCAGCCGGCCTAGATAGGAACAGGGCCTTAACATTGCAGCCCGCTTCGAATGGAGCCAGCTGCAATGTGGTGGTGCAGAAGGTGCAGCAGCACCTGTCGCACATCCCTCTGCCCGTAATTCGGGTAGTAGAATGTGCAATGGGGCTGTGCATGGGGTCCCATGCCAAGTGAATGGGCAGTGCAGGGGCCCAAAGGGGCCTTTCCATGGCGGTGTTTACTGCCATGGACAGGCTGGCGGATGGGGACTCATAATCCCCAGGGCTGCGCTGCTTGGAGTGCTGCCCTGGCAGATTACAACCGTCGGGACCACCAGGCTGCAGGCTGGCGGCAGCCCGGCGGTGTCGGCGGTTGAACCGTGGAGGCTCCACCACGGTCATAATGTCACAGCCAGACTGCCACTTTGGCAGTGATCCGAACGTGACCCTGGTGGTCTAGTGACTCCTAAGGTCATAATGACCCCCCAAAGTGTGTAAAGCATTGAAGTATCACAAAACAGTAATTAAATAAAACACAGGAAACAGTTTAAAAAGCCAAAAGAAATGTATGACAATAGGAAATATTTGTATCGTTAATTTGACACCAAAATGAATAAGCACCAATCTGGTTATCTTGTCGTACCTCGACCGGGGCAAAGTCAAAATTTAAGGCCGACCATGATGGAGCCCTGTTCGGCTACAGCAAGCGGGAGGCCTCTGTCAAAAGTTTACCTTTGGACTTAGTCGTTTTCTTGAAGATTTCCATCGGTGGGACGGAGTAGCCAGTTCAATCCAACTTCCCTGAAGCCCTTCCTCGGATACATGTCACAGGAGACCGCATTGAAGATTTCTACATTCGAACTTGGACAATTTTTTCAGATGAAAATCCTTCGATCGGGCCAAACCTGAATCTTGATCCGACATCCCTGGAGCCATCTTCAGGTACTCTGCACGGGAGGTCTCGGTCAACTTTCTACATTCGAACTTAGTCACTTTCTGGGAAATTTTCTTCAGGGGGATGAACCTGAAAGTCAGGCTGGATCGCGGTTGAGGCAAGCCAGCTAGACTCACTGCGGTGGGTCCGTCCCTCTATGGAGCTTTTTCCAAAAAGTTCACCAATCTTCCCCAAACTTCTGGATCTTCTTCCAGAAGGTCTTTGAAGGTCCTTTAGGAGTCCACAGTTCATCCCAAGCTTCCAGAAGCTCTGAGTTGCTCCTTGAGGATGCAGACTCCAACTCCCAGAATGCACCTAGCTCAAACCCCAAAATGGCCACTGGACAGTGGTCAGCTGATCAGTTTCTTCGGGATTTGATGCAGGGGACTCTGGTTAGCTAGTTT
Organism: Pleurodeles waltl; assembly: GCF_031143425.1. Classification (NCBI taxonomy): domain Eukaryota; kingdom Metazoa; phylum Chordata; class Amphibia; order Caudata; family Salamandridae; genus Pleurodeles; species Pleurodeles waltl. The sequence goes on from NC_090442.1 coordinate 433,803,303, forward strand.
TCACATGTAGTAAACAGGGAGTCCCTTCTTGAACCAGTTGAAGGCGAAGTCCTTCTTGTGGTGAAGCCCAAGTGTGCAGCTGGTGCAGTCCTACAGAGTGCAGTGTCCAGGTGCATGTCAGGTGTCCATCAGGGCAGTCCTTCTTCTGATGTTCTTTCTTGCAGGGATCTGAGGTGTGGGCGCAGCTCTGCCCTATTTATCCTTGCTCCTATGTGAAAAACAGGGGGGTCCTGGGTATCCAATCACAGGCAGGCTCCTCCCCCTTTAATGACCACTTCCTGGGCAAAAATCAATCCCAGGGAGCAACATTCCTCAAAAATTCAAAAATTCAACATGGCTGAAAGTGATTCTTGGAGGTTAGATCTGGCTGAGCCCATCCACTGGTGTGGCTAAAAATCTTAAACACACTCCTCTCCTAACCTAATCAAGAGGGCACCTAATTGGCTGTGGTTGCAGGATGTCAGGGAGGTGCTGGGCTGCTCCAAATGTCCTGCCCTGCCTTTGAAGACCAGTTTTGCCGCCATTCCTCCTTCCCCATCTGCCTCCCCAGGCACATCCTATGTGTTCAGCCCAGGGTACTTCACACCTCATCAAGGCAGCCTGGCCAGGCTGCCAAAGGCTGGCCAATCAGATAAGGGCACTACAGAGCTGAAGTTGGCAACTTTCAGTTAGAGTTTTAAAACTATTTGCCTGAACTAGTTATATTAAATACAACAATTGTAAGTTGTAGGATTTATTATAACAATTAATTTGATACCGAACTCAAGGCATTTGACACTTAAGGGGACTTTATTAATTAAAATAAAGTCTCCCCATTTTATCCTATGGAGGTCATTCACTACAGTGAAGTCAAAACGAATTTGGCTATTTTACCTCACCAGGGCTTATAAAAACAATTTTTATAATGTCCCTGCTTATAGTGTCATGGCATCCAACCCTAAGGGCACATAGGACACACCTTAGGGGGTGACTTATATGTAGAAATAAGGTAGTTTAAGACTTTGGAAGTACTTTTATTTCCAAAGTCAAATTTGCATATAATTTTAGTTTAAAAGCAGCCAGCAAGACAGGCCTGCCTTTAAAATGACACTGGCCACCTCAGCAGTGCACCTATGGGTGTACTACCTATGGCGGGGTCCCTAAACATACATGTCCTACCATATACTAGGGACCTATAGGTAGGTTGACACTGCCAATTAAATATAGCCTAACTTGCAAATCCACTTTACACAGAGCACTGGCCCTGGGACTGGTAAGCAGTACCCAGGGCACAGTCAAGAGTCAATAAACACCAGTATCTGTCCAACACGATTGGGGGTGACCTGGGCAAAAAGGAGGACTCTTCTACAAGATCTAATAGATTGTACTTCAGATAAGCAGGCTTATTACTCAACCAACTTGGGAAATGTCTATGATTTAAAACATTATGTAAAAATTTATATCAACAAGCTTGAACTAAGAAATGTTGATATTTATTCACAGAAAAAGAGTGCATAAAGTGTATGGTGCTTTTGAAAACCCATTGTTGTTGGGAATATTAACTACTCTAAATAGTACAACAATGATTTCTGTTCCATTCACTCCATTTGTTCTTCCTGTAATAGTCAAAGGATGGTTAGTTTGTCCAATAACCCTTCATCTGTCCAAGTCACACCTAATATGTATTACTGCAATTACATTTAGTTGACTCTTCGTGTCAATATGTTTAGATTAATTAAAGAATTCCCATAACTGTAGTCTATTATAAACCTTGAAACACTGCATTTACTCTATATAAACTGCACTCAGAATTTAAAGAATTGTACATTTGTAAATGAAGCACCAAATGCATGAGCCAGTGACCAGTCACACCATCAGACTGCTCAAACTCCGTTAGCCATCAGGAAACCTTCGATCATCTTTAAAAGTCAGATTGTCTTTACTTAATCTATACACTCTTAAATTATCCTACATAATTATATTGAGCCAGATGCAATCTGTATTGTTCCACCTGGTGAGCCTGGTACAAACATAATATGCCATTCTCCTCTTATACTAACAACATTAAAGCAGTGTCAAGTAATATGCACTCAGTGGTGATTCATGGAAACTAAATATTCACCTACTTATTTGACCAGTTGCACATTGCCATACTATTTCTGATGGGAACTTGGTTGTTCAAGGTGGATTTAAAATGATCCAGGATGATGCAATGAGAAATGGAGAGATTAAGTAGCCACTATTTTCCAAGATACAACAGAAATCATAAAGAAGAAAGCTATCCTCTGATGCTAATTTTAATAGCCTCACTCTTTCATAGAGCTTTCATAAAGCACAATTTTGGCTTGTTTGAGTATACTGGCCCACTCAGACTTCCACGTCCCTACTTGTGTCAAGTGTTTAAAATCTTTGGCAGGAAAACCACACTGGGCAGTCTTTAAACTCTAAAGAGGCTCTTGATATATTTAAATTAAAACTCATGGAATCTGAAACTCTACACTCGCTCAACTGCTGCATCCCATAGTTTCAACTTTTGATGAAATCAAAAGTGATAATCATTTTTTTTCATTCAACCCTCCAGGTTAAAGTAAAATTATTTTATCAAAACAATGATGATTGGGACATCCTGAGATCTTTCTTGGCTGATGACTTTACAAAAGTGTAAATAAAGTCTGTAAGTCATTTGTCAATATGACCCTTCAATGGTTTAATGGCTCTCTAATCAAAGCACTAGAGATGGTCGTTCCCATTCCACAAAAGAAAAGAAAAACTTCTAGAATGTAAAACAATATTTGTCTCTCTTCAGAAGTTGCAAAAAGTAAATTAGTACTTATATAAACTGAAACAACAATGGCACCCATCTTACACAAAAGAGCTCAATTGAAACAAAAAGTACCTTAAATTAAGATGGTAAAACAAATATATTTTCACAAATCTTAATTAATGTTCCAAATAGGTCACAAATCATCTTGGGGTAGTAAACAACCTAGTAGTAGTAATAGTAGTACTAATATGTCTAGTAATCTAATCCAACTCATCTAACCCAGCTCTGTTGCACTTTGCAACATTATTCCTAGAAGAAATGTTGTTAATTAAAAGTAATATCACAACAGAAAACATTATTAATACAGACTGTGGTGACATCACCCATATAAATGTTACATTTGCTATTTTTGATACATTTCAACCAATTTTCAATCCCCTTCATCTTGATGTCACTCACAAAAGCAACAATATTGGATCATCCCTGGATGTTTGTCCAGCTAAACATATACAAAGTTAGTATTTGTCAACCACTCCTTGAAACTGTTCTTGCACTCAGATTATGGAAGGAAGCATTTGATCAGCCATTTCTAAAAAATCCTTCTTTAGATCCTGATGACCCTAATAATTTTTGACCTATGTTTCTTCTTTCCAAATTTTTGAAATGACTAGAATAATTAGTGTTTTTGCAATGACACTATATGTAAAAAATGACCTTCACCGCACCTATCTGACTGGCTTATGCCAGTCTCAGTTTTGGAGCATCTTTAAAGGCAAATAGATGCTGCATATTTGGTAGCACTTGTCTTCCTAGAACTCTCAGCACCCTTCAATACCATTCATAGTAATATTGATAATAATATCCTAATAGTATCATTGGTGCAATATTCTCAGTGTTCATGAGAATACCTTTAATTAGTCAAAGGGCCTAATTACAAGGATGGCGGTCCATGGACTGTTGTACTTGCAGTGGTGGCCAGACTGCTGCAACCTTGGTGGGCCTACCACCATATTATCAGACCAGGATCAGAGATCCCAATGGGTTAGCAGTGGTGAAAGTCAGGGCCAAGTTTTGCACTGCCGTGCTGATAATTACTTTCTTTTATGTCAGCCTTTTCATGAAAAGGCTGGTGGAAAGGCAGAGTTGGCCCCCCCTGTCACCACCTTCAGAATGTGCACTGTCTGCTCTGGAGACGGCATTCTCTTGGCTCCATGTGGGAGCCAAGGCCAATGACACTGACTGTCTCCGCCAGCCATCCCAGCAGAAACATCATAATGCAGCAGCGGAGAGGCCTCCATCCTGGCGGCTGCCTTCCCTCCATCATCTTGGCAGTCCGACTGTCAGACCACCAAGTTCCTAATAGGGCCCAAAGACTTTTGTATCTAAATGTCAACAAGTGAAACTTTCTCCTTTCTCTTCTCAATTAAAAAAGATTGTCTGCACTCAGGGATCAATCATTTCATCCCTGCTTGTTAACATACATATCCCATGGGGCCTAACGATTACAATGGATTGGAACAGACATATTTATGTCTGTAGGCAACACAAAACCTATATTCAGTTTTTCACCCCAAGCATATACAGCCATTATTAAAACGTCCATGCTGGCAGAAAGCCCTTCTCTCATGTGCTGGTTAATGTCAACAAATGATTTGTTTTTTTTTTTAAAGAAGATGTGTCTGTTTTAGGCAGAAGAGAGCCTAGACCCCAAGAACAGTTTACAAAATGGAAAATGTCTCTTCTGCTGTAATTTGTTTACTTGAAATTTACAACACAAGCAAATCAAGTGAAAAAGTCAAACCATAGTTCATGACATATATTAATAAGTTGAATAAAGGCACATACAGCATATAAAGTTATAAAGAACTGAGACAATATTACTAATTTATTATTCTGGAAAGGTGTGAGTTCAAATAAAGAACAAATATTCTCAGTGAATGCTGGAAAATTTAGAACACCAGTCCAGTTGTGAAAAGCCATGAGGAAATATGTCTGGATTATCCCCATCAAATTTCCTTCAGCCCCATTGCAAATGTCTTCTATCAAGGATGAGGACTGATTTGAATCAAAAGACCACAATTCATAGTTTGTTACAATTGACTGCCCTGATGTTCTTTGGCTTTGGTTTCTTTAAGGGACCTTTTCTTACGTGGTGTGTCAATGTGTTTTGAATCCTTGTAGTTGTGGACCCTCTCAGGTCAGAGGTTTTGTGTAGTGGATCTGAAGGGAAACATATTAGTTAGGTGTTCTTGCTACTACCAGAAAAGGAGGCAAGGGAAATTAAAGGGTCAGTCTGAAAGGAAAAGCTGCTTAGAACTGAAGAAATCTCTTTCCAAAATACTTATGGAGGAACCATGTGCGGGTCAACAGGATATTGGTTCTTTGACACCTATTTTGAGGAGGAATTTAGTGGATGTCAGCAACATTAATTAAAAACATGAGGTGCTGTGTGGTCACAAGGTACTTAGAGCATACTTTGTAAAATTCTGAAAATTTCCTACATGATAGAAGTAAAACAAAAATGTATGAGTCTCTACACAGGGTTCACATTACAAATATTTGTAAAGTAACATGTCCAGGCACTGCATTGTGAGAGTATTTTTTAGGGTAACAAGTCATAGTATCTACTGATTTTGGCGAGTAGCGCTTGGGGTAGACAAAGGAATTAACAGTTAGTTAACTGGATTGTAAGCAGTGTTGCCCAAAAAAATATTATCCCCTGATGAGGACTACCTGTAGCTGGCCATGGTCAGCGTCAGAGAGAAACATTTCAGTCACAATTGAACTTGACGGATAATGTGTTAATTGTTCAGGCCTTCTTGTCTTGTGGAGGCATGGTAGGAAATGTAGTTTCCTATATAGACAGCACTGTCCATGTGAGTTTAAGTTTTAACAAACAAATTAAATCACACACCTGCCATTGCTTTGTGGGTGTCATGGTATTACACATATGGCTTTTTTTTTTTCAAAAAAACTTAAAAGATGCTCAGAGTGATGGTAATAGGAATGTTGTCAGACATTTTGTTGGTCACCTCTCCATGACCATGGGAAATGTAGTTCAAAGTAGTCTATGTTGCAGCCAAAGTCCTGCAAGTAGGGCGTGTGGTATTTATTAATAAAGAAAAAGTACATGCAATTTCAATTAATGAGATCTTCACAGCTTCAGCCCCATTGCAAATGTCTTCTATCAAGGATGAGTACTGATTTGAATCAAAAGACCACAATTCATAGTTTGTTACAATTGACTGCCCTGATGTTCTTTGGCTTTGGTTTCTTTAAGGGACCTTTTCTTAGGTGGTGTGTCAATGTGTTTTGAATCCTTGTAGTTGTGGACCCTCTCAGGTCAGAGGTTTTGTGTAGTGGATCTGAAGGGAAACATATTAGTTAGGTGTTCTTGCTACTACCAGAAAAGGAGGCAAGGGAAATGAAAGGGTCAGTCTGAAAGGAAAAGCTGCTTAGAACTGAAGAAATCTCTTTCCAAAATACTTATGGAGGAACCATGTGCGGGTCAACAGGATATTGGTTCTTTGACACCTATTTTGAGGAGGAATTTAGTGGATGTCAGCAACATTAATTAAAAACATGAGGTGCTGTGTGGTCACAAGGTACTTAGAGCATACTTTGTAAAATTCTGAAAATTTCCTACATGATAGAAGTAAAACAAAAATGTATGAGTCTCTACACAGGGTTCACATTACAAATATTTGTAAAGTAACATGTCCAGGCACTACATTGTGAGAGTATTTTTTAGGGTAACAAGTCATAGTATCTACTGATTTTGGCGAGTAGCGCTTGGGGTAGACAAAGGAATTAACAGTTAGTTAACTGGATTGTAAGCAGTGTTGCCCAAAAAAATATTATCCCCTGATGAGGACTACCTGTAGCTGGCCATGGTCAGCGTCAGAGAGAAACATTTCAGTCACAATTGTACTTGACGGATAATGTGTTAATTGTTCAGGCCTTCTTGTCTTGTGGAGGCATGGTAGGAAATATAGTTTCCTATATAGACAGCACTGTCCATGTGAGTTTAAGTTTTAACAAACAAATTAAATCACACACCTACCATTGCTTTGTGGGTGTCATGGTATTACACATATGGCATTTTTTTAAAAAAAAACTTAAAAGATGCTCAGAGTGATGGTAATAGGAATTTTGTCAGACAGCGACCATTTTGTTGGTCACATCTCCATGACCATGGGAAATGTAGTTCAAAGTAGTCTATGTTGCAGCCAAAGTCCTGCAAGTAGGGCGTGTGGTATTTATTAATAAAGAAAAAGTACATGCAATTTCAATGAATGAGATCTTCACAGCTTGTGGATGTCAGACAATTAATTGAAGCCAGCATCAATGGTGTCAAATTAAGAATCATAAGTGTTTCCTCCTTTAGAAGCTCTTGTCTGAGTCGCATCCTCTTTTATCTGCTCTTATTACATCCCACACAATCGTTTGATCTTGTTCTCATTATGTGGAAAGTTCATGAAGTGTTTACCAAGGGTGCTGTAGTTACGGTGCACCTAATGTTGAACTTATGATGGCTGCCCCTCTTCTCACTTCATGATTTGTTTTCACTATGTACAGTTTGTTGCAGGGGCTGAGTATCCTATGTATAACATTCTTGGATTTGCAATTTGACAAAGTATTGTACATAGCCTTCTTGCTCATATGTTGGAATTTGGTACCTTCTACAGTGTGTCAACAGGATGAGCATTTATGATGTTCTTGAACAGGCTCTGGGTTCCATAGGTCTAAAATTGTTTTTTGAGTGTGTGAGATAGGTTCTGTATATGCTTGAACAACATGGTTTCTGATAATCTTTCTCTTCTTCAAAGCAAATGTTGGACACGCAATAGGAGACAAAATGTGTCACTTCTGATTAATGAGTCATTGAAATGATTAATTGAAGAACTGAAAGTGGTAAAACATACCATGACTTCTTGTTTTCCTCTATATCTTTTTTCAAGTAAGTCTCATGTGGAGGAAACCAGCTTCTTTTGCATGCATTTTTCAAAGTTTTTCAGATATCTACTCGCTCGTAGCTTTTCTTGCAGATGTTGGGAATGGACAAAATACTCCTCTTTGCTTGTACAATCTCTACGAATTCTTAAAACTGTCCATAATGTAAGTTGTCTCTAAGGACCTTGGGTGGAAACTGAAACTGGACGAAATTTTAAATATATGAGCATAAATCATGTAATTTTGATAAATTTGTGTTACATTTGTCACATGAAATTTCTGAAACTATGGCATTACAAAACTTTATGTACTTATGCCTCATTCATGTTAAAATTAACAGTGAATGCTTGGGACCAACGAAATGTGAGCAGCTGTTGGTCATGGTGCTTTTGTTTAAATGTGTCCTCTCACTGATAATTAATTTAATCAAGGACCCATTTTGCACAGTGATCAATTTGCATTTTGCGTAATTATGCATAATTCCATATAACTTGGCTATCATTATGTGAAATCAAATTCTGGGTTACTACCTTTGAGAAGGGATTATTGTGGTAGAGGAATTGTTCTTCATATTCTGCCATACAGATAACTGCCATCTCTGGAGTAAAGGGGCAATCCATTGCAGAAACTTAGGGCCATGAATGCGGACCTAAAAATAGTACTCGTAAATGCCCTATGTGAATTCCCAAAGTCGTAAACCTAGATGTTTGGTCTAAGTTTAGACCAAACGTCTAGGTTTATCTCTGTGAATCAGGACCTTGGTTTGTAGTTCGAAGAAAAAGTTTCTTGGCAATGAAACCTTAGTAAAAGTTGAAATAAATTTGGTTGGTACCTAGTGACATCTTTCCCTTTTTTCAAGGTAAAGCTTTTGGATACTGGTTCTAAAACAGATTCACATCCAGAAACAACTGGTTTTCCTGAGAGATTTGGAGTCTTTGTTTTTCTGTAAAGAAGGTATAAGAACAAAGTTCTCAGTGTTCTATTGAGCAAAAACTCCAGCAAAATGAGGATTGCTTCTGACTTATCGAAAATGAAAGTGCTTGACCTCTCATTGTCTGCAGTGCTGGACCCCAATCATTACCCTTTTTTTTAGGGTTCACAACCTGGGTAAACAGGCTGACCCAAACTTGCTATTCATATATCTACTAACACTAGGGCATGCTTTTTCAACTCAAAACCCTTCATTTAATTTTTCTTTAATTCAGAAATTCTCCAAATCTGGGTAGTTAATGCTATACTTTAGTCAAGATTAGACAATGGCTCTATTTTATCAACCCCACAGAAAGTCCTTCCACAACGTTTTACAGATTACCTCAGCATGCCTCATACGCAGCACTGCAAAGTTTAATACCAAAATGCCCTCTCTAGTGAATCTTCATTGGCTCTCTCCTCAAAGTAGAGTAATTTTAAGGGCATGACAAATGTTCATGAAGCAATACACAAGAATGCTTAAAATGTTATGGTCTCAAAATTCACTTGGCAAAAACTAACCAGATAAATAACGGCTCTCTGTATCAAAATTGCACATCCTATCTTATGAAGGTAGAGCTTTCAGTTACAGCCATAAAAATCTTGAACATCCTTCCCTCTGAATCATCACAGCCAAGCCTTCTGGTACAGATCATGAACTCCTCCTAGTCATAGTATTTAGCTACTAGATGCCTCAATCACTCAGACATTACAGTTCTTTAATCAGTCAGAAAGCACCAAGAAGACTCTAGGGAACAGTGCACTAAACAAATACCATAACCATTAAAATGAACCATGGCTACAAGAGTCCCAGCCTCTCCTTGGAACATTGATGAGAGAACACTCACCAGAAGTGAGCTTAAGGATTGGACTGGATTGTGTCATATTGACCATTTGCCTGTGTGGTGAACCTGTATTGCAGACAAGGACAGCAAATGCTTCTTCCCACTATCAAAGTTAAGTAGGCCAGGCACATCGCACATTAATTATGTCCACTTTTAGCTGCAATTATTGTTTGCTACAAGCTATTTCCCAGACGTTCTCAAACTTCAAATGACCAATGGCAGACAATAAATGTGTACTTTACAAGCTACATTGTTAAAGGGATTCATAAAAAAAATAGAAAATGTATGCTTGCAATTATTTTGAGTATTGATATAAAATTCATGTTTGGGAACACTCAGAAATTCAAACAAAAACAAGGATAATGTTACTCAGCAATCAACAGTGGATCAAGAGTGGGAGGAGGAGCCTATTGTATTTCTGTTTGTCAATTAGGCCTGAAATGTTGATGTTTTATGTTCCAAAAGTTCTCAAGATTTTAATTTTATTTTGGTTTCAGGATAACACAACACTGTTCAACACTTCTCATTTCTACAATGATTTGTGGTACAATATACCAATTTGAATCCTATAACAGCTTTATAGGCATGTAGTACATGGTTACCTGTTTTGTATATCATATACAAATCATGTTCCCATCAATGAACATTCCTATTCAAAGAACATAACTTCATAAGCGTAGTTTCCTTTCAGGAAATACAGTGTATACTAGCCATAGGAAAGAAAGTTGAGCAACTGAAAAGAGCCTTAATGGCTGGAAGTATTTGAAAATGGTGGGACATAACACTCAGCTTTAACTCTATTGAGGAAACAACGCAAGTGATCCTAATGTGCTTAATGTGCCTAATGTGGGCTGGTTGGGGTGGAAGTGGTGTATGGAAAGAATGGAGGCAAATGGAGCATTATTCTGACAATTGACATACACTGGATAAAAGGGCATGATGTGACACTCATTTAGATCTAACACTTACCTTGGGTTCCAATGCCAACACTTGGAATTTTCCAGAAACTGAGACTACCAATTTCTGAAAGTACACACATTGCTATCAAGAGAGTCAGTTTGGATAGAGAAACACAGTTCCCATGAGCAAAAAAAAAGAAAGCGTAATCTTGATAAATAGATATTTGGTCTCCAGATATCAGGTAGATATTTGAAATGGGTGCTTATATTACTTACCACATACTCTGCCTTCCATGCTCATGTATCTCAAACACATCATGAATGTCATGGTTTGCTACATTTTTGTTTTACATTTTGCATAGCCCTTGACTGGCACAAGGGCTGTGCTACAATAGCTAACTCAACATAGTACAGGATTTGGGTAGTAGACCTAGTTCACTTTTTGTAGCACCATGTTTCTAGCTGGTAGAGAAGTTAAATGGAAATCCTCAGGAAACAAATATATTAAGGTTGCCCACAATTGTGTCAGGAATGTTCATATTAGGACACAATTTGGCAACATTATGCAAGCTCTAGGCTCCACATTATTATTAATCCTCACCATATGATGAGAATGTCTAACAATATTCCATGATATGTCATGGGGCCACCTTTATATCAAGGATGTTCACAATATGTCAACAATAACCACCACCAAGCCATGGCCAGCATTACTCCAGGGAAACTCTCTTCAACGCTAAAGCTAGCCAGCATTTTGCCTACAACATGAGAAGAATGGTCAACAGCATGCCAGGTTCAGCCTTCAGCAAGGAGTGGACAATATCATGCAAGAGAACTGGAGGACAGGGCTGACTCATATTTCTAGTTTAGGCACTATAATGCCAGAGAACAGGGGTTTCAGCGGGGACTGATATCTTCATTTTACAGTCACACCTACCCACATGAGCTATGTAAACTAGCAGTGTGCAGCAAGCACTGTTTCATGAAAACAGACCCTTAGAATGAAGGCTATAATTTCTGGTGTTACTCTACCCCAGGCAAACCAAGACTATGAGGCTGACTCATTTGTATCTGTTAGAAATGGGGTCTTTGGTTGACAGTCAGGTTACCCCCTATTCAAGCAATGACCCTCACTCTAGTCAGAGTAAAAGAGAATCACCCTCAGCTAACCCCTGCTTACCCCCTTGGTAGCTTGGCAGAGCAGTAGGCTTAACTTCAGAGTGCTAGGTGTAAAGTATTTGTACCAACACACACAGTAACTTAATGAAAACATTACAAAATGACACAACACAGGGTTAGAAAAATAGTAAATATTTATCTAAACAAAACAAGACCAAAACGACAAAAATCCAACATACACAAGTCAAGTTATGAATTTTTAAAGATTAAACTCAAAAATAGCACTTAGAAACAAAAATGCTTCGATGAGATGTTAACACGGCGCCGTGACGGAGTCGTTCACAACAAGCCGACACCAATGGCGCCGGACACGGAGTCGCGTAGACGCCCAAGTACAGTACCTGTGGTGAAGACTGAAAACAAGCCGATGAGCGAAGTCGGGGATCGCGGCGTCTGTGCGAAACATTGAATCCGCGCACTTCGAGCGGCGTCGGTTACGACATGGTGCAGCGACTTCCACAGAGTCACGGACCTCAGCGGGGCTGCAGCGGCGTCAGGCCTGTGAAGAGTGTCACGTTCCAGCGAAGGTCACGGCGTCGGGTGCAGGCGGCGTCCCCGGATTCAGCAGCGGCGTCGGTCCGGAGTCGTCCGAAGTCGATTTCTTTGGATTTCCACCAGCTTTCCTTTCAAGGGCCCAGGAACTGGATAGGGCACCACTTGTCAGAGCAGGAGTCTCTCCAGAGACTCCAGGTGCTGGCAGAGAGAAGTCTTTGCTGTCCCTGAGACTTAAAACAACAGGAGGCAAGCTCTAAATCAAGCCCTTGGAGATTTCTTCACAAGATGGAAGGCACACAATGTCCAGTCTTTGCCCTCTTACTCTGGCAGAAGCAGCAACTGCAGGATAGCTTCACAAGGCACAGTCACAGGCAGGGCAGCACTTCTCCTCAGCTCTTCTCCAGGCATAGGTTCCTTCTTGTTTCCAGAAGTGTTCTAAAGTCTGTGGTTTTGGGTGCCCTTCTTATACCCAGTTTCTCCTTTGAAGTAGGCCTACTTCAAAGTAAAGTCTCTTTGGAATGTGAAATCCTGCCTTGCCCAGGCCAGGCCCCAGACACTCACCAGGGGGTTGGAGACTGCATTGTGTGAGGGCAGGCACAGCCCTTTCAGGTGCAAGTGACCATTCCTCCCCTCCCTCCTAGCACAGATGGCTCATCAGGATATGCAGGCTACACCCCAGCTCCCTTTGTGTCACTGTCTAGTGTGAGGTGCAACCAGCCCAACTGTCAAACTGACCCAGACAGGGAATCCACAAACAGGCAGAGTCACAGAAATGGTATAAGCAAGAAAATACTCACGTTCTAAAAGTGGCATTTTCAAGCGCACAATCTTAAAATCAACTTTACTAAAAGTTGTATTTTAAAATTGTGAGCTCAGAGACCCCAAACTCCACCTGTCCATCAGCTCCCAAAGAGAATCTACACTATAATCAGATTTAAAGGTAGCCCCCATGTTAACCTATGAGAGGGACAGGCCTTGCACCAGTGAAAAACGAATTTAGCAATATTTCACTGTCAGGACATATAAAACACATTACAATGGGGGTCATTCTGACTCTGGCGGTCTTTGACCGCCAGGGTCGCGAATGACGGAAGCACCGCCAACAGGCTGGCGGTGCTTCCAAGCCCATTCTGACCGCGGCGGTAAAGCCGCGGTCAGAAAATCGGGGCCGGCGGTTTCCCGCCGTTTTTCCCCAGGCTGGGCGAATCCGCCAGGGCAGCGCTGCAAGCAGCGCTGCCCTGGGGATTCTGACCCCCTTCCCGCCAGCCTGTTTCTGGCGGTTTTCACCACCAGGAAGAGGCTGGTGGGAACGGGTGTCCTGGGGCCCCTGGGGGCCCCTGCACTGCCCATGCCACTGGCATGGGCAGTGTAGGGGCCCCCTAACAGGGCCCCATGAAGCTTTTCACTGTCTGCTTAGCAGACAGTGAAAATCGCGACGGGTGCAACTGCACCCGTCGCACGCCCGCATCACCGCCGGCTCCTGTGTTGCAGGCCTCCTTCCCGCTGGGCCGGCGGGCGCTAACATGGTTAGTGCCAGCCGGGCGAACGGGAAGGTTGAAATGCCGGCAGCGGTCTTTTGACTGCGTAGCGGCCAAATGGTGGTTCCCGCCTGGCGGGCGGCAACCGCCGCCCGCCAGAGTCAGAATGACCGCCTATATGTCCTACCTTAACCATACACTGCACCCTGCCCTTGGGGCTACCTAGGGCCGACCTTAGGGGTGTCTGACATGTAAGAAAAGGGAAGGTTTAGGCCTGGCAAGTGGGTACACTTGCCAAGTCGAATTTACAGGTAAAACTGTACATACAGACACTGCAATGGCAGGTCTGAGTCATGATTACAGAGCTACTTATGTGGGTGGCACAACCAGTGCTGCAGGTCCACTAGTAGCATTTGATTTACCGGCCCTGGCACCTCTAGTGCACTTTACTAGGGACTTACTAGTAAATCAAATATGCCAATCGTGGCTAAACCAATCACATACACATTTTGTAAAGGAGCAGTGGTAAAGTGCCCAGAGTGAAACAAATAGCAAAATCAGAGTCCAGCACACATCAACAACCTGGGGAACAGAGGCAAAAAGTTAAGGGAGACCACGCCAAGGATGAAAAGTCTAACAGTATCTATGACTAAAAACCAAGTTAATGGGCAGTGACTGCAGAAAGAATCATATATTAAGTCATCACAGCAGATATTACTATAATCCTACAGTGAATGTTACTGTGGATCTTTCAGAAACCAAATCTGACTTCTAAGGAGCTGAGGTCTCAATTTTCACCTATAAGATATTCCTAAAACTCCCAGATGTCACAGGTTAAATGCAGCTGTACGTACATGGAGTTGGAAATCTCAAGTAATAAAGAACAAATAAAAAATTAGCTCATAAAATATGCTTAGTGATACTAATTTTTTGCATGATTTATTCATAGCCAAGTACACTATAGTAAAAAAGTCCTACACTGCAATATCACAATTGAAATATGTAAATGTAAACATGTAAAAAAAAGATGGCTTTATTTTTAACTCCAACAAAGTAACTAATATTCAGCAACTCTTAACCACAGAGTTAGATGATATATTAACAAAAATATATTTTCTCTGCTTCCAGGCAGACTAGAAATACAGAATAAGGGCACATTGAATAGATGGCTTTCGTCATAGCAAGCAGAGTGTCTGTGGAAAGAGAAGACTAGGAAAGTTATATTTATTAAAAATAATTTTTTATTTAGCTCTCTTGCCAAAAAATCTGAAGAATCAAAATCAAAATGGTATAATATTTTTTTTAGATCTATTGTCAAAGACACAAAATGTGTGAAGAAACGTTTGAGACCAGGAGGCTGAAAGGCAGCATGCCCAATCTAAATTGCACAATTAGGCACTATTATAAAGAGCACATAATGTGCTCCTCTTTGGTTTACCAGTACCAGGATTACTGGTAAGGAGGAGATCAGCGGTTACCATGAGCAGTTGGACTGTTGGGCCCTCATCACGAGTCTGGCTGTCCGCCACATTACTACCCTGGTGGGTGGACCCACCAGATGACCGCCGTCACCGCTGGGAACATGGTTCTTGATACGCTGATGAGGGTCTGAGTTGTGATCAGCCACAGCGGCACTGCACTTAGCACCTCCATGCTGGTTACAACTCAACTTTCCACCAGCCTCTTCATGGCGGGGACCCCGCCAAGAAGAGGCTGGCAGAAAGCCAGTGCAGGAGTCCACATGGGTACTCCTGCACTGCCTATGGCCATGGCATGGACAGTGCAGGCCCCCAATGCCAAGCACCCTTGGAATGCGCAATGTCTGCTCTGCAGGCGGTAACCACTGTGCGGCCGCACTCGCGCGGCCCCCATTATGACATTCCCGCTGGGCCGGCGGGCGCAAACCAAGTTAGCGCCCGTCGGCCCAGCGGGGATGAGGCCGCAACATAGGAGCCGGCTCCTAATGGAGCCGGCGGTGTTGCGGCCGTGCGACGGGTGCAGTTGCACCCGTCACGCTTTTCACTGTCTGCTATGCAGACAGTGAAAAGCTGGCCGGGGCCCTGTTAGGAGGCCCCTGCACTGCCCATGCCAGTGGCATGGGCAGTGCAGGGGCCCCCAGGGGACCCAGGGGACCCCTTACCGCCAGCCTCTTCCTGGCAGTGCAAACCGCCAGAAACAGGCTGGCGGTAGGGATGTCATAATCCCTAGGGCAGCGCTGCTTGCAGCGCTGCCCTGGCGGATTATCACTGTCGGGGCTAAAATGGCAGGAAACCGCCGGCCCCGGCAGTGCGACCGCCGCGGTCGTAATGAGGGCCTCCGTACCGCCAGCCTGTTGGCGGTACGGACGCTACATTACCCCTGGCGACCACCTTAGACTCCCCTTGGAAAAGTGGAATTACCAGGTAAATTGGTAATTCCATTGCCTGATCCTCCAGTAATTACTAATTTTCCCACCTCATAGATGTCAACATTTTATAGCAGACAAGTGGGAGATTTTTCAAAAATGGGTAGGAGAATTTATTATCCCACTGACACATATTAGAGTGGAGGTAATCTACCTGAAACAGGTCTATTGGTATGTATGGTAGCAGACAATGAGCATTTAATTTTTGACAGTTTAATACCATAGTACAAACAAAAACAGAGTTCTATACTCTGTTTTTGTTTGCACTATGTGAAAACTGCCGAAACTCAAATATCAAGGCCTGTTACATGTTCTAATCTTCCCCTCCAAAAATTAAGCACCAAAGCTTTAACCTTTGATGTCAGAAGTAAATCTTGGAGAGGAAAATTGGAGCATGTGTAACTGACATCAACATTTTATTTTTGGCAGTTTTACAAAACTCTGAATCAGGTTTGTGCATGCAGGAATTGGGAGGTGGAAGTCTAGCCTTGAAATCTTTAGTCTCCCACCTAAACCAGGAGGGTTGGACTCTATGCACCTGATTTATCAAGTGGAGCCTACAGGTAAAATATCTGGGACAGCAGAGGTACTCGTTGATTCCCATAGGGCTGATAAATTCTGTTACCAGCCCAATGAGAATTGCATGGGCACTTGTGCTAAAAACCTCTGAGTTCTTAATTCCCATTGATGTGCTAAATAACTCTCCTGCTTAGACCCCACAGTTGCAATCTCAATGATAACACCTCATAATGCTTAGAAAATTGATTTATTGAAGGATTCTCTCTATTGAGATATAATAATTTGTTCATAGGTCTGTTCAATACTGAGCTAGGTTAAAGTCTGAGATCAAAAATGTATTTGTTTCTTATCTCTAAACAGAAAGCAGATGGCTAGATGTATGATTAAAGAGTTGCAAATAATTGGTGCCAAATTGCAAACAGCATGTGTGTGACCAATAAAGAACATAATTCTGTACTAATAGGCTTGTTTGCTAAATTCTGATCCAGAATCCTCATAATCTCACCTACCTAATGAATATTAATGAGGTAGGTTGCAAATTGCAACTCACTCTGACTGGTGGCTCTTACAAAGATGACGGCCTGCTCTTTTCAGCAGACCAGCATTTCTGTAATGCCTTTTAATAAAGTACCACTTTTTTTAAATGCAGCCTATTTTCCTTCGCATTAACCATGATGCATTTTAAAAGAAAAGTTTATCTTTACCTTTGGACCATTGCCTTTGGAACATTGCCTATTCCCCAATATGTGTTTTAACATTCATGATACCTTCCCTTTTCTGAATGGCTTACCACGCCAACTTGGATGGTGGTACTTTTTCACTGTTTTGTGACCCGATCTGGAGTCCCAATACCTTTCATGCATGTCATACCGATTTAGTATTTGGAAGAGAGACCTACAACATTCACCTTTCAAATACCTAGTCATTATGGAGCAGAAATATTTACTGCCCCCTAAAATGGGATGACATCGAAAAAACATTTTTGCAATCACAAACACTGAATCAGAGTGTTTGGGGCTTCAAATATGATTTACATATCCAGCCTGTACCTCAGCCTAAATTCAAAGACCTTAAAGAAGTATTTTCTCGCTCACTGCAAATGATCTGATAGCTTACAGACCCAGACGTCCGCACCATATGTTGCATAGCTTACAGGTTTTTCTTGATGAACTTTCACTGGAGGTTCATTGGTTGTGATCCAAATTTAATTTAAACAAGTTATTGCTGTTTATGCATAGTGACAGTGTCAGATCTGTGACCATTATTGAAACTCAGCTTCAAACCTCATCTCAGGGTGCTAAAATATTACACCTTTTCAAATTTAGTTTTCATTCATTCTGGATGACAATTTCAAAGTGAGGCTATAAAATGAAGAAACTAATAGAGCAAACATCAGAAAGGTATTTTAACATTGAGTGCAGTTGAGCTTGTTATAAAGGCAAGTGAAAACAAATGAATCTCATTTGCAGGTCCACACACATCTGACATAGTATTAGTTTATTCTGCACAGTTCAACTGATCCATCTGTAGCAGTAAGACAATATGTTAATGTGTGTATACTATACATGATGTCACTGCCAGGGGTCTCTTTAGCAGATGCTGATGCGCAGACCTGCTCTGAAAAAATATGTGGTTTTGTTAATTCATAATGGCCCCTATATGGCTATCGTAAGGCCTGCCTGACCAGATTAGTATGTTTGGCTTCATGTATTTGATTGCATTTTTAAAACAGTAACAGAACTTAGCTGCAATGTTTAAATGAGTCTACACATATTTAAACATTTGTAAGGGGGCCCGATAATTTTTTTACCCCAGGGGGCATCATTTAAAGGTTTGAAGGTCACTGTTCTAGATGGACCATAGGAATATTTTATGCCAGTGATTTTTAGCTTTTCACTTCTGTGGACATCTGCTTAAACACTACTGGAATCCTGGGACACCCACAGAGTTGTAATTGTAATCACTGGACCCCCTCCCCCACTGAGTGCTTACTGGAATCTGGGGATCCCAGTCCAAGCAATTTTTATAAATTGATCCACAAAACAATTTTAATTTTAATAGGAAGGTTGGAGCTTTTCTAAATTCAAATGAGGCTACACATTGTCCATACTACATTTTGAATATATCAATGGACTCTACCATGGATCATCTCTATCTATTATAAAACAAAAAACTAAAACACATTCAGAACTCAGCTGAATGGCTACCCCTACATGTAAAGCCGCAACCTACATCGCCCCTGCCTTGAGGGCCCTACATTGATTACCGGTTGCCAGGAGATCCATCTTTAAGCTGCTTTTCATCACTCACAAAGCAAAACATAGAACAGGACCACTTTTCATCAGGAATTAAATCACCAAATACATTCAACAAAGAAACCTTCACGCAAGATTGGCACTCCACCTCAAAAAGAAAAATACAATAGGTGGTACATCTTTCTCAGTTCAAGTGGCTAAACTATGGAATTCATTACCTCCAAACATAGGATCTACGCATAACTATCTTATCTTCCTAAGACTACTCACAAGTTGGCTCTTTCCTACATAATCACCATACTCAAATAGGACTGGACTGCATATCCCTGTGTATGCAAACATTTATAATTTGATTATATGTATATATTTAGATATGTGTACTTCTTTGTACAAATATGTATAATAACTAATTTATCTTAAAATATATACATATTCTTTCATCCTGTTTACCAAATGTATATTTTACTTATGGTTGAATATATATATGTATGCATGTGTAAGTTTGTATACATATATATATGTATACATATATATATATATATATATATATATATATATATATATATATATATATATGATATGTATATATGTGTATATCCTTCTACGTATAACATGTTCATAGGTCATTGCATAGTTTCTATATACGTTGTTTGATTAGATGCTTATGAGTCTCTGTTTTTATTTTATATTTCGCAATAGGTAAATATTATCTTAACTATTTATATACAAGCATCTCACTGTTGAAATAATGAGGAAAGATAAAATACTGTTATAAAACACAAATAAGTTAACTTTAAATACTGCTATTATTAAAAGTCTGTGTTTATACAATACAGCTTTATTTACACATGTATTCCCTTACTTTGTAATCATGTATCTATATATTTATTATTTTAATCCTATTGTACAAGAGGAAGAAAATACTCTTTTGAAAGCTTTACTCTGTCTCACCATCATTCTATACCCTTATCAATCTATCCTCTATCCCCACTCTCTGACTCATCCCAAACCCATTCTACTACTATGATCTCCAAAATAACCCTTTCTAGACTTGTCTCTCCTCTACTTCTCATGGCTCACCCCAAGCCTCAGTTCACTACTATGTTCTTCCAAACAAGGCTACTAAATTCTCCCTTATTTATCTCTCCTTTGACTCATCCCAAACCCCATTTCACTACTATGATCTCCCTAATCCCTTTCTACAGACGCTCCCCTTCCCCATCTCTCCTTTACACATCCCTAACCTCATCTGACTGCTATAATCTCCCAATTAACACTTTCTAAATTCTTCCCTCCTCTATCCCTCTATTATTCTATTCAATCCAACTAACATGTCCTCTGCTCAAATTAACTCATACCTCCCTATACTAATAATAATACTAATACTTATACTAATGCTGTACTCATATTTCCCCCATACTAATCCACCACTAATCCTTTTCGGTTCCAGAGTAGCGTGCTACTCACCGAAAAGAGCTTTGACGCCTCATCAGAGGTAGTAAGCGCTACATAAATACAATCACAATTGCAGTATCAGCATTTGTCTCTTTATAGCATTAAGTTAAAATCACTTCTTCTGTCCAGATGTTGTTCACACGTGGTAGAGCACACATACAACTTTATTGAATTTATTTAAATTGTCTTTATTCGTTTTTTACCACCCTAAATGTGTGTGGCTGTGGAATCTGATTGATTGGAAGTAACATGTAGGAGAAAGGGGAGGAAGATGCAAGGAGAGAGGAAAGAGTGGGACATGGACTAGAGGTGGAGAAGCAATGAAGAAAAATAAAGTAACTGAACAGCAGTGGAATACATTAGGAGAAATAATAAGTTGCTGTAATGAGTGTGGATAGGGCATATTCATTTCTTTGGCTATGGGAGGGGTAAATGTTTAAGTTTCTAATGTTGCAGTAATATAGTTACTGGGCTCGATAGACGGGCTGTTTAGTTGTAACTCTGTTGAAATTAAATCCTTGCACTAAAGGAGTAACCATTGTAGTTCTATGAGGACTGGGGCTACGTGGTCAAAATTTCTTGTTTCAAGACAAGTTTTCTTTGCCACCTCAAGGATGAATTTGAGATTGGCCAAATAAGATTAAGACAGATATTTGCTAGTATATATGCAGCACATGCCATTGAACATGATGTTTTTCAAGCTAGTGCATGAAATATAATCATGTGGATTGATGAGTGAAAATCATTAAAGGAGCACAGTTGTTGGATTTTCTGAACACATGAGCGGAGGGGATGGTTTCCAAATTTGACTATTTCTCCCAAGCCGGCAGAGATCCCTTGCCTTCAGCAAAGCAGCCTGTACAGTGGGTGCACTGAAGCCCTAAATGTAGCAGAGTGTGACCATGTTTTTTGCATGTCTCTGCCATCCTTTTTTCTTTTTTTTTAAAAACCCAGAAAGGAGAGTTTGTTTCTTGAAACAAAAAATCAATGACTCTGATGCACATGGAGTTTTCCTCATTGCACATGATGGGCAGTGCATTTTTTCATGCAGTACATGGTGGTCAAGGGTTTGTAAAATGAGTGAAGGACCATCCACCCCAATCAGGGTGGAGACACTGTCACTGTGACCAGAAGACAATATAGCAGATGGTTCATCTGGTCAAAGGTTTATACTGGTGAAGCCACCTGAGGAACATCCAGTGTAAGCCCAGAACTTCCCCATACCATATATACAAGGGGTATCCTAAATTATGAGAGATTTGGAACACCACTAATTTACAGTTGTGCTCCTACTCTACCATACTTTAAATGGCCAACTTAATCCTTAACAATGGGCTCACTCTGTTAACTCAATGAGATGGGTCTAGCGCATTTGGTGAGATTTAAATGTGCTCGGTTATGGACAGCTCAGAATATCCTAATGACCAATTCAGGAATTATCATGTTACCCTCTGAAAAATATTGAAATCTAACAGGCCACAGGAGTTATGATGCACATCTGCACAAACTGTATTATGACAAGCAGCTGTCTAAAACAAATCTCAAGGATTTGACCAGAGAGTAGAGGGTGAGAGTAATACATAAGGGAATATTCTCATTCTCTTGTAGAAGTGTTCCCCCCAGTATGAATGGGAAAGTGATCTCATGCAAAAAAACACTGATCTTCCATTTGTACTTGAGGAATGTCTCTCTAGAATACCTATTTAGGACTTAGCCTTGCTCAAAAAATGCTTGTACAAATTGAAGATAGCACCTGCTAGAAAGGCAAGTGGTTGAGGGTGTGAGATTGTACGAGATTGTGCTCATAAAGCTGTCTAGACATTATGGTCCTAATTTTGACAGTGGTGGTAAATGCCACCTACCGCTGCGGTGACGGCCACCAAAAGACCGTCACCGCAGTTAAAAGCCGTCCGCCAAATAATGACCACAGCCGGAGTTTTGCCACAAGAAGGGCAGAAAACCAGTTGTGGCCATGCTGGCGGATGGCATTAAGGTGGCGCTGCTACCACCAGCAGCGCCACGCCAGTAGACCGACGCACCAGCCGTATTGTGAAAAATATTATGACCTGGTGGTGTTCTGCTGGCGGTAGCAGTACCCCGTCCTGTTCCCTGCCGGAAGACCCTCTGGATACAGGTAAGTTGGGTCTCCAATAGAGGAGGGGATGGGCGGTGTTGTTTGTGTGTGGGGGTGTGTGTGCTTGACTGCGAATGTATGTGTAGTGTTGTTTGTGTGCATGTATAGATGTGTATAGATGTGTAGATGTGAAATGAAAAAGCAAAGGAGAGAAGGCCTGAAAACTCAGGATCCCTCTCCATCAACAGGTAAAAAGGGTATCACAGTATCCCCTAACCACCCTGCCATTCAGGATACCATTCCTGTGGTGGGAGAAACCTCTCCTGGGGTGGCACCTGTTCCAAGGGAATCATCAGCTGGCAAAGCTGTACTCCATGAGGTAGAAGTACCTCTCTGTGGGATAACTAACATTGGTGACAAAAAGAGCACCATTTTAGTTAACATGGAGCATCCCTCCAACCCTCCCAGAGAAACTTTAGTGCAGAAACTCTGCACTGCCTCACAACACTTAGGACAGCATCCCTGCCCTAGTGTGGAGCTCATAGGACAGCATCCCTGCCCTGCTCCAACCCAAGAGAAACAGCATCCCTGTTCTCTCTTACAGCCATATGGACACAGAATAAGTGTATGAATGGATATGTCAATGCATGTCTGCGTGTCCGTGTGAATGTGGTACGGATGTGTGCATGCATGAATGAATGGATGTATGAGTGTATGAATGTGTGTATGCCTGTGTGAGTGAGTCTGTGTATGCGTGGTGAGTGTGTGTTGGGGTGGGGGATTGGAAGGGGAAGGAGTGTGGATGGAGGGGGGTGGGGGCATCTGGGGAGTGTTTGGGGGAGGGAGCCTTCTATCAGTGACAGGGAATGGAATTCCCTGTCACTGATAGAGCCTACAGCCATGTTTTTTGTGGCAAAATGACCCCCTATATCTTCACTTGGGGTGAGGGGGCATGATGCATTTGGAGAGAAGTTCCTTCTCACTAGGCATCCATGATAGCATGGGTCTCACTTAAAAAATGTCATATTTACCAGACTATGAACAGTCTGTAGCAAGAGATCACAGGCACTGCACACTGGATCATGATATTGTGTATATACATATGTCTTGGGATAAGATCCTCACTTGATGGCTCTAAAAATATTTGATTGAAATTAGATTTTTTTCATTGAATTCTTATTAGGTTATGGCATTTCCTTCTCATCAGTAGCCTCAATTACGTATGGTAGGCCAGTAATTGGAGTTCCAGAAAGAGCTGTTCGGCTGTGCATGCTGATTGACATGTTTGATCAGTCTTGTAAGGGTCATTAAGGAAAAGGACCTAAAGGTAAACTGTGGTAAAACCTTGATAGTTAGAGTCAGAACTTGTTTCTGATATTGAAAAAGCAGAAATGACACCAAATAAAGACTGTTGAGCCAGGACAACCAAGGTTTCCACACTAAAAAGACACTATCATCCATTGGAACGTCCCTTCTGGGTGAAAACCTCTAGAGCAAAATCAACTAGTAGCCATCACATCTGGTAGAATGCCTGCCAATTAAATATAACCCAAATATAGAGATTCCTTGTCAGTCCCCTCTTATGTTCTAAATATGTTGTGTGAACTCATTTGAAGCATGGTAACTACACCGTACTTATTTACCATGTAATTCCTCCAGGATTTCTTTGGTGATCTGTCACAAAGCTAAGGGACATGGTGATAGATTTGCTAATGTAGATTGGATGGCTAATCCAAACCCATATCTGGCAGATTAAACTTGAAAGTGAGAGTTAGTGAGAGTTTAATCGATGTTGTACCCACAACTGCTTACATCCCCAGTATATCTAACTATGTGCATCTCTTGTGACGGATACGCTACCACAGATGCACAAGGAATGTACATCAGTTTTTGTGGGTATTCCATTACTGCCATCCTCTCAATTAGTTCTCTTGTGTCAAGCGAGTCCCGCAACTTTACACACTCCATTTCACCAAACCAATCATTATGGACATTGTTTCTACCTGCATGCAAGCAGAAAATAACTCTGTCTTTGAATATAATCCTTGAGGAGCTTTAAGTAACTGAGATGCTGTATCTGGTCCTGACATTACCTGTTAGACATTTACCTACTTCAATGAATACCCATAAAGATTTAAACTTTCTCTCATTTTGAGTCAATTGTGGAGCATTTAATTTACAGGCCCTGGGCTTAGGGATACCACTGTACAAGGGACTTACAGGTAAATTAAATATGCCAATTAGGTGTAAGCCAACCATGCCAACTTTAGAAGGGAGAGCACCTGCACTTTAGCACTGATCAGCAATGATAAAGTGCTCAGAGTCCTAGAGCCAACAACAAGAGGTCATAAAAAATAGGAGGAAGGCAGCTAAAAGTTTGGGGATGGCCTGGTGAAAAGGGCCAGGTCCAACATATGGGTTGTGTTAGACTTGGCATCCTTGGCATGGTCTCCCCGAACTTTTTGCCTCCGTTTCCTAAGTTGTTGATGTGTGCTGTTTTTGCTGTTTTTGTCACTCTGGGCACTTTACCACTGCTATCCAGTGCTAAAGTGCAAGTGCTCCTATGTAAAAAGTATGTGTAATGGGCTTTCCATGATTGGCATATTTGATTTATTGGTAAGTCCCTAGTACAGTGCACTACAGGTGCCCAGGGCCTGTAAATCAAATGCTACTAGTGGGCCTGCAGCACTGGTTGTGCCACCCACATTAGTAGCTCTCTAAACATGCCTCAGACCTGCCACTGCAGTGTCTGTGAGTGCAGTTTTAACTGCCAATTCGACTTGGCAAGTGTACCCACTTGCCAGCCTAAACCTTCATGTAAGGCACCCCTAAGGTAAGCACTAGGTAGCCCCAAGTGCAGGGTGCAGTGTATGTTTAAGGTAGGACATATATTAATGTGTTTTATATGTCCTGACAGTGAAATACTGCCAGATTTCGTTTTCACTTTTGCAAGGCCTATCTCTCTCATAGGTTAACATGGGCGCTGCCTTTAAATATGATTAAAGCGTAGATTCCTTTTGGGAGCAGATAGATATATGGAGTTTAAAAATACATCTTTTAGTGAACCTGGTTTTGAGATTGTGTATTTAAAAATGCTACTTTTAGAAAGTAGACATTTTCTTGCTTAAACCATTCTGTGACTCTGCCTGCTTGTGGATTCCCTGTCTGGGTCAGTTTGATAGTTGGACTGTTTGCACCTTTCTCTAGACAGAGACACAAAGGGAGCTGGGGAGTAGCCTGCATATCCTGATGAGCCATCTGCACTAGGAAGGAGGGGAGGAGTGGTCACTTACACCTAAAGGGACTGTGCCTGCCCTCACACAATGCAGTCTCCAACCCCCTGGTGTGTGTCTGGGGTCTTGCCTGGGCAAGGAAGGATCTCACAAACAAGAGAGACTTTCCTTTGAAGTAGACCTACTTCAAAGGCAGAAAGGGGTATAAGAAGAGCAAACCAAACCCCTGAAAATTAGATCACTTCTGGAATCAAGAGGAACCCCTGCCAAGGAGAAGAGCTGAAAAGCTGAGAAGTGCTGCCCTGCCTGTGACTGTGCTTTGTGGAGCTATCCTGAAGTTGCTGCTTCTGCCTGTGAAAGGGGAGAAAGACTGGACTGTGCACTCCTGCTTGTGAAGAATCTCTAAGGGCTTGAACTGAGCTTGCCTCCTGTTCTTGAAGTCTCAGGGCTGTCAAAGACTTCCCCTGCCAGCACCTGGACTCTCTTCTGAGACTCCTGCCCTGCCAAGTGGTGCCCTATCCAGTTCCTGGGCCCTTGAAAGGTGAAGCTGATGGACAGACTGCAGTGCGTGGAAATTTTTGATGCACCTTCCATGATGCGGCTGGTAAACAATATGCCACTGGCTTTGCGGCTGAAATCAACGCTCCACCTGCATCGCGGCTGGAAGATCGACCCAACGCAGCTGGAGAAACAACACGCAACACCCACTAATGGAGAGTGATAATGACGCAAACCATACACAGCACAGTGTTGTGATACCGTGCAACCGGATATTTAAAGCAACATTGCTGGGAGTGGAAAAACAACCCCAAGCGTGCCCTGACCAAAGGTGCCTGTTCGTATCGACACATTTCTCTCTTGCGGGAGGGAAGAAACAATGCATGCCAACCCGCCCGGTGGAGAAACGACGCACGGTCGCGCTTGCGAGTGAGAAATCGGCACATCACTGGCCTTTTCCAATACACGCTTGCCCATGCACGGTTATTTTGACTCTACCTGGGTACTTTTGTATGCTAACAATGTTCTCACTGTTTTCTAAAGGATTTAAGACTCTTATTCTTTGAAAATTCATAACTTGACGTATGTATGTTGGTGTTTTGTCATTTTGGTCTTGTTTTGTTTAGATAAATATTTCCTATTATTCTAAACCTGTGTTGTGTCATTTTGTAGTGTTTTCACTGAATTACTGTGTGTGTTAGTACAAATACTTTACACATTGCTTCTGAAGTTAGGCCTGCCTGCTCATGCCAGGCTACCAAGGGGGCAAGCGGGCGTTAACTGAGGGTGATTCTCCTTTACCCTGACTAGAGTGAGGGTCCTTGCTTGAACAGGGGGTAACCTGGCTGCTAACCAATAACCCCATTTCTAAGAGGCTGTCACCTGAACACTCATAATATTGCAGAAACATGTAACCAATAGTGTCTGCCTAGAACATTCATGAACATCGTATTCTGTGTTTTGAAAGCAGTAATGCATGCTGGCACTATGTTTCTGATGGCATCTGAAATTGCAACGTCATCCCAGTTCCGCACATGCTCCATTCATTTCCTAAAATAACTTGACTATTGTTTCGAAAAATACTTTTTTAAAGGGAACAACAGTTTCCAAGAGTCATGCTGTCCTTTGAAGTCAGGCTCCTGGGATCTGATTGAGAAATCAGTGGTGCCTGAAGGTGATTGTTTAAAGACATAAACCTAATTACCTTGTGACCATCCGTCAGCCCCAGAAATGTACAGTAATTGAGCTCGAGCCAGGCTTGCCCATTCATTTCAAAGTGTCACTGAGTAACTGTACAGATTTCAGCTTCCTCTGGTCATATTCACTCTAGAGGCATGCGAAATATGTGAAGCTTTTATTATTTTATTTTTGTGAATTTACATGAATTACATGGAATATATTTCTTCCATATCTCGAGTAACTTTTTACCGAGATGGTGTACTTCATATAGATAAGTAATATGAGACAGCGGAATCAGCTTGGTTTAAGAAACCAATGTCATGTTTCGTGTGAAAATATCTCTTAGTGTGACATTTTTCACTAGAACCGGTCTGTCTCCTACATGCAGAAATGCCATGAAATTTCACGTTATGCTAGATAGCAAACATTTTGCGCATTGTGACCAACATGGAATTGCGAGATGTTCGCTAGTGGAGAAATAATTTCCAAGATGCCAAGTTTGCACTTTAAGCATGTAAAATTGACAACCATTGGCAAAGCCAAAAGGGTCTTGTTTCAATTTGCTGTTTTAAGCCAAACCTACTGGTATTGACAACGGGTCTGGATGTGCCGAATTTATATTTCAGCAGTGACTTGAAAACCGGAGCAAAGGAGGTTGTGGGCACACTGAAAGTTATCAGCGACCCATGGACTGACTAGGGTTTGTATTTGTGCCTAAGCTTTGCTTCACCTATGGTAGCCTTTTGAGGAATGGTCCTTTGACACTCGTAAAAGTTAATTTGCTCTGCCCTAAAGTGAACCGATAGGTCCTACAGCGAGGAACAAATTTAATGCAAAAACAAAGTGATGATTCATTGTATGTTTCAGATGTAAAATATTCCCTCGTGCATTTCAGTGGAAGCAGTTTAAGGTGGAAGAATGCACCCAAGCCGCCACTAGAATGACAGTGAGACAAAAACACTCATCATGGGTTATCCAGGATTACTTATTTCTCAGGCACCTGGCCGAAGGAGAATCACCCACCAAATCAATAGTTAAAAAGGAGAGTAACCCAAAGTGTGGTTCGTGTCATTGTAGACGAGGATGCCTTTTCCAGGCCTAATAGAAATAAATCAAGTAAACTGGACATGTACACTGATAAAGTTCTTGTCTCAAATGGTGTATTGAAGGGATTGGGGACGATGATGATTACCATGTATTATATATTCCTTAATGTAGCAGTTCTTGGGACAATGAGGATTGCCATGCATTATATATCCCATATTACAGCAGTTCTTGACAAGGGGTTCGAAGGTCCCCCCCTTGGGGTAAATTAAATATACAATGGCAGTCACCAACCAGTACGTAGATATAGTTGGGACCTAGTTTCCATAAAAGAAGCATTTTTTATTTTGCTAATAACTTTGGTTCTGTTTGATTCATTTTAAAAAAATAGTCAAAACTAGTATGCTACTCACTTCAGCTGCTGTCTTTAAAGTTTTGGAATGATCCGTCAAGTCAGGACTGAGAAAAAGAGGGGTCCCAAAAGTAATTTTCCACACTTTATTTCCCATATGAATTTTCAACGTGACTACAGCCCGAACCGCTGTATGGAGGAACAAATTTGGCTGAAAGCTACCGAACCACTAAATGGAACAACACCAAATTTGGCAGAAAGATAGATCTTGGTCGAGAAAGATATCTTCTTTGTTATTTAGTGAAAATCCATTCAGTAGTTTTTTGCATTATTAAAGAAGAAAGAAAGGTAGATATCTAGGGATGCGGAGGGTCCGCCAATCCAATAGATCTCATGATGGTGTTGGCAGCCATGTTTGAGTTAGGACTGCCATGTCCCCAAAAAATAGTTTAAAAAAAATAGACGGAGGCAAGCAAGGAATAGCCTGACTCTCTAGGCATGGTTGTTGCCCCCAACAGTACCCCACCAGTGCCCAAAAAAGTTCTTTTTTTTAAATGTTTTGCTTCTAATTCATGGAGGATCCACAAATTCACTACAACATTTTGAAAAAAACAAATGTTTTTTTTTTTTATTTGCCCCCTTTTCATTAGGCGAGGGGGGGCCACAGCCCTCCTGCCTGGCTGATTTCAGCCCCAGGAAACTTATCCCCTGGGGCTTGCCCAAAAACCAAAATGGGGAGGGGACTATATGGCTCCCCTCCCTGGCCATTTTCAGTCCAGTGGACCCCATTCTCAAGGGTCCGGCTGATAACCCAAATGTGCAGGGGGAGCGCATGATCATTTTCCACCCCCAGGGACCACCAGCTCCCCGGGGCATGGCCATGCGCTTTAAACAAAGGGGACTGCACAACCCACCTCCTAGCAACCCTTCAGGGTGGGCTCCTTTTAGGTCCTGACATGCTCACCATAAGGGCGTAGCTGTTTGCTCCCACTTGATGGGAGCTTTTTGAAAGCTTCTGACAGGCAAGAGCAAACTGTAAGTCCACTCCCAGCAGGCGGGAGCATTGAAAAAATAGGAATGCAGGAAATCGGTGAAACAATTGCTAATTTTTAGCTGCTCCCTTTGTGAGGAAGAAATTATGATTCCCACTGGAGGTGGGGAGGCAGCTGGGGCATTGGGGCACCCCTCATGGCCTCCAACGAAGAGGCAATGGGTGCCCTGGATGGAGCAAGGGCACCCACCATTAACTGGCCACGTCCCAGTGACGTGGTACTCGGGCCGAAATCAGACTGCGATAGTGAGACTGGATTCATGTTCTCATTCATAATGAAAACGTTTGCACTTCCAAACTAACAATAGAAAAACCCATTCTGTAGCATGCGTTTACACGTTTAAACATATAAAACATGAGATCTAGAGCCAATGTGACTCTGAGACTTCTATGAAATAAGGACAGTGAATAAAAAAAAAGCACATGAGCATTGCATGCATATTCTTTCACTGTTTCAAAATTTGGTCCGTTTCTCTGACTGTTAAGGAGGCAGGCAGTTCGAGGTGTTCTAATTAACCTCTACATTTTCATAAATTCAAGTCCTAAGTGGTGTCCAAAAACAAAACACATTACGTAAGTAGTCAGCTTGAATTATTGCTGAAGTGGATAGTGACTGAGAGCTCGCCAAATTCACATTTGGCTGTCTAGCCATTACCTCATGATCAATGGATTATCTATAACCTAATTTGTGGGTTGCAAGAGTAATGGCTACATGATCATTTGATGAGAAACTCGAGATGGGGGAAAACATGCCTATTAAACTACATTAACAAATGAAGATTATCCTTCAATATTGAAAACATGGGAAGGCAAAGACAGTTGCATCTCTGTAGGTAGTCCCTGTTTGATGCTGTTAGACTAAATAAGCATGTTAGATTCCTGGTGGACACACCTTGTATGGGCATCACCTATTTTTTTTTGGTTCATTTATTTTTTCATTTCCTTTCATTTGTTTTAAATTATGTTTTAAAGCACTGTATTTCATTTCAAATGTGGATAAAGGACGGCTGCATCTTTGTAGTCATTTATAAGTGCTTCTAGGCAGGGAGCCCAAGATAAATATAGAGGAAAATTCAATTTAAATGACCAGGACTTCCTTAGTTCCTATTAACGGTGGGGGTCCACAGGACAACTGAATAGTGTTTAAGGCTGACCACTTGTCCTTTCATCCTCACAGAAACCCATGCATTCAATTAAGGTGCACTCTGAACTGCTGCCCCAATTGATCACATGATGGATTATGTGATCATTACTTCGATGTGGGCCATGTACAGTACTCAGTGCTGCCTTGTGTTTTCTAGTGGAAACTGCAGAAAGGGTAAAAGTACAAGTTCTTCATCAACATGAAGGGAAGGCCTTTCTGAGTAAGAGTCCACTTCTCACCTTCTTCTCACTAGTTCCTACGGCTTAACAGTAAATCATTTCAGTTTATAACGTTCTTCTTTTAAAAAGAAATAGGAGACGCAATCTAAGTCCACCAAATACCATACTTTCTGCCCGCCACACCATTTCACTCTTGGTGTGATTTTGTTGTAATGTATCAGATCAACATATATCGCTATTACAAGGTTTGTTCTGGGATATGAGTGAATTTCTTGTAGCATTTGAAATGCCATTTAGTTTTCACGTAAAATGCTCAAGATGCAGCTGAAAGTAAACAGCCAAACAGGTGAACTTCCAGAACAGTGGAAGAATTGCGTAATGATTTTTAATGTTCTTAGAAAACCTATCACTCTGATGCATTTTAAATCAGACCATTTTAACTATCTGTTGGGGTAGGTTCAGGATCAAGTATCACAGTATGATTGTCCAGGTGAACCCCTATTTTTTAGATTTCCTTTGAACCCTACTCTACGCATCTTGTGGCTGGGTAAATGGGTACCATTACTGGTGCTCACTATGCCCCCATTCTGTATTTGCAAAAAGAACTGATGATGGACGAAATGCTGAACAAATGAAAATGTCAGCCCCAGTCACATATGTGGGATAAATCCATCGTTTTTTTGCCCGCCATGCCATGCAAGTTTGGACCCAGCCATATCCTAATCAGCCTTGACCCTGTTCCCCATGGGAACCGTCCAAGACGAACTGCAAAGCCAAATTCTCCCTGGACCAGAAACAAGCCTCCTGGGACTGGTTTCGGGGTATCACCCCTCATCAGCCAGGCTAGCTTGAATCAGGTGGTATAGCGAGCACTGGCACACCTGGCCTTTCCCACTTAGGACAACAAATTCAAACCGAAAAGATCATGGACCTCCATCATCAGTTCTTTTTGCTTTTGTCACTATAAGTGGGTAGTTTTTTTTTGGTTTGCATAATTCATTATGTTGTTTTTCTATTGTTAATGGTGTTTGGCACTACTTGAACATAGCACACACTTATCAGGGAACTTGCCTGCCTTAAAGGTGTGTTGTGACCTAACCAGTGAATGTTTATTAACTTCCTAGGGGTAGCCTCCTCCCAAATTAACAAACCACTATCTGACAGTCACTAAACCTGTTGCATTGCTTTTCAGTAGCATGTATAGTTAGAAAGCATTACCCTTAATAGTCTTCACTACGAAAAAGATAGCAATAATTAAAAGGGCAACTGCTATTCAAAGAATCAGAGCAAGTGAAACCTGTTTTCTGTATACAGCCTTTGCTGCATCACAGGCAGCATTAAATCGGGCTTAGATACCAGTCAAGTGAACCGGATAGCTGTGGTAGGCACTAAAAGCCTATAGCGCTATTTTTACTTAAAATTTCAGAAATCCATATCTCTGGTTCAGCAAATAGTTTTGTTGTCATTTTGGTGTCATTTTGTTTATTAACTTAGGGGGTTATTCTAACTTTGGAGGAGGTGTTAATCCATCCCAAAAGTGATGGAAAAGTGACGGATTTACCACCAGCCGTATTACGAGTCCATTATATCCTATGGAACTCGTAATACGGCTGGTGGTATATCCGTCACTTTACCGTCACTTTTGGGACGGATTAACACTCCGCCAAAGTTAGAATAACCCCCTTAGTCTCTAACTTCATAAATGTGAGCACAATCTTTATTGTGTCATGTTTTTGACTCTAACTATTTTGTTACTTTTAAATACTTTATACATGTTCTCAAGTAAAGCCTGTCTGCTCTGTGCCATAGCTGTTAGGAATTGGGCTTAGGGCTAAATTACTGAAACCTTTAGTAGACATAACAAGAATATTAACATATTTATGTGATATGGAGTACCATCGACCCTAATTAGTAATCTACTTTCTCACAAGAATGGATTTCTCTTCTCCAAAACTGGAAACATCAAGCATTTAGCTAACTGGATAGTTCAACATATGTTTCAGTTATAATGCTAATATTTTCATGTGGATGTATTGTTTTTATTATATTTGACTGTGTACCTAAAAATATGTGAGGTGTGAATGCATTTATTCATTATGAATAAAATGTGGATAAATGCCAATATGCTGTACAAAATTAAATATGGATAAATAAGGATGGAATGTTAAACAAATGAATTTCATGTGTTTAGTTTCATAAATATGTACAGGATTACAGGAGTAGGAGCCTGTAATCCTAATAATCCTATAATGTTCTCTTAAATAGTATTTCAGGAGTACCACGGAGTCCGGATTCTTCTTTACATAAAGAAGTTTGTGTTCATATGGATGGTGTTATCAGAACCTGATCCGGACCACCCAGTTACAGCCTTCGTACTCCGGGCAATTGTGTTGGATATATATATATCTATCATTCTATATATACATATAAATGCAGTCAAAATTCCCCACAGTGCAAAGTTCCCACGGTGCAAGGAAAACAGGGACTCTCCTGAGTACCTCCTCGCCCAACATGTTCCGGCCATAGCCGTGATCAAGGCTACAGTCGAAACACGTTGGGCGAGGAGGGACATGTTGGAGTAAATTATGCTGATATTCTTAAACTCAGTAGAGTCCCTATTTTCCTTGTACAGTGGGGAATTTTGACTGTGTGTATTTTGGGCTAGCGGAGCCCAACAAGGACCGCTGCATTGTTATATACATATTAGTAATTCTTGTATTTTCAATATTATTGTAAATGTAGGCTCAAGACTGGAGAGTCTATAATCTTTTTTCTATATTGGTGGTTTTGTAGTCAATATGTTTGCAATTGTCATACGGACTTAGGAAAGCCGATATTATGCTTATCAGGGTTTGTATAGACAGTATTTTTGTTTCACATTATTTTTGTAGGCAATATTGTATCACATAATCCATATTAAATTCTACTCTATTGTGGAGTAGCAAGGGTATCTTGGACTACAATTCAAACAAGGAAAAAGTGATCCAGACCCGTTTTACAATAAAGCACAATCACAATTTCGAATCAGTAGCCTCCTGACAGCCCTGAGTCCCGGTGCACCTGCTTCACCAATGATAGCCCTACTTGTGTATTCAGACTTCTTTGAGCTGGTCTTCCAATTATATTCATTACATCACTGGATGATATGCTGCATTACGAGATATCTACTACCATAAATAAAAACTGACTTTATCATTTTAAATGTTAAATATTTTCACTTTTACAATGATAAGAAATGCACCGCAGTGTTTAAAACTATTGAAACAGCTCTGCACAATTCATTCCAGCCTTTGCTTATACCTGATCTGGTTCTGACTTTGCTCTGTAGATACATACATTGACAATCTCCAGCAGCTATTGATGGCTCTGTGCTTCCGGTATGCTATTTAGTATTCAGTAATAGTTTGAGGAGGCAAAACTTTATCTGTGCTTGTTTGCACACGTGAAATTATTTAGCATGGTTGTTTGTAATTTGGAAATCAGACGAGAATGGATAGCAGTGGGTAGTCTCCAGCTCAGTGTTGGGTCATATTATGGCTAACATCAGTTCAATAACCTCCATTTACGGCACATGTTCGCAGATTCCTAATGTCTGCCATTAAAAACTTTAGTGTGATGTTTTAAGGCAAGAACTGTTAACACGAAAAATCAAAGGGTTATAGTTTTCAGCAGCTGCTTTCGATGCAAGATGAGACTGTTGTAAATTTAAAATACTGATTGTAGGAAAGTACCATCTTGCCTGGCATGTTACCCCCATATTTCACTGTATATATGTTGTTTTAGTCTATGTGTCACTGGGACCCTGCCAGGCAGGGGCCCAGTGCTCATACGTATGTGCCCTGTATGTGTTCCCTGTATGATGCCTAACTGTCTCACTGAGGCTCTGCTAACCAGAACCTCAGTGGATATGCTCTCTCTGCTTTCCAAATTTCTCACTAACAGGCTAGTGACTACATTTACCAATTCACATTGACATACTGGTACACCCATATAATTCCCTAGTATATGGTACTGAGGTACCCAGGGTATTGGGGTTCCAGGAGATCCCTATGGGCTGCAGCATTTCTTTTGCCACCCATAGGGAGCTCTGGCAATTCTTACACAGGCCTGCCAGTGCAGCCTGAGTGAAATAACATCCACGTTATTTCACAGCCATTTACCACTGCACTTAAGTAACTTATAAGTCACCTATATGTCTAACCTTCACCTGGTGAAGGTTGGGTGCAAAGTTACTTAGTGTGTGGGCACCCTGGCACTAGCCAAAGAGCCCCCACATCGTTCAGGGCAAATTCCCAGGACTTTGTGAGTGCGGGGACACCATTACACGCGTGCACTATACATAGGTCACTACCTATGTATAACGTCACAATGGTAACTCCGAACATGGCCCTGTAACATGTCTAAGATCATGGAATTGTCAACCCAATGCCATTCTGGCATTGGGGGGACAATTCCATGATCCCCCGGGTCTCTAGCACAGTACCCGGGTACTGCCAAACTGCCTTTCCGGGGTCTCCACTGCAGCTGCTGCTGCTGCCAACCCCTCAGAGAGGTTTCTGCCCTCCTGGGGTCCAGGCAGCCCTGGCCCAGGAAGGCAGAACAAAGGATTTCCTCTGAGAGAGGGTGTCACACCCTCTCCCTTTGGAAATAGGTGTGAAGGCTGGGGAGGAGTAGCCTCCCCCAGCCTCTGGAAATGATTTGATGGGCACAGATGGTGCCCATCTCTGCATAAGCCAGTCTACACCGGTTCAGGGATCCCCCAGCCCTGCTCTGGCACGAAACTGGACAAAGGAAAGGGGAGTGACCACTCCCCTGACCTGCACTTCCCCGGGGAGGTGCCCAGAGCTCCTCCAGTGTGTCCCAGACCTCTGCCATCTTGGATTTAGAGGTGCTGGGGG
Organism: Pleurodeles waltl; assembly: GCF_031143425.1. Taxonomy (NCBI): domain Eukaryota; kingdom Metazoa; phylum Chordata; class Amphibia; order Caudata; family Salamandridae; genus Pleurodeles; species Pleurodeles waltl. The sequence continues at coordinate 433,839,149 of NC_090442.1, forward strand.
CACACTGGACTGCTCCGAGAGGCCAGTGCCAGCAGGTGACGTCAGAGGCTCCTTCTGATAGGCTCTTACCTCTCTTGGTAGCCTATCCTCTTTCCTTGGTAGCCAAACCTCCTTTTCTGGCTATTTAGGGTCTCTGCTTTGGGGAATTCTTTAGATAACGAATGCAAGAGCTCACCAGAGTTCCTCTGCATCTCCATCTTCACCTTCTGTCAAAGGATCGACTGCTGACTGCTCAGGACACCTTCAAAACTGCAACAAAGTAGCAAGACGACTACTAGCAACCTTGTATCGCCTCATCCTGCCGGCTTTCTCAACTGTTTCCAGGTGGTGCATGCTCTGTGGGTAGCCTGCCTCCTCCCTGCACCAGGAGCTCTGAAGAAATCTCCCGTGGGTCGACGGAATCTTCCCCCTGCTAACGCTGGCACCAAACGACTGCATCACTGGTCCTCTGGGTCCCCTCTCAGCCTGACGAACGTGGTCCCTGGAACTCAGCAACTCTGTCCAAGTGACTCCCACAGTCTAGTGACTCTTCAGTCCACGTTTGGTGGAGGTAAGTCCTTGCTGGGTACCACGTGATCTGCAGCTGCTCCGGCTCATGTGCACTCTTCCAGGATTTCCTTCGCGCACAGCCAAGCCTGGGTCCCCAACACTTCCTTCCTGCAGTGCAGAACCTTCTGAGTTGTCCTCCGGCATTGTGGGACTCCTTTTTGTGACTTTGCGTGGACTCCGGTTCACTTTCCTTCCAAGTACCTGTTCAGGTACTTTTTCGGGTGCTGCCTGCTTCTGTGTGGGCTCCCTGAGTTGCTGGGCGCCCCCTCTGTCTCCTCCCCAAGTGGCGACCTCCTGGTCCCTCCTGGGCCACAGCAGCACCCAAAAACCTCTACTGCGACCCTTGTAGCTAGCAAGGCTTGTTTGTGGGCTTTCTGCGTGGGAACACCTCTGCAAGCTTCATCGTGATGTGGGACATCAGTCTTCCAAAGGAGAAGTCCCTAGCTCTCTTCTTTCTTGCAGAACTCCAAGCTTCTTCAATCCAGTGGCAGCTTCCTTGCACCCTCAGCTGGCATTTCCTGGGCTCCTGCCCACTCTTGACACTGTCGCGACTATTGGACTTGGTCCCCTTGTCTTACAGGTATTCAGGTCCGGAAATCCACTGTTGTTGCACTGCTGGTGTTTGTTCTTCCTGCAGAAACCCCCTATCATGACTTCTGTGCTCTCTGGGGGTAGTAGGTGCACTTTACACCTACCTTTCAGGGTCTTGGGGTGGGCTATTTTTCTAACCCTCACTGTTTTCTTACAGTCCCAGCGACCATCTACAAGCTCACATAGGTTTGGGGTCCATTTGTGGTTCGCATTCCACTTTTGGAGTATATGGTTTGTGTTGCCTCTATACCTATGTGCTCCTATTGCAATCTATTGTAATTCTACACTGTTTGCATTACTTTTCTTGCTATTACGTACCTAAGTTTGTACATATTTGTACATATATCATACATATACATGTTTGTGTACATATATCTTGTGTATATAACTTCTCCTCATACTGAGGGTACTCACTGATATACTTTTGGCATATTGTCATAAAAAAAAGTACCTTTATTTTGATTAATTCTGTGTATTGTGTTTTCTTATGATATTGTGCATATGACACCAGTGGTATAGTAGGAGCTTTACATGTCTCCTAGTTCAGCCTAAGCTGCTTTGTCATAGCTACCTTCTATCAGTCTAAGCTGCTAGAAACACCTCTTCTACACTAATAAGGGATAACTGGACCTGTCACAAGGTGTAAGTACCTCTGGTACCCACTACAAGCCAGGGCAGCCTCCTACACTGATCTAATAATAAAAATCATTCTGAAACCTCAAAGAGAAAACAACAAAGGAATTAAGTTAAGTTCCCCTCTGAATAAAATGCCATATTACAAATGAGAACTTGTTCACATAACTTGTCACAAGCAGCAGGAATCTAAAATGGGTGGTTGTATGTTAAATGTCTGAATGTGATTTTCTCCGAAATATTTACACTGAAAGTGTATCCCTTGTAAGTCTACTGTACTATTGGAGTCGGCTGACCTTACTCTTTTGGCTGTACCAAAATGCAGACAGAAAGGCCTAAAATGTTGCTTGGCTTTATGTTTGAGAATCAGAAGAGGATCGGTTGTCATGTGAATGCAGTAAAGGCATCAAATTACTTCCAAAAACGTTTGCCTAATAGCAATCTCAAAATGGCCACCTTTCTCTGCTTTGCAAGCATTCTATTATTATCAATAATTTGAATAGTGAAAGGCAGTCTGACATAAAATATAGAAGACTGTCTCTTCTTTTTCATGAATTCAGCCAAGCACCTTTCTCGGTCTCTTGTTGCCCAGTTCGTGAAAAATACTTCAGGGTTGCCATTGAACAGTAGCAATATGCTGGCATTTAGAGAATGCCAAGCATTTGCTTTGGCTGACCACCAACACATATGTCTCAAAGTAGCAAGGTGCCAGTATTATGCGCTTTTTGTTTCATATTTACTGACTTAGATTCCCAGGGTTATAGAGCTGCCCCTGAGTTTATTTTTTTCAGCTGAATATTACGCAGTTCAGGATGAGGACTGACTCTAGTAGAGTGCGTGTGTTGTTGTTTGGGGGAAGATAGACTGTGCTTGGAGGTAAGTTGACTGAGGGGTGCTGAATCAGGTGTGGCCTCCAAATGTCTATGTCAGTGGCAGGGTAGAAGTAGATATGTTCCAGGTTATAGCTTGGCTACCTTGATTGATGGTGGCATTGTGCTGACTGGTTTCAGCAAATTGGTCATAATGTGGAGATGGTGGAGTGGAAGACAGTGGGCTTGTGGTATCACAGTCAGTTGAGATGGTAGGAATAGTATCACTGAAAATGTCCATGGCCACATTCTAGGGTTATGAGAGCAAACAATCTAATGTGTAGCTCACATTTCTAGTTATGGCAACATATGACAAAGTATTTTGTTAAAAATGAGTCTTATGTTGTTGGAGACTAAAAAAACAAAACAGAGTGTATTGGTGCAGAAGGGTGTTTCCTTTGTAAAAAAAAACAAAAAAACGTAGGGACGTTTTTATGGAGACAAGCCTGAGATAATGTCATTTGTCATAGTGTGTGTACTATTTGAAAGCAGTTTTGGATTGGTCAGGGGGAAAGGTATCTCTGATTCGTAGGTAAATGTAGGCTATTGATCCTGAGATGTAGATTCGGCATGAAACAGCTGCAACATGGAGTAGTGATTCACTATTAAATAACATGTAATTCAAAGGATGCATTATATACTGTGATACATGGGAGAAAGCTTATTATTCATTGGGGTGGATAGTAATCTACCACAAGTAATAAAGTCACTATATTGTTAGGTCCAAAGTAAGGTTTTTTTAAACTACAAACCTTAGCTCAACCCCCTGTAACTATGGCATAGAGCAGACAGGTTTAACTTAAGAAAATGTTTAAAATAATTAGCAGTACCAACACAAGTAACAAGTTCAAAACACAACACAATAAAATAAAAATCCCACTCCAATATATATAAGATAATGAATATTTTAATAAACAAAATTGCCCTAAACAATAAATATACAGGAAGGGATACCTTAGATATTCATTTTTAAAGACTTATGTATAAATAGCTCCAAACAAAAGCAAAGAACCTTTGGTAGTCAATAGTTGGGGTAGACCAGGATTTAGGCATGATTTAAGGTCAACTGCAATGGAGCACAGGTCAAATATATCAACCTTGCTTGACTCAGTTGAAGGTTTTACGTTGGGACTTAGTCAAAATCTTTCGAAGGCTGTAGGCGTTATCCGAAGAGGGCTCCACAAGACCAGATACCTTCTCTGCGAAGTCTCGCTGGAGCAGATTTGCTGCTTAAGAGGAGATTTGAGGGGGGAATTTTATTTTGCCAACCCAGCGGTAAACCTACCAAGCAAATCTTCAGATGGATTTACTTGGCAGGCTCATACCCGGTCCTCAAGAGGCTTAAAGTCAAGAAATGTTTTAACTCTGTGGTTTTTCAGTGATGTTAGGGCGGAATACACTTTGACACAGCGAAGGGTCTTAGGACCGCAAGCACAGCAGCTGGGTGTCAAGACTCACTCCAGAAGAAGCCACCAGCAGGGTTGAAGACATGTCCAGTTGGAAATGATACGCAACTTGTTGTTTCCCTGTAGTTTAACAGGTGGCATCTTTTTCATGGGTACAAGTTGGAGCAGGTTCAGAACTTCGGGGCTTGTCATGTCACAGGTCCAACAAGCAGATGCAGACTTTCCTCCAGAGTTTTTTGAGGAAGGTATTGCGTATGACACATTTATGCGTGCCATAAATTTTGGGTAGGGATGACTTCTAGCTCCACTCTAACCAACGGGGTAAACATTTCCAGGAGCTACCCTATATGTTTCTGCAGCACTGATTGTTTGTCCTACTGCAAACAATCCCACAGTGCCCCTTTCTGGCTAAATCCAAGATACTTCAACTCTTCTTCCCTTGTAGAGAGCCTGTGTGCCCACCTCAGAGGTGTTGCCAGGAATATGAGCAACCCCTTCACTTTAACCAGTTTTTGGATCAGCCCCATCACCACTCATATTGGAGCCTGTCTGATGGGGGAACAGTGAAAGAAGCCTGTCCAGATGTCATCTGACATCTGCCTGTAGCGGGGAGGCCACAATGAAATGAACTAAGTTCTTGGGCACCTCTCAAAGTATCATCCTGACTGCTAGAGGAACAGAAACATCTCCACACCTGTTCTGATAGTACTTTTCACACCTCATTCAGGGCTTTAAAAGTCAGAGGGTTGAATCTAAAGATTAATGATAACAATCTGTTTCCTTTATATTTATTAAAAATATGACTTAATTAGTGAAATGGGCTTTTAATAAACATTATAGTGAGTTCAAGTATGAAATTCATAATGTTTCCTAGCTGCTGAAAGCATTATTGTATGTAATTGTGCATCCCGTTTTCCTTTGTGGAACAGCCAACCTTTCTTCAGTGAAAATGTTACTTAAGCACATCTTTAATATTAACTTTCTACATGTCCTACTTTGAAATACCATGCGCCACGCCTAATGGATTATAAGGCCTACTTAGAGGAGACAAATTAATATTTAAAAGTAAGGTGTAGAACTGTCAAATTAGTTAATTTTGACAGGATGAATTGCGGTATTTAAACTGTGACAGTCAGGCTACAACAGTAAACCTGAAGCCATATTTACCGGGACAGTGTAGTGGACAGCACAATTTAGCTTACAGGCCATGGGCAATGCTCCCTGTAAGGCACACGCGCGCAAGCGCGCGCGCGCACCTTTCCTTCCCCCATCGCGCAGGCCCCTTTGGCAAGCGCGCACGTTGTGCTGTTATCGAATGTTCCACCATTCCTATACGTTGTGGTAGTTTATATGCTTTATCACTTTCTGAGTTTAAATAAGCCTTTTAGAGCGATATACGTGCTCCCCTAAGGCAGATAATGCTCATATTTGAATCTGGATTGAAGTCAATGAAAACAGCGTTTAAATGCCGCGGGGAGTGTTGTAAACATCATGTGGCGTACTTTAGCATACAAGCGAGCAAGTGATACTTGTCTTGGAAATAAATGGTTAATGAGCTAGGAAATGCTTCAGAACAGTAGAAAATGTGCTGTTATCGAATGTTCCACCATTCCTATATGTTGTGGTAGTTTATATGCTTTGTCACTTTATGAGTTTAAATAAGCCTTTTAGAGCGATATACGTGCAGATAATGCTCATATTTGAATCTGGATTGAAGTCAATGAAAACAGCGTTTAAATGCCGCGGAGAGTGTTGTAAACATCATTTGGCGTACTTTAGCATACAAACGAGCAAGTGATATTTGTTTTGGAAATTAATGGTTAATGAGCTAGGAAATGCTTCAGAACAGTAGAAAATGTGCTGTTATCGAATGTTCCACCATTCCTATACTTTGTGGTAGTTTATATGCGTTATCACTTTCTAAGCCTAAATAAGCCTTTTAGAGCAATATACGTGCTCCCATAACAGGTCATGTCCTTGGGGTGTGCAACCAGGTCACAAAACTGCCTTGATGCCCTATTGCATGGAGCAATGATATCCCTTTTATGCTTTAGTGGTATGGAGAGGCTAATGCCAAAGATCTTGGCTAGTTATGCGTTGCGCGCGCGTGAATGGTCAATTTCTTGGCGCACGTATCCTTGGCTGCAGCGCACACAGACCGCACACTGCCGCACACAGTGGAAAAAAATTAGAGGGAACATTGGCCATGGGTACACTTTTTTATATGCTAAGGTCTTAAAGGTAAATTAATCGTGTCAGTTTCATTTTGCTTCAATGTTTCATTTTATTTACTGTGAAGAAACACATGCACTATGGCCTGATAGGCAGAGCCCCAGTGCACACAGTCAAATAACCACCAGCACTAATCCACAAAAAACTGAGGTAGCCACAGAAAAAAAAACACTTTCCTCCAATATATCTTTACGCATCAGTGTTTTAAAAGATACAATCATGTCTCTATATATTTTAAACGAATGCAGTGCTTGTGTTCCCCGACATACCTCTCTCCCTCTTTCTGTCAGTTTCCACTTCCCCATCTCTCTCTATCACTCATACCTGTATCTCTCTCTTTCTTTTTCTATCCCTCTCTCTTACTCTCCTTGAAGTTGCCTCTCTCTGTTTTTTTTTCTGTTTCTCTATGCCTCTCATTCTTAATGGCGCTCGCCTCGCTCTTGTCTGTCTTTTTTTTTTCTTTCTCCTCTTTTGACCTCTGTCTTCCCTTTATTTCAACCACCTCTCTATCTATCTCACTCTGATATCTGTCCCTCGCTTTCTCGTTCTCTCAGCCTTTTGTTTCGCCCGCTGTTTCTTTTTTTCCTTTTTCTCGTTCACTTTTTCTTTTTACTCACTTTGTCTTTGTCTCTACCTCTCTCGCCTTCTCCTGTTTCTTTGGGACGCATTTTGGCCCTCTTTTGTACTGTCCAGTTTCACTTCTAGCCAGATCAAATCATTGACATCACAGCTTCTGCAATTAATTTTAATGAACAGATCGAAAGCAAACAAGATAACTTAATGATTGTGTGCTTGTTATTTTCTTTCTGCTATCGATATCTGCTGGCGAGGACTAAAGTTGATTTTCCACAATTAACTCCCACTCTATTGACTGCTTTTGTTACCCATCTCCCACGTTCATGCTCTCCTGATTTTCACCTTATTGACAAGTGTTAGTTATGTTGTGTGCTGTCCTCACAGTCCAAGCTCGACATGTTACAATCTAACACACATCTGTGTGCTGCCTTGAAGTAGCAGAAGTTGTAATTAAAACGCTATAGGCATATGAATCGAGCTGAAAACACAAGTTAAAGCTCAGCCTTTGCCAATGAGGCCTGCTGAATGGAGCAAAAGAACCGAATTTTAAATATTTCTGTTCCTCAAGTGCAACATAAATGTTCCGATCGTTGTTGCCAATATGTTTTGTGTTCCATAAGTATGTAGTGCTGTTAATCAGTCCTTACGTATTGAAGACCTAATTTAGAGTTTGGAAAAGATGGGTACTCCATCACAAGCGTGACTGATATCCCTTCAACCCTATTAGAAGTGCATTAGGATATTATGCACTCGTAATAAGGTGGGTGAGATTTCCATCACGTCTAGGATGCAGCAACCGCCTGCCAAACTTACCAAGCACTGAGGGCCAGATTTACAAGGTCCAGCGCCAGCATCACTTTTTTGGCTTAATGCCACCTTATAAATGTGGGACCCTCTGACGCAGTTTTCTGCGTCAGAGGGGCGTGCAATGGGGGTTGCTGTGGCAGTCCTACTGCAACACCCATTGCATTTGACGCTGCCAGAGATTTACAAGAAGGCTTAAATCTGTGGCAGCACCAAAAACTAGCGCCACCCCAGGGGTGGCGTTAGCTTGGCACAATGAGGAAGAATACTTTAATTTCTCCTTGTTTATTCTTTTTCTATGTGTCCTACATTATACAGAACACACAGAAATCGCAAAATACCATGAATGATTGTTTATGTGCAGGAAGGTGCACTTTTCTGCACATAATGATTTAAAAATTATACTTTGGTACTTCTATGTGTCCTGCATACATAGAAGTGCCAAATCGCCATTGTAGATTGTTCATGTGCAGGAAGGGATGCCTTCCTGCACAAAAACAATCAATCCCCTCAACGTAGACACCCTTGCACTATGGTGCAAGGATGCCTGCGTTGGCAGCTGAATTTAGAGTCGGACCAGGGGGAAACACAGACATGCGCCGTATTTCTAAAGTGGCGCAGTGCTGCTAATTTTGACACTGCGCCACTTTTTATTAAATCTGGCCTGAGTCTCTAGTTTAGTACTTAAGATGCCATTCTTTCATCATGCTCGATGGCAACACTTTACAGTCTATCCAGTCTATCGTAAATGCAGAGTCTCTTTCACATACTACTATTTTAAAATACAAAATAGGGAATAAGAGGCAGGTTTACCGTTTAATGAAATTATAACAACATATTTAGCTAAACCTCATTATTTTGGCAATGATGTGATCCCTGTAGGGTATAATTTGGAATTACTAATCAGAGATGATAGCACAGTCCTTTCCATTGATGGATTTTTTATACTGTAGCCGAGGAGAACTCAAGTTGAGTTGAAAAAGTCACACAAAAGGGTTTCCCAAGTATCTCAAGTGTACCTCGCCTTGGATATAGCATCAGTGATTGCAACATTGTGTAACAGGGCTGCTTTGTAAAGTAAACCATATGTAACGCTTGAAGCAAGCAAAACCCAGCAATCCTCCTTTCCACCCAGGCTTCTAACACACTCAGGCTACGCTGGCAGTGGATCCTCCCGACACCACTTATGGATGATATGGTTTAATATATATATATATATCTGTTTCATTAATAGGGGCATGTGTTGAAGTGGTAAAATACAAGTTGCCAAAACCTATATGTGCGAGGTAGACCAGAACTTGGGGTATTAGGTTAACATTCTATCCTGTTCTGTTTCCTCTTTACCACACATTTATTATCACTACATTTTTGCATGCAGGCAGAAGTCGTAGAAGGGTCACCTATATTTCAAGGAATGTTACTAGATGTTGTTTCATGTTTATCTACACTTCAAAATGCTACCCATTCTAGGCCATAACCCAAATTTGAAAGACCTCTTTTCTACGGCCCGGCTGGGGAACCTCAAGCAGCATTGACAAAGTGCTAGCCCAGACTTGCTCCACTCATCTCCTTGTGCAATATCTTTCCAGCCATCCATTCACTCTCACTCCTCCTCTCCTCTCTGTCTTTCCTCGCTGATTGACTTCTCTGTACCTTCCTTCTCTGGCCGTCTCTTTCTATCCTGAAGTCTTCTCGTGACTGCTGCTATTAACATAACAGAGCTGGGAAAGTGAGAGAGGAACCAGCAGCAGCCCGAGCTTTCAAGCCCACCAGGTAAATACCCAGTGGAATTAAAAGTCTATCTAGACCAGCTCTTCTCTCACTGGATACCTCCCAGGCGTGACTTGATTGAGCTGGTGATATTGTATTAATGCAAACCACACCTCGAGAATTGATAGCCACAGGAAGGAGGCTGTCACCATGAGCTGTTCCTATGCTAGTGTTCAACTGCAAAGGCAATGTATGTTTGGTCTTGGAGGGTGTCCTGTCTTAATGCCTACTGATCCATAGTTGACATCCAGTTTACCCTCTAGATTTCAACATACTTTATCTGTACTAGGCGGAATGGATGTTGATCTACCTATGCTGTATAACTGCTTTATGAGATATATTGCTCAGTTTATACTTATATTTCACCTGGTTTTTATCGTTGTTATGTCATGTTTTGCCCTGGGATATCTGGCTGTCACACACACAATACCAAGGTTACACAATCAAACTTCTTTATTAAATTCAGTATCTGTTTAGTGCTACATAGCTCAGACAAATCATGTATGTACATATATTTGGTCATAATCACAAACTGCATTTTGTAATAATTAAGGGAGTATTAAGGCAGTACTACAAAATGCAATATACAAATCTATGAGGCTAAACCTTTGCCTCTCTGAGCTTTTCTGTCCCGATATCATGGCCATTATGGTTGAGATTTCTGCACAAGTGGAAAATGTGGGAGGGACTAGGTGTGGGGAAAATAGGGAATAATTACTTGAAAATGGCAGTTGTTAAGAGAAATTTAGGGAGGGCTTAAAATGAATTACATGCTAACACAAAACACACACCCACTAAAGAATAAGATCATTTCAAATCACAAAATGCACTTCTAAAATTTCTACCACCCAACAGTGTCAAAACAGGTGTAGCTCTTACCTGGCTTTGCAGGAGCTAACTTCCACATTTAATTGAAAATATAATATAAATATGTATAATTATTGTTTCTAAAACATGTATTACAATTAAATAAGACTTTTAAAACATTAATATGATGTAAATATTTTGATATTAATAAGAATTTAAAAAACACAGTGAAAGCAGGTATTTTTAATTATTGTTTGAAAATCAATATTTATAAATATAATTAATAAGTTTACATTATTTTAATATCTGGATGAGTTTTATTTTTAGAATTTTATTTTATTACTTTAAGTCGACATCACTAGTTGACTGGACTACGGCAACGCACTTTATGCAGGTACCACCACCAAACTCATGCAGACTCCAGATGATCCAGTATGCAGCTGACAGACTGATCCTTAACCTACCCAAGAAAGTCCACATCTCCCAGCACATGAAGGATCTCCACTGGCTTCTGATTTAGAAGAGAGTAACTTTACGTTTGCAAATTCTGTTGTTGCGCACTCCACCCCCTTATTTGAGAAGGTGTGGGAATATAAGTCTACATCTAGATGTAAATCTTCACTCATAAATGGTGAACAGAAAAAATAATGTAGACTTACCCCAGGTGTTGGAGTGAATAGACACAAGAATAAACATAAACAAGTATGTTTACCATTATACTTAGTGTCCTACATGTTGTATAATTTTCCTATTGTGATATGAAATTATTTAGAACCATTTATAAACAAGTATTGGCAAAGACAACATGTCTCTACTATACAAGAGTTATTGGTTTGGCAATGTGTTTTTGCCATGTTATACTCCAGTGTGGCTGCTGTTCAGCATGGCTAAAAGTTAGTGGCATGAAGTGTCATAGGATGGAGTAAGGAGTAGCATCTTTAAGTGGATTTGTTGGAGTACAGTGTTATAGATTTGAGTAAGGAAAGTAGGGTGTCTAGTGAATAGTGGGGAGTAGAGTTCAGTTGTTCAGTGGCAGAGAGTGTCATAGAATGCAGTGTCAAAGAAAGGAGTGTGTCGAGTGAAGTGGAATGGGGTGGAACAGAATGGAATGGGGTGGTGTGGACTGAGGTAGTGGGGTTGATTGGACTGGCATAGAGTGGAGTGGATTGAGTAGACTCAGGTGGATTGGAGTGGGTGGAAGAACATGGGGTGAGGTGGATTAGATTGGGGTGGATTGGAGAGGGTAGATTGGTGTTTGGTGAATTAGATTAGATTGGGGTGGGTTGATTCAATTGGAGTGATAGGACTGGGGTGGGGTGAATTATATTAGGGTGCTGTGGACTAGTTTGAAGTGAGGTGAGTTTGAGTGGGGTGGGCTGGATTAGCTTGAACTGGAGTGGGGTGGATTGGATTCATTGGATTGATGTGGGGTGGACTGGATTTATTGGACTGGAGTGGGTGGATTTGAATGGAGTTGGGTTGATTGGACTAGAGTGGTGTGGATTGGATTGGAGTTGGGCGGATTGGATTGACTGGGATGGGTTGGATTGTTCTAGAGTGGAGTGGATTGAGTGGGATGGATTGAATGGAATAGGGTGGATTGGTGTGGTGGAGTGGGGTGGACTGTTGTGGATTGGAACAGTGGTGTAACAAGAACCCCTAGAGCCCCTGCGGTGTGGGTGGCACTGAGCTCCAGTGGGCCCCCTCTGAAGCACACAGGTACACGCTATGCACTGGCTTGCACTGTGCATGGGAGGTGGGCTATGGCCTTAGAGCTCCTGACTGAGTGGTGGGGCCACCTCCATGTACTTTGCAGGGGGACCAACCTCAAGGTTTGCTACACCACTGGATGGGAGCGGGGCGTATTGGAATGGAGTGGGTTGGATTGGGGTGTACTGTTCAATTATATGTTAAACCATAATTTAGGAAATTACACATTAGAAAAAAACATTTTGCTTTGCAATATTTAGAACAAGATAATCATCATCTTTTGAGAACAGTGCCCATGAGGAAAAACAAAACATGAATGCAAAGTGAGAACCAGAGACTTGGCAAAATAAATTAACCAAGTTAACTATAGAAAATGAAACTTTGCAATTTTGTTTGTCCTGGCGGACACATTTTTAGCAGTCACACACCTTGTGTTTGCAGGGCTCTTGAATTTAAAAAGAAAAACCTTGGCCTTTATTAAGAGTTTGGCAGGTGGCAGAGGCCACCCTCCAAACTTTTTGGGTCAGAAAACCGCCACTCCAGTTTTCGGCCCGCTGGCTCTATTGAACGTTTTCTGCTGGAAGCAATTCCCCCATTGAATGTACATAGAAATGCGAAGCCAGGATTTCGAGATCTCTAGGCGAAAAATCTTTTACCGGTGCACACATCACACATTAGATGCTGGACACTCTAGGGCGTTTTTTTATTTATTTGGTGCCATCACAAGTACCCAAAGGTTGTTGCCTTGCCTCACCTTAAGAATATACAGAACTGAACTGAGGAACACTATGGAGTTCTACCCATGAAGTAATTTGGAACAGTGCATGCAGTATGTCATGGTCTCATAGGCCAAACAAAGGATTATAAGAGGGCTAGGGCACAGTAATGGAATCAGCAAGAAGTATCTCAAAAACAGCCCTAGCCTAGTTGTATGTGATTTTATAGAAAATGTGTGCATAGAATACTATTACTGAGGAACCATTATGCCAGATCTGTTTAATGGAGATTTGTTAGACAAATGGTATTTACAATTTCATAGACAGCCATTCATAGAATGTTTTTTTTCCCTCAAAATTCACATACTACATCACCCTATGCCCTCACCCAAAGGGAACCTAAGGTCTGTAGCACAGAACCAATTAGCATGGCTGGAATGGCACAACCTGGACCTGTAAGAGTATTGGCAGCACATACCTTTGTAAAGAAGATATGGGCTCCCAAGAATGTGAGACTACATCCACCATAATGGAGCAAGCAGTTACTCCTTAAAAGGCAGTGAGTGTTGCAGGTACACAGTGATAGCAGAAGCAGTGGGATCACAGTTCTCTCACTACATGATTTTAAATGAGAAGCATGCAGAAATTCAGCACATTTTGACTTTTTTTCCACATTAAGATACATAATGGGCTTTCCTATGCTGTGTACAACTGCACAGAGGGTGAACATATGTTTCCTTGATGCATCCACTCATCTGCAATATAGTTACATGGTTCTATGTGGTCACTTGGTCACTTCAGGCAATGAGTAGTTCAAGAATGTGTCAGTCAGCATGCACTATGTTTTGCCGGAGTGGTGTGCTGTATCAGTATGGATTGCAAAGTTTAAAACTAAGGCCAGTTCTCCATAAATGTCTTAAAAAAATATATTTTAGTTTGTAAGCCGCATTGTGGAAAGCAGTTTTAAAAGCAGACCCAGAAAGTTTGGAATATTTATCATGACATTGTTAAAAAGTCACATAATTTATCAAAAAGTCATATGTAGAGCAATTGCAGATCTTTCTCATCAATAAATTAAGCTAATAATATTTCAACAGTGTTTTCAGTGCGAATATTTAATGCTGTCAGTGGGTTACTTCAAAGGAATGTGCAGGACCATTACTTTCAAGAAATAATGTTCAATCCTTTTTTATGACTACATGAAAGAGATTTAACAATATAAATTAACACCTAATCAGGCCTTCAAATGGAATTTGACTCAGAGATTGAACGTCACAGTGAAAATATTCAACTTCAGATCTCCTTTTAATCAAGGGGTAACCATTACACTGTAGAAATTATATTAATGAGTGATGTTGGGGGGCTCTGCACCCCCAGAAGATCACTCCAATTTTAGGTTACAGCCTTCATAATTTTTCATCGTAAAAATACATTATAAACTACTATGCTATGGCGGGAAACACTGCAGTTCTGAAACAAGCACCTCCATGTTCTATTTTACTCTATAGCATATGCGTTCCTTGGAGTTTATCACTAGCAAGGAAGTGCTACAATTCAGACAATAACAACAATTGAAGTCCCATAGCTAATATGTGAAGATGGGCTTTATCCATGCCTAGTTAAATACTTTTCAGAAATGTGCTTTTGTGCATTAGTAATTAAGCAGTGGGCTGACCAGACCCAAGCTTCACGAGATGTGGGCAAAGATGTCCTCAGCGCAAGTATGACAGCACACATTGCCAGTATGCTTGGCTTTAATGTGCTAACACATTCAAACAGCATTTATGCATATGTGTATGTTCATGCTTCTGCAAATTTTTGCCAGATCTTTTGACTTTGCCCATAATTTCCACACAGACACTAAGCAGTGATGGAGCTTTGAGAGTTCACCAAGCCTGCCAGCATTGGATGTGAGCAAGGTGTTTGGTACAGAGAGAGCCTTGGGCCTGAGTGAATGTATGACACTTAGAAAGGAAAGCACTGCAGCCGTATTGAAAGGTGTCTGTTCATGCTAAAAGCAACGTATGACACAAAACAAACATCTTTTCATGGAACAAGAAGATGTGAGTGGGGGATCTCCTAATAAACACAAGAAAGTGGCACCACAAACATTGAGAAGTAGACTTTTAGGAACCATATTAAAGGTGTGGAATGTGTACTGAGATAAAGAAAGTTATCTTGGGGCTTCTATGAATGTCATAAAATGAGAGGGTTCACAAAGATCTCAAAAGGAGGGGGCATTTATAGCGTGGAATAAAAGGGATAACTAAACAATGCAAAACATGGATGTGTTTATAGTTATAAATCAGAGACAAAACTGAGGAGTATCAGAGCATTGTACATTTTGGGGAGTGAGACTGCATATATCAAGTGAGGTTTTAAATATTTGAATTATCCAGTTACACACAATTACACCATTTGCCCAGCAGTGCACAATTTCCAGTGAAGTCTCACAGTGAATTCAAAACGGTGCTCAGATTGACTTAGTCATTACACCACATTCTCTTCCTTAGTTGATGCTCAAAGAAAATTCACAAAAAGGTTAAGAGTTGCAAATGCTCCAAAAGTACACCTTCACCAATTCTTGTGAATACATGTTCTTTTTTTTATATTTTCCCATAGGCATAATGCTGTGTTTTCCGTGCTCTCTATTGAGTAGACCAAATGCAAATTATAGTGGTATCTAGTTATTATACAGGGGTTGGGCCTTGATTGCATTATCTCTTGTTTAAGTTTCAGGTTTGTCTATGTGCATAGGCACTAAGAGTTAAAGTTTAATATGATATATAACATTAATATTTGGGAATTTAGCAACAATGTAAAGGTTTATTAATGGTGATGCATCTCCGTTGTACCTAACAGGATGGAACAGAGAACATGGTCCAGATGATAAGTACCTTTTTTTTGCTGTGGTATTTTCTATCATTTAAAATAGTACACAAATGGTTATTGAAACTTTTTTAGTTTTTGGGCGCTGCAATCCTTTACTGAAATGGCTACGCAATGCTGTGACATGAACGTGCCAAGACTGCAAATTGCAACTATAAATTGCAATTGTCAAGTTAGTATCTTTCAAAAATGAAAGCACATACCTAGGCCAAACCTGCACTCAGTCACATTTACTTTTTCTCTGAACGAAAGGGAATTAGTTAAATATGCCAAACCTTAAACGTGCACATGCTGCAACAAAAATTCATTATGGTAAATAATTTTGTCAACCATTTTTATGAAGGAGCTGAAGCTGTGGAAAAATGGGAATACATCTTACTATGGTGACCATTAACAGCACAAGACCCTGCTGCTGGATTAGATTTAGAGATATGAGGATAACCAGACGGAGACCTGGGCATAGACTCATGTATGTGGTGAGGTATGAGCATGCCCATGGACCTGCTGCCCTCCTGATGCTGTAGCTCCAGCTTGTGGACAACACATACACCACCAGCTAGTGAGAAACTCATGTTTCTCCACCTGAACAGAGGGCTGATGATCTCTTGCAGGAAGATGGAAGGAATATCTAGCAGTCATGTTAAGTGTTTACATATTGGACTTTTTGTCTGCTGATCTACTAATGAATCTATGACTGGAGCTTGGGGCTGCTGAAGGAAATCCCTCCTCCTGTACCCTTGAAGTTGACCTGCTCACATAGGCTTTATGCTTCACACAACCAAACAATTCAAGGCGAGGTTTGCCTGCTGCAACCAAGCCTGGAGAGATGGTAGCAGAACTGACTACTGGACACACCAGTGGATGTCAGCATTGTGGGTGATGGCCTGAGGAACCAGGACACTGTCATGAGATCTATCCATTAATGGCAATACTCAGAGTGACAGCAGCAGGAACTGACAATATATGAAAGCAGCAACACTCATTTGAAGGCACAAAAGCACCAGTTGTGGGTCATAGCACCTTTAACACCTGCAGGCACTAAAAGCAAGACTAAGTGACAGCAGCTAGGCTCAGGGATATGACAAAGTAGTTAGTGCCTATTGCTAAATACCAATGCCTTCCTTTTGTTTTCAGAAGAGCTCTTTGTTAAAACAAATGAGGCAAATATATTCATAAGGGTTTCAAAACAGAAGTCACAGAGTCTCTTTTTATATACCTGCCACATCAATGCAGTTTTCAAACTCTAGTTCTAAAACCCTGATGACCCAATGCATTCCACCGACAGGATGCAAACCTGCTAAGGCATCTTGGTATACATGTGTACTAGAATAGTTAGGGCAGGGCCCAAACTTAATACTGGCTAACCGCTTCCATCATAGTTGTATTGTGAATAAAAACAACAAATGCCAACGAGGCAGTTTTAATTGATTTGCTTTGTTTTTACATAAAACGCAACCAATTAAGAACACAGTGCATGTCTATGATCCTTAGCCCGAATTTTAGATAGCAGTCTATACCGTAAAAAAGAAATGAAGAATAAGATAATAAATAATAACACTATCTCAATATACTTTTATGAACAGAAATTCTCAAGATTTAGATTCTGTATGTATGTGGCCAGCTCTGTTGAAGGCCAAGTGTTTAATTCATTTATTTTAACCTCACACATCTCACCAAACTCCTTTCACATAGGATATTTTACATTCAAAGTTCTTTCAACCATGCACGCTGAAAGGGTGCCCAGGAAGCAAAGGCATATCTAAACACGCTATGATTCATCTGGGGAACGCTGTAGTAAGGAATTGTTAATAATAATGAGGCATGCGAAAGGTCCACATGCACCCTACTTGGTTCAACGTGGACATTTAACCTCTCTTCTGATTTCAAGTGATTTACACGCTGCTATGCAATGTAACATGTACTCTGCATTTTTTTTTTTAAATAAATGAGGGTGCAGTATATATAAAAGCATATATCTGTTTTAATAGGATTTTTAGAATGTATTGTGTCTCTCTGCTCTCTTTCCCGACAAGGCCCAGCTTAAATGGGCCAAAGCACATCGATATATGCAATACAACGATTTCACTTATTCCTTTAATGTCTTATACCACCTGGATTCACTCAAATAATTTTTGGACTGCAAACCCACTGAGCAGTACCTGATTTTGGCCATTTCTAGAAATATTGGAACTACCTCGGGGTGGATTTAAGACCCTGAACTTTAGTGGAGGCACATCAAATATAGGTTGTATACAAGGAACTAAAAAAGCTGTAGTTATCAGTCTAAATTATGTGTAATAAATATGCAATAATAAGGTGATTCGTGTATCCTCATTTTATTTACGTTATAATATGTGTTGTGTTGGTATAACTGTGAGACTATGCATATTTAGTATGTAGTTGCATTACAGTAAGTGCCACAGTGATCACTGCCACTATTTTTGTGTGAAATACAGGTTTCTCAATTGCAAGCCACTTAAGTCTGACACAAAGAAATACAAGCATTACCAACAATGTAGCCTGTAGGTCACAATAGTTTCATTTTTTCCCCTTAGCTGTAGGGTACAGGAAAAATGTTGAGGATATTTTAGAAATAATAGATTTGTAAACTCAGCCGCACTCCCTTATAGTTATAAAATGGGTGCTGCATGTTCGTGCATTTTTTTTTTAAAGATATAGCATATAGCTATTTAATACAGGAACATGTTTTGCAAATATTTCTCTATGGGAATTTTCGCGACTTGCAAAATATTACTAGTGGGAGCAAAGTCTTGTGGTTGGATGGATTTCTCGATGTTCTTATGTCTAGGACCTCACGTAGCCCCTCATCGCCTCAGAAGTCCTAACATATAGAAAATGATTGTGCTGTTGACTAGCAAGTTTTCAAAACTCTTTTCCTTGGAAATTTGAAACCAGCTTGATGTTACTCAGTTTTTGTGTCTCTAAACAAGTTAATCGGGTGCAAAAATCATATTGAACACACACGTGCAGAAAAGCTTGCAAACTATGGGGTCAGATGTACAAAGAAACTGGTTACAAAAAGTAGGAACAAATTGCACACCAAATGTTTGTGAATAGCATCATATTTTATGAACTGAACTACGTACTATTAGGTTAATTCCCAAATCACCATTCACAGGTGATCATAAACTGACCTGCACAATGAATTTCAATAAGGAAGGTCGCAGTGAGCAACGCCCGGCAAATGCAAATTCATAGCTATTGGCTTGTTCAGGGCAGCAGGCCGCCATCTCTCTGTTTATATTTCCAAATGGAATTTCATTTTTTCAGTGCAAGCTGTTTTTCTTAAAGTAACTGGTGTTGCTTAAAACCATCAGTGGGGATCAGCCAGTGAAAATTTCACGGGGATCAGGCAGCAGTCCACTAGGACTCCGGCTTACTCATCCTGAGGCTACTAGGACAATTCTCAGTGGGAAAGGAGGCTTAGAGTAACTCTCTTTCATTTTGTGGTTTAGTTACCACCTCCTTTGAAGAGTTAGGAGGTGTACATTCATTTGCAACTGCGATTGCAAACCATTGATAAATTGCCTTCTGACTGGTAGCTTGAAAGGAACTTTGATATATTGCCTTCCCACTGGTTATTTGAAAGGAACATTGCCTTTGTGACCTTTTGAAAATGCGATCTAAGATGAGCAGAAGAACACATTTATAGAGATGAAAACACTTTTCCAGCTCATAAAGAGGGCTTTGTACATTTATGCAAATTGTTGGCTGTTTGGGTGGGTATCTATCTATCTATCTATCTATCTATCTATCTATCTATCTATCTATCTGTCTATCTATCTATCTATCTGACTCAGTTTATAAAGGTAACATTGATACGTCACAGACACATTTATGGATCCTTATAGATTCTCTCACCCCAATTGCCAAATAATGTATTATCCAATGTATACAGCTAATAGGTTCCATAAGCTGAAGTCACTAAACATTAGATGGAGGAAGGTATCTCCTAAATGATTTTCTTTCTTGGTGTTTCGTGCTTCTTTCCTTGAAAGGATTCCAACAAAGCTAGTATCTTAATTAGCACAAGCCGGATGTTCACCTTTCTAAACATTCAGAACATTTTGGTTAGCTTCTTCAATAAATCATTTATTAACTTTTCACTTGCAGGTTTGTCATATGTGAGAAGTATCATATTAAGTAAATGATCAACATTTATGTAGCACAAAACAGTATTATTTGTATATAGCGCTTCATATCACAGATACAGCTTCTAAGTGTTCCAGATGAAAACTACTGATATTCCCTAATTTAATGGTACTGAATTTGTAGACCTCAGACTCAGATTTGTAACCTACATATTTCAACTGCAAGTGTTCAATAAAATGAAACATGGTGCTGCCTTACAAAGTAAACTTAATAAGAAGCACCCAATTTACTAACGTCACAATAACTGAAGGTTGATCTACTTCGCAGTCAAATTCATTTGTTTGCAGCAGGGACAAACGCAGAATGCAAATTGACCATGATTCTAATCTGTGATCTGTGGGTTACATAAACCGCTCTGCAACAAATGCATTCAATCACTAAGCTAGCTTGCATAAACCACAAATTTGTGATCCAAATTATTTCATATGCAAACTTGTGAGGAGGGTACACACGTGTCAAGATATGTATTACCCAACTAAGCAATTTTACCAGTATAATTTATGTCCAAAAACATGCTGGATACGGAGATGTCAACTGAAGGTTGATTTTTTCACCACCAAACTATATTAAAATGCAGCCTTTGGCCTATTTACTATGATGTAATACCTTTTCTTCCACAATTTCTTTCAGGGTGGGTTTGTAAAACTAATGCATGTGTACTGGCATACCACATAGAACAATCATTGGCTCTATCCATCCAAGCTCTTTCCCTCACAACTTCACACCCTACTGCCACCAGTTTCGCCCGCACCCAGTTTCTGGGTTGTAGCTTTTTATTTTCCCATATTCAGTACTACATCAACACAAGTCACACAATACATTCAGTTTAAATAGTCAAGTTCAATGGTTTTGCCAGTGCTAGTTTTATATCATTGGTGGCCAAGCAGGTAGCTAACAATAACAACAAAAAACATGACAAAACAAAAGAAGCATTGACAAAGCCAAGAGGATGCCAGTCAATACCAGATTTGTTGACTTTGTCAATGCTTCTTTTTAAGTAGTATTTATTAGAGGGTGGTGTATAAAACAATGTATTCTGTCTTCCACAACAAAACACAACAATATATGATATATAACCCATGTAGTGTGAGAGGCTGTTCAGTTCATATGAAGTGTGAGCAAACTATGCTTTCTTGAATGTAACAATAAACATATTTTTGGAAGCAAGTCATTCTGCGTTTGGTACAGTATAATAAAATTGATATGTACTGTAGAGTCATCCCAAGCCTGGATTCCTGCCAATGACTATGCCACACATGGAGCTGGGTATTACACATCTTTATTTGTCTGCGTTTAACCACGAAATCAATATTCTAAACCTACATTCACTTCACCCACTCTAACACTTATTTCACAGTTCTATGGAGTCCATCCAGATTCAAAAAGGTTCCACCATTAATGACTCGCACAACATTACATCTACTTTTTTTTAAAGATATATACACAATCATATTTCATTGATGAGCCTTTGTGGCACTCAGATTACTTGTCCTGATCATGTCTTCAGACTGGGAACCAGCAATTAAAGCATCCATGCTCTGCATTGGCAATGCAGGAACAACAGCTGTCCAGTGTATTTCAATTGTACTTTAAGAACCAACCTAAACATTCACATCAGTATCTGATGAGTGGTGAGCTCCAAGTCCAAAAGGCGGAGAATCTCATGTAATGGACTTCTCTGGACGTTGGGCATTCAGCATGTGTCCTTTGCTGATTATGACATGGAATGGCTCAGCATCGAATGGAGCATGAGGCTTACATTTTTAAAAATGACGAAGAAGCACTCGATCTCCTTTAGTGATAACAATGTATTTTGCATGTCCTCACTTGTAGTCCTTCATTTTTCTTTTATGATCCAAGCCTTTGGTACAGGTTTCTTCCTCAGTTCTTGATATTATGTTGCTCCATTGAGGTAACTTGGTCGTCATGGCTCTCCTGAACATCAAAATTGCAGACCTTTCACCCGTGGTCGAGACAGTTTTAAGGTTAAGCTTTTCTAATACAGCACGCTGAACAGTAGTACTCATGAAATATTTGACAATGCCATTGGCCTGTGGCCAAAGAGTCTCTGAATTCTCACTGTTGAAAGGTGGACCATTGTCAGATTTTAAGATCGCAGGAACACCCCGT
Source organism: Pleurodeles waltl (assembly GCF_031143425.1). Taxonomy (NCBI): domain Eukaryota; kingdom Metazoa; phylum Chordata; class Amphibia; order Caudata; family Salamandridae; genus Pleurodeles; species Pleurodeles waltl. The sequence continues at coordinate 433,861,004 of NC_090442.1, forward strand.
GTTGCAAAGGCGCCATCTAATCTCTTGATGACTCTCCCTTGAGTGATAGATGAGAGATCTTCTATTCATGGAAAATGGAACTATTCATCAGCAATCACCATCAAGTGATGTTTGCTGTCAAGAGGACTGAAAAAGCCAACAGCACTTCTTTTCCATACATGCTTTGGCAACTCTGACATGATTAAGGTGTGTTAAATTGTTTTCCATGACAGGATATTGCATAGGTAACAGGATTCAACTCTCAAGTCCTTCAGTGAGATAAGGAACCCAGACTCGGTCTCGGAGAGCTCGTATTGTGGCAACGATTCCACAATGTCCTCCATGGGCCACTTCAATTATCTGTTGTCACAGACTCTCCAGAATAATAATTCTTGAAACCCCTTAGGATAATGTCTTCCTGAGTCAGGGAAAGTTAATCTTTGACATTTTTAAACTTCTAGTATTCACTGTCACTGCAACAGGTCTAGTGTGCTGGTTTCAAGACTGATGTGTAATAATGTCTTTCAGTATTAACATGCCACTAGCTTGATTTGTGGGAGTGACAAGTTGGTCCAAAGAAACAGCAGCTGATGTGTTTGATTTCACAATGAAATTTAAGTAGGCTCCAGACATCTTGGAAAGGATACCATGACACTGTATAGGCACTCTGGAGAAGCAGTGGGCTGGGTTTTGATCGTTCGCTGGGTGGTGCACGATTGTGCAGTTCTATTCTTGTAATTGCAGACCCCACCGTTCAATGCAAGGAGGCATCTTGGCCTATGGATTGCAAAAGATGGTCAACAATGCTTGTTACAAGCTTAAAAGGCTTTTCATATAAGAACATACGGAAATGCTCACAAGGCCAGACCACTGCTAAACTTTCTTCCCCTGGTTCTGAATAAGTAAATTCATTTTGAGACACACTTTTGCGTGCATATGTCACAATATGTCTTTGAGCATTTGTGTGTCTGCTGTGTTGTGCAATAATTGCACCTAACCTGACTGGACTAGCTTCAACAGCAACTTCTGTATGAAGCTTTGGATTAAGATATGACATTTCAATAGCATTCTCAATAGCTTGTTTGATTCTCTTGAAGCTTGGCTCACATTCATGAATGGCCAATGAAATGAAACATTCTTTTTTGTCAAGTTTCTCAATGGATCACTGTGATAATGTCTCATATGTATCTGGAACAGTAACTATCCCTGCCTCAGCATTCAAAGTTAAACCTGTATTAACAAGTATATGACACACTTGCTTGAGAGCTTTCTCATGCTCCTTATGTGTAGCTCCAAATATTTGTGCCATCACTATAGTTGAAAGCACTCATGATAGGCTGTACGATACATTGAATGACATCTTGAAAAAGCTCTACAGCTGGTGACACACCGAAACATAGTCTTTTATTTTGAAATAGACCAATATGTGTAGAAAAGGTTGTGATGTACCTGCAATTTTTTTTGAGTTCCAACTGATTATATCCTTTATTTAAATCAAGGCGAGATAAGACCTTCAGACCATTTAATTGTGATATCATGTGAGCAATATGTGGACCTGAATTTCATTCTCTTTCAATTGCCTTGCTTGCATGACGCATATCCACACAGATGCGTACAGCTATCCTTCACCTACCTTTTGAGGTACTACCATTGTAGGAGAAAACCCTTGTGTTGGACCAGTAGAATGCTCAACATATCATGTTTAAGTCATGATTTGACTTCCTTTGGAAAAGCTTCTTGCAAATGAAATGCAATTTGTCTGTGTCTTTGAATAAGAGGATGGACGTCTTCATTAACATGCAATCCATGAAACAGCAAAGGGAACTGATTTACTAATTTGCGATGAGCAATCATGTTTAACAGAGATAGTTCATTATATTTCTCCTTTTTGACGATGATTTGCATGACGATCAACTTCATTTGGTGTTGATTTGTCTCAACTTGTGTTGCTGCTTGGCCTTGTGGGAGTGTGTCAAACGTAGCTTCTGAAATATTCAGGTGGCAATTTTGTCTTCTCTATTTTTCCTTCACCTTATAAATGGTTCTCTTTCTCCTTCCCATAGCCTTTGCATATCTGGGAAATAGCAGGACATTTACCTTTGTGTAGAAACACAAATCCACATCGGAAACACAACTTCTTTTTCCCTGGAGACATCACCTTGGGCCCTTCAGTCATGTGCTTCTGCTTATTTTTCTTGTTCATGACTGACTCACTTTGTATGCCTCAGGCCTCCATGTGAGCAACTTGTCTATCGACATGCTCTTCAGCTCTGGCACCCATGAGAACTCACTCAAGACTAAGGGCCTCATTATGAGTTTGGCGGTCATGAGGCATCCAAGCTTCCAGTGGAGGTCGGAGCACGGCGGCTGTGGCCATCTGACTGCCAAATTACACCTTTGCAGGCAGACCCCCCTGAAGACCGCTTTCCGCGCCAGGATCAGAGATCCCAACGGGGTGATGGCAGTTGGGCTTAAAATCAGCCATGGCGGTGCTGAACTCAGGGCTGCCTGGCTGATTACAACCCCGCTTTCTGCCAGCCTTTTTATGACAGGGCCCACAATGAAAAGGCTGGTAGAAAGCCAGCGGTGGGGGCCCCCCTGCCCAGCACCTTCAGAATATGCACTGTCTGCTTTGCAGACAGTGCTCATTCCGAGGATGCTAGAATGTTACATTGTTCCCCTCCGGCCAGCCTGGAGGGAATGCGTATTGCAATGTTCCCGCTGGGCTGGTCGGTGGGAACATTGCAATACAGATTGTAATATGCTTGGGGGGTGGATGTCATCACTATGGCCGTGGTGTCCTCCCTGTGAGTTTAGCGGTCCTGTGATGGGACCGTCAAACTCACAATGACGCCCTTAGACTTTCTCTCAGCATTCGTCTTCTGAATTAATCTGACAGACTTCCAGCAATAACTCTGAGATGTATTGCTTCCTCATCATTAAATTCATTAAACTTACAGTGTTCAACGAGCGTATCAAGTCTTTCAACAACATTTGTCCATAGTTTCACTAATTCTCTGTCATTCTTGACTGAAAATGTTCCTTTCATAATCTACATTCAATGTTGCATTGAACATGAGATTCAATGCTTCTATAATTTAACAGTATGTAACTTTTTTAAAGTGTCACAATGCATGCAGTTCACCACTTGGTAACCTCTTGCGCCACATAATATATGCAAGGGGGGCAGTCCCACATAGGGAGGCCTGTAAAATTGGACCAGTGAAATTTACAACATTTCACTGCACCAGTTTTTAGCATAATTTTTTTAATACCTAAGGCAGGCATCAAAATGACAAGCCCATTACTTTCACTGGGCCTCCCATTACTTTGCAGTATTAGCAACACAAACTATGGAGCTCATCCTGCAAAGCACCACAATAGCGTCATAAATTATTACGCTACTGTTGTAATGTGCACCATGGCGCGCTCAATTGTAAATACAGTGCACACATGATGTCATTAGAGGGGTGCAGCGGGGCACAAAAAAAGTGGTGCATGAAGGCTAATGCACCACTTTTTTGTAAATCTGGCCCTAAGCGCCAAGGACAAAATTGTAATCGGGTGAAGATGCTGAAAGTGTATGATCAACAAGACAACAGCCCTCTGAGTAAAACATTACCTTTTCCACTCTAAGCTTTTCCTGCCAAAAAAACTATTTCAATTGGACATCGATCAACCCCTATCTGGCTTCAATAAGACCTTCCCAGATACATTCTGCTGTCTTGCCCTGCTGAGAGATTCTGGGGGTTATTCTAACTTTGGAGGAGTGTTAATCCGTCCCAAAAGTGACGGTAAAGTGACGGATATACCACCAGCCGTATTACGAGTTCCATAGGATATAATGGACTCGTAATACGGCTGGTGGTAAATCCGTCACTTTTCCGTCACTTTTGGGACGGATTAACACCTCCTCCAAAGTTAGAATAACCCCCTCTGTCTGTAATTTTGCAGTCTAAGTTGAAAGGTAAAATCTTTAACTATACCATCCTGATTGGTGTATACAACCTTGGATCTATTGCGGTCAGCCTCAAAGTGCATGTATTTCCCAGTCTATCATGATCTTAAACTATCATCGGCACCTAATGCTTTTTGGCACTATTTTCAAAACTTTAAAACTAATCTCTTCAGTTCCCCTCATGGATTTTTTAGCATGTTGCTGTCATAATGTTTATTAAGAATGAACTCTATTTTTCTAATTCAGTATGGAATTTTTATTGTTTGGTGTTTTTAGTTTATTACTGTTTTAGTACTGCATAACTTCTAAGTTAAGCCTGTCTGCTCTGTTCCATAGCTACTAGGGGTTGTTGAGCTCAGGTTAGTTTACTGATTTTTGAAGTTCACTATGATGGGATAGTGTTAGTATTCCTTGGGGTGGGTGAACACCCACCCCAAATAATAATCCACTTTCTCATAGTCATTAACACACTCAAAATATATTTTTTGTTCTTTCTAACTTGAAACAAAATACGTTAACTGTGATAAAGACCTCTTCAAAAAATCTATATTATTGACCAGCATGAACACGAAAAGAAAACAATTTCCCATTTCATTAAATTTAGTTGTACTTGCCAAGTGAGCATTTGGTACCACATTTCTAATTTGAAACACTGTGGTTCAAGAGATAACCATTGTCACTGTTGTCCAGTAGAGAAGAAGCATCCTCATAGAAAAAGGCCTGCAATTTCAGTGTTAATGGACTCCTGTTATCCAAACCATTTATTTGTTCATTGTTTCCTTCCCTGTTTCTAATTCGACAGGGGAAAGACAGGATAAATATCTAAAAAGTTGCAAGACATTTCTTGATAAACTCCTCTACATAATGAGAGAAAAATGGGGTTTAACATAAGTGTAATTTAAGAATATAGGCCCCTTTACATACCTGTGGTGCAGTGTTGCAAAATCAGGGCCTCCAAACATGGGGGGCCTAGCGTTCTCCACGGGGCTGTGGAGGCCTGTTTTAACTCCATGTGTTTTGAGGAACACCAGGCTGTGCCTCAGCTGCCTATCCTCCTCTTCCGTCCTTCCTTCCTAGCAAGGTAGCCCCACCTCACACATGGTTGAGAGCATGGAGAGTGAGGGTAAAAACCTGGAACGGATTTCAGGATCTAGTAGCCAATCCAATGTACATATATATAAATATATTCAATTAGCTGTATTTTTTTTTCAAATTGTTATGTGGCATGTGTTATATTGTTTATAATTTTGTGGGGTATTACATGAACTATAAATGACACAGTAATATGTGTAAATAAGGTTTTGAAGGTTCTGGAGCCACATAAGTATTGTCCTATTGAAATAGCCTTAAACCTTATTTTATGCATCACCACCACCATGTGGTCTTTTTGATAAACAGCTCAGGGTGTTTGAGAAATGTAAACATTAGGGGCCATATGTACTAACACATTTTCCCATTGATACAGAATGTGAAAAACCTTTTGATACATCTGGCCCTAGGTTTTTTTTCTTTTCTGGTTTGTACTTTCAGAACTGTGTAGTGGCTCCAATTCATATGGATTGTGAGGATACTTAACATTGTTTTTAAAAATATATATATATATATATTTCTTAGGTGTGTATGTAAAAACCAAATCTTGAATGTGACATATGTATTAGTTGATACCTCTAAAGGTGTGTGTATACCCTGCTAATTAATAAGACTTACAGTAGTGAGGAGTGGTAACGCTTCAACTAATATTTATTTGGGTGGCTACCATGCAATTATGTATATAGCTGAAAACGCATTAGGGTCTAAAAGGCCTTGTATTTTTGTCTCTTCAGCACATAGGATTCCAAAGAGCTAACGACGTCCCCAGAGGAAATGGATGTCCTGCAACAACGTATATGTATCTAGAGATTTATAGTTCAGAGAACCCTGTCAACATCCATCCTAAACAAAGATGGCTCGATTTTTTATTTTTTTTATTTTTCCATTAATGTTATCCTGTGTTTGTGTGCTTTTACAGGTTATGGTCAGTTTTGGGGACCTACGGCTTTATGAGAACTATTTTGCCATTACGGTAAAAGTTCTTTACCACAACGGTTCCTGGAAGTACTTCACAACCGGGCAGCGTGTGAAAAACAAGACCATTTATGTTCTCGATCATGAAAACCACTTTTATGGTATTTTGAACCTGAAGGGTTTTCTAGGAGCCAAGTACGTGTGCTCCCACTGCAACCATATCTACAACACACAGAAAACTCATCAGTGTGAAATGAACAGTAATATGTGTCAGAGGATGGCTGTATTGAGGCAGCTGAACTGAAGGTGCAGTGTCGTCCATTTAATCTGTTTTGGTGCTCACAAAACTGCTTAAGCATACACCACAGACTTGTGCGCTGCTTCCCTAAAATATCCTCTATCAGCATAAATGTAAAGGCATGAAATGTCCCAGGTGTAAGGAGTATTTTCAGGCTGGGACAGAGCGCAAGTGTTACATGGTTAAAGGGCGACCTCAGACCAAAACTGAAGACTACATAGTGTTTGATATAGAGTGTACACAGGAGACAGGTGTACACCAGCCTAATTAAATTTATGCACATCATCTAACTTCCGATGACAGCTGGGAGTTTCAAGGGCATGAGTGTGTGAACTAATTCCTCACCACTTTCATGCAGCCTAAATTCAAAGGGTATACTATGCTGGCTCATAACTCTAAATCATTTGACTCCTTCTTTTTGTTACAGACCATGATTGGTGAAAAGATGGCTGCAGAACTCATAACCCAGGGCTCCAAATTGATGCTGTTAATGGCGGTGCCTTTTCAAATAAGGTTCATTGATACCCAAAATTTTCTACCTATGAAATTGAGTAAATTACCCAAAGCCTTTGGTTTCCTACGCTGCAAAGGATATTTCCCCCACTTTTTTAACCGATAGGCCAACCAGAATTATGAGGATCCCATGCCTTCACCCTCCAGCTACGGTGTCGAGTATATGATGCCTGCTGGGAAAGAGAGTTTTCTACAATGTTGCAGTGAAAACTGCGAAAATAACTGCCATTTTCAAACGGAGTTGAAAATGTACTATCAGGCCGATGTAATGATCTTGGATAAACTCTGCAATCTTTTCAGAGATGTAGTGGTAGAGATGACCAAAAAGGTGAAGGTTTTGTAGCCCAACACGCCCCAGATGACAAAGACTGTAGAATACATAGATCCTTTCCAGAATATCACGCTGGCTTCCATGTGTACGTGTATCTACAAACACATGTTTTTGAAACCGTACAGCATCGCCCTAGTACTGCCAGACCTGTATAACGGTAAACAGAAGCATTATTCAACCCCCTCGATCCAATGGCTCATGTACATCTCGGACATTGAAAACATAGCCATTCAACATGCATTACAGGGTGGTGAATAGCGCTTGGGACCTTATTGTCTTGACAGTTATACCATAATTATTGGTGTGCCAACTGCCTTTGAATACAACTGGTGTTTTTACCATGGTTGTCTGCGTTGTTACAAACCTCATGGGTTTAACAGGCTGTTGGGCACCAAGTTTGAGCACTTACACTGTCGTACTCTGATTAAGGTGCAATATGTTAAAAACTACAGCTTTGTCATGAGAACCCTTTAGGAGCATGAATGGTTAGTTATGTTAACAAAAGATGTTGAGCTCGTTTCTTTCATTAAGAGTCACCAGTTACCAGAGGCTATGGAGCCCCGCGACGCCTTATTTGGTGGGTGTACAAACGCTATACAGTTGTACAGGGCTGTCGGCGATGGTGAGAAAATACACTATTACGACTTCTCCAGTCTGTATCCGTTTGTGAACAAGCAAATGTTATAACCTGTAGGTCACAAAACCATCATATACAGGGACTTTAAGCCCATTGGCGAATATTTTGGGCTCATTACGTGCCAAATCTACCCACCCTGTCCTCTTTACTTCCCGGTACTACCTTACAGAGTCAAAAGTAAGCTAATGTTCCCACTATGCCATACATGCACTGAAAGTAAAGAGACTATCGTGTGTAGACACTGTGAAGATCAAAGGATGCTGACCAGAAATATGGCACTCTGAAAGGACGACAACACAACTCCTTTCTAAATATACCAACCTGTTTCTAAGAGACAAACAGGAGGCTTTGGGGGTTTCAGAGTGGTGTATTGATGAGCTCTCTAAACAAAAGTACATAGATGACTACTACAATCACGAGGGTATACGTTTGAGATCCAAATTGATCGAGGTCAACCCTTCCTCCCACCAGTTATCCAAACTCTGCTAAAACTCCTTATTGGGGAAATTCTCACAGCGTACAAACTTGTCGTACATGACCATAATAACAGATCTTGATGAGTTGTTTAACTACCTTCTTTCCCCTTGTTATGAGGTGTCCAGTTGCAAGTTTATCAATGATGAGACCGCAGCTCTGTGTTGGAAGTACATTAAAGAGTACCTCAAAGTGTAACAATTTAAACATCTTCATAGCATGTTTCATAGTTGCTCACACCTGTTTGGAGCTTTACAGAGTGCTAGATAAACTGCAGGACAAGTGTCTGCATCATGATACAGACTCTGTTATATTTGTGAGTAAAGTAGGTGATGAAGACCCTACATTAGGCGATTATCTAGGGGATTTGACCAGCGAACTGCAAAAGGGCGATCACATAGTGGAGTTCACCTCATCAGGTCCTAAAACATATTTGTATAAAACCTCAAATAATACTGTGTGTATGAAAGTCAAAGGTATCAACTTAAATGTTAACAATACAGTAAAAATAAATTTTGACCGTCTTAAGGATCTGGTGAGCGAATACACTATATCTGACACCCGTGAAAATAATAAAACAATTGTTGTACATCAGCCTAGCATAGTGCGGTCCAAAAAACGGTGGGAAATCACAACCCAGCCTTTACATAAAACCATCCGCTTTTACAATTTTACATTTGAGGTGCAGCAGCGTATTGATGAGATCCAGATACATATCCGTGGACCCTGACACATAAAACTCTATCGTCGCCAAAGGTTTTAAAGCGGGTAGCAGTGATACCTTCATGAAAAAACTGTTTTCGATGTAGTATGCAAGGGTTTTAGAGAAAACAGGTCTAACTCTGATTTAGCGCATTCACCCGATGCACAATGTTTGAAGGCCATGTTTGCAGACTGTTCAGGTTTTTAAAAAATATTTATGTCAGTGCCTCTTCTCTTCTTCTTCTTCGTAGCTCTCTTCTGACTTACGGATCTTCGATTGTGAGCAGTTTTTAAAGACTGGCGTCTTCTTTTTAGGGGGCAGACAGACCCCTGCGCTTTGAAACACTGCACTTCCTTTTAATGCATGTGTGAGACTTGTACACCAACCCCGCTCCTTCTTGAGACTGTTTAATCACAAGTTCGACAACCGCAGACGTCACGGAACCCACAACATTCTGCAAAATGTTCGTAGCAGCCACTTTTATGTGTGGTTTTGCAATTTTGTAGCCTCTTCTCAAGAACGGCATAGCTCTTCTAAACTAACTACGGAAGAAGCCCCCCAAACCGACCCGTACAAAACAGGGGCCCTTTGAAAGTACAACAGTGGGGCTCCATATCCAGCCTGGTTTCTGTAATAATCCTTATACATAGAGGGGGTCGCTGTATGTTTTCATAATCACCATGATGACTTGTTAATAGTCGATGTTGTGTTGTGGTCTTAAATGAAGCTTAACAATAACTTTCCTGTATTTAAAGGACACCGGCTCAGCCTGATCATCATAGATCATGCTCGTAATGGTGTCAAAATGGTTTTTAGAAACTGAAATGTAGTCAGGTTTGTTGTATTGTATATTAACAATTGTGTTATTTTCACCCTGCACCTGGACCCATCTTAGCAATGGCAAATAACTATCCCCTATCCTCTGCGACTCTACCATTTTTCTATACATGTAGAGTGTATAGAAGCCGCTGTTAATTTTGGGGCATGGCTAGTCTGGTTCTATATGACTTCTGTTATGTTGTACTAGCCCTAAAGCCCTTCTTAATTTACCTGAACAGTTAAACACTGTATCGCAATTTGGAGCTTTAAGAATCACCTTCCATCTAACGTTGTTTACCACTAGATGAATATTTGTATACATTTCAATGTTGCCTATAGATTTGTTTATGGCATCGACCACCGAGGCAACGGTTGGGTAATAGCCTTGAGGAAATCCTGCGTGGATGCTCAACGGGTCCTGTTCGCGCTTTAAATAAAATTTGGCTTCAAGCATTGAAAAAGTATTCCATGTTCTGGAGTATTGGATTTCAGTTAGGGCTACCTCCCAATCCCCTTTCAGGTCTACGGGTTTAGCCAGTTTCACTGTATAATTAGAAATTTGATTGTCAGGGAACATATCCTTTGAGGCGTTGGACAGCAGCGTAATATAAAACGGTGTTGTCTCCATCTCGGCGTCTACAACAACAACACCCCGTCGTACTCACACAACCTGCACAGAACTGGCCAACACCCAACTGTTAAATTTCCTGGGCCACCCACGCCATTTGACAAAACCCTGTTGATTAGTACCACAACATTTCCTTTTCATAATCTTTTCAACCCTATACACCCTTTGTGGATCATTAAGGACCTTCTGTAACTTCTCATTGTAAAAGATGCCTGACACCTTTTCCCCATCATAGTCCTTTAGCCTGTAAATATATACATCGTCCTCAAGCTTCACACTTTTCACTATAATTATCTTGTCATTAAAAGTCTGTTGGTAACCCTTCATAAAGGTCTCTTTTAATTTTTAAACCCTAATATGGTCGCCTTCCTTTAAAAGAGGCTTCTTTACACCTGCAGCGATCCGGTGTCCGTGCACAGTTCACCACACCTTTAACGATGTTACATTTATGGGTGCTGTTTTGATGGTTCTGTGGTAAGTGGGGTTATAAACATCTATAAAAGCCTGTAGAACATCCACGTAGCGGTAAGTGTTATAGGCCATGAAATATCTCCACATCTTATACTTTAAGGTTCTGGTAAAATGCTCTATAACGGCAGTTTTTACCTAATGTGCATTACAAAATTGTGCTGTTTTAATAATTTCTGAAATGTTCTGTTTAAAAACTATTTTCCAGCATCTGTTTATAGTTTTTGAGATATTAGTGCTTTCCTGAAGGTGACTTTAAAGGTGTTGGTTACACTGCTCCCACTTTTATCGAATAAGGCTTCTGCGTACTTAGATAAGACATCTAGGACCGCTAAAATATATTGAGCACCATTATTGTATTTTGCTGAATCTTAAAGCTCTACGACGACTGTCTCAGGATCTGGGTCCTCCTGAAACCCAATATCTTCATAGACTGGCGAATTCAGTGGTGCTATACCTTCTTCATCATCTTCAGTGTTGATGAAGTTGATTCCAAAATTAAATTTGTCTTTCAAGGTATCGCTGTCACTGAGGCTGAGGTTTTCAAGCCGATGGCAGAGTTCCTCTTGAAAGCCGGTAACGTTGGAACCCCCATCTTTAGGGGCAGCCGGCTGTGCATTCTCATCCATCACCGAAGGTGTTAGGGTACGATAATATCTATTGATAGTGTTCAAGGCCACTCAGGAGACGTCTTTTCTGGTGAGAGGGTTCTATCTCTTCATAATGCCCGAAACTATTTCAGACGTGGCTCACGGTTTGACATACGGCTCTAGCTAGCTCCTAACATGTATTCTATCATTCAAAAAAGGGATGTGAGCCTCTACAATGCATAGTCGTCACATGCTCTCCTTGATGGCTCTAATACGTTGAGGGATTACACATAACATTTGTAACCATGTCATGTCATAATTTGAACTAGGACCCAGGCACGTGATTAACACGTGAAACCATCATGTCACAACCCATGTGACACCCCTATACCTACGTCAGTTCCAGGGCGGGCTCTTTGGGGCACCGGAAGTCCTGGTAATGGATGTGATGTCTGTTCCATTGGGCAGGACAACTGTCACTTTGTAGTTTGATGATTAAAGATATACCCCTATTCTACTTACATCCCTTTTCTGACTATGTAGACAGGATCAAATGAAACCTTTGACGCAGAGAAGCCTCTAATGTTGGTACGGCAATGTAGCATTTTTTTTTGTTCTGTGCGCTAATCAAATATAAAAAATGCATAAATAATTTGTAACAAAAATATATTAAAATGTCAATGAGAAAGAAGGGCAAACATTGTTAAAGATTAAATAGCAGTTTATAACAAAATTAGAATGAAGCAAACACGATTGGATGGTGATAAAGACTATGTCGCAGCTCGTGGGTGTTAAGGGGCGGGTGGCATGCAGGAGGGCATCAGAGGGGATCACTACGGGGGTATTATTATTAAAAAAATTAAAAATGAACTCTCCTCTTCATCAGCCAGCTGCAGGCACAGACTCCCAGCCTGCCCTGCGGCCAGCAGCATCAGGATTGGCTGGGAGCGCCTGGTGAAAATGGGAATGTTGTTCCAAATGATGGGTGCATTGATAGAAAGGGCATGCAGGCTTTTTTTTTTTTTTTGATGGCCTACTGGCTGTGGGTGTGCAAACAACCACCAGAGATGATGAGCTTGCATGCAAGATAAACAGGGGTGCTGGCTTTGATGGCTGAGTGAATGATGCAGCTGGTTTTAAAGATGGTGAGGGCCGGCAAACAAAGCCAACGTAGGTCCATCTGGATGGAGGTGATGTATCCATATTTCTTCAGGCCCTGGATGATGCCTGAAGTTATAACTAAAGTTACCATAACTTTACTTTCAACTTTGTATTTTCAATGAAGTTTGGGGGTTTTATGTTACTATACCACATGCAACATTTCTCTGCTAAAAGACACCCACAGGCAATCAGCCTCCACTGAGCAGGGCTTTTAGTCATGCACAGCAGGTTTGGCCACAGGGGCTTGGCTGTGTCTAGGTCTACACTGACATATCCACAGGTAGTCAAGCCCCATGGCATACAGCCTTTTGCTCTGCATTGTGGGAGTGGATTGAAACAATTGGCCCAGCACACGATTTTTTGAGCAAGTCCAACCCAATCTGGTCATAGACACTGGCGATGAGAAACTGGGTTGACCACAGGTACAGTGTCTAAACCACAGCATGACTACCTCCACTGCACTAGGCGTGAACAGCTGGGATTGGTATATCCCTCCCTTGGTGGATATATCCACTGCACACAACCTTGAGTGTAAACAGTGTGGAATGGCAAAAGGGACCAGAGTGCAGCAATGACCTCCTCCCAATCTACCACATGCGACAAAACCCCGAATGTACCTATTGGCAAAGCACTGTCGTCATACATTGAGTATGCTTTGCTTATCACTTTAGGATACCCAAATCCTGTGTTGCCCAAAAAGGGTATGCAGAACAATTAGAGGGTTATGAATTTTGGCATAGGAATCTTGAATCCAACAAAGGATTCACATATTCCACAATAGAAATGTTTTTCTTACATTTATTGTTTATTTTTTGGGGGGTTCTCCTCAGGGTCTTCCAACATATGGCTTGTGTTTAGAATACGTCCACCCTACTCCCTTAAGTCCCTTTTCTTTTTCTTTTTTTCCAACAGAGAGCTGAGTGAATTGTCTTCTGTAAAGGTGGCCGAAAAACAATTTTTTTCTGTAACAGCCAACCAGTAAGAGTGTGACAGATTCACAAAAATTCTTCAGTCCACTTATGTGCCTTTATAATTAAAACTGGGTTGAAAATCTACCTGTGAAAATCGTCAGATGATCCCAAAGTAATGGTCCTGATATCACTACAATTTTATCTCTTTATGCCAAAACAGGAACAGTTTTAAAAGTAAATTTCTTGAAAACTACTGAATAGTTATGCATTAAATCAAGCAAAGGTATGTCTACGAGTAAAGTTCTATTTGCATGAAAGATTGATGTAATTCTGCTCAGCTATTTATCAATACCAAGAAGCAAGGAATCTTAAGTCAGTTAAAATGGGAACTGTTCACTTTTGGGACCCACCCCTAAGTTTATAGCCAGGTTGATAGACAGGCATGAAAATAGTGACAGTATTCATCCCATATGGACTTGGTCATGGATTCACGAATTAGCAATGTGATTCTATTGTTTGATTTATGTACATGGTTCAATAGAATGGCAGTTTTGCTTTTTTATTGCTTTGTTTAAAACGTCAGCACAAAACTTCCCAGAAAAGTAAATCTTTGCCACGGAAAATTTTGTCCGGCTCTGTCTAGGCGGGGAATTGAACGGGGCACATCTAAAAAATATTTTTTTACATTGTTTCTCCCTTATTAGACTTTGCTCACTGTTACAGTGAAAATGATGAACATATTTACATCAAACATGCCATGAAACTAGAACTCAGAGGAACGTCTTTGCGCCAGTTGTTGTAAATCATTTCCTTTGCTTTAGAGAAATTAGCATTTAAAAAATGCGTTGGGTGAACTTCAAAGGGTTCAATTCCAGAAATGCCTGAAACATTATGTCAGAACAGCCCTATAAATAAGTTCCTTTGTCAAATGCCTATCATATGTAACTGTACACTGAGGCCCCTGGGAGCTAGTAATGCTGGGAAGTGGTGCTAGAAAGCGGGAATACCTTTTCGCCAGTCCCTGCACCAAGTACTCATGCACTCATGCGCCTTGAATCCCAACCCCTGCACAAGGTCTTTCTCTCTTCCACTCACCTCCCAGCTTAATTGCTGAAATATAACAGTGTGGGCATTCTATCCCTTCTTTAAAAAAAAAAAAAATTCAAATACCATAGAAGGTGGATGCTCTAATTTCTTGGATCCACTGGGCTGATATAGCTCCGTTGGAACCCTAGATACTCATTTGAATCTGTAGACACAAAGGTTTTTTTAACGTTTTGACAGCAGAATCTGTGCACCTGGGACCAATCAAAGTTGAATACAATGCTTTGATCTTATATACTTTGCAGTTCCACATCCATAAGAAATTCACAAATCAGCATTACATACTACAATTACTTGTCTCTGCAACTGACATATCTCATATCTCAAAAACTGCTGAACAGAAATACACTAAAGAACAAGCGGCCCTACACTGAATACCATTGTTCGTGTCAGTTTCTGAGTAAACGTGTTGATATTTTTGCATAATGAGAAAATAAAAATTCATCTGAGAGACATTTTCTGAGACACAATATTACATCACTCCAAATACCTCCCCTCCACCCGTGGACTGGCCTGCATGAACTTTTATATGAAGAGCTTGATCTTGAAGGACCAAGCATTGACAAAAGTTCAGAAAAATTGTTCAGATAAATCGTAAAAACGCAGCACAGTTGTTAACAAATCAGAAATGTATTTTCTGCTGAGGTCTCAACGTAGCCACGACTAGAGAATTAGTGTTAGCGACATTTTAATATGTAACATGTAAGCCACACCAGTGAAATTAAATGTTATACAATAAAAGTCCGTTATTGGGATCCACTGAAAAAATGACGCTAATTCACTGTATCTATATGTGATAAAACTCCTGCCAAAAACAATTTATTTAGATGAGAATAACATGATATAACCATTGTTAAGGCAGCGAGTGAGCATTGTGATTTTACATCTCATGAGTGGTAACAACACTACACAATCAACAATTGGAACAAAGAGTGTATTTCTCTAGGTACCTGGCAAACACAGTAATTTATGTGTTCTAATCATACAGCACAGCATAAAAAATAGATGGAGACTAGTTAAGGGCAATATGGAATGGAATACCAATTGGTATGCGCATTTTAAGGGAAAAAGCTCATTGATTATTGGTTGTATAAACAAACTAACCCTTTTCCACCTGAGTGTTTCACATTGATTTATATCAGAAATGGGCTGTGTACAAATATAATTTTGAACAACAAGACAACAAGAAAAAAATATATCTCTTCAAGCTTTCTAGTGACTGTTCAACAATCGAGGTAAACTGAGTTAATTCATGAAGAAAAAGAGTGAGCTATTCAATAACAGAATTAAAAATGGATCACAGTTGTATTTTTATTTAAAATTTGTCATGTATTTTTTTTAATCGGTTCGCCACTGGTGTTGAGGAAAGATAGAGGACTCTGATCCTGAATTTCCTAAATTCTCCTTGTGTTGTAACTAATGTTACCCCAGAAACTCACAATCACAATTACAGTAATCAGTTACCAGCAAGAATGCCACAATGAACAATGAATCACTGATTGAATTAGTGACACAGTGTTTATTTGTATATTATCTCTCTATACGTGTGTGTGTGTGTAAATATATATTTAAATATATGATACACATCCTGTATTTGCTGTTGTGAAGGGACCATGACGACACTTATTGAACAATATTGATAAACAGCAAATTACCCGCTGAGCAGCTGTGTATATGGTTTATCCCATGTCTTTTTCGTATCTGTATTAGTTTTTATAAAACATTTAACTAAATCCAGATGATGAGGGTTTACAATTGCGAAGAAAGGTAAAATTGCTTTGAGGGTGCTGTGTGACTATTAGTTGAGTTGTTTCCCTGCATGAAGTAACTTTAATATGCAGAGTGTAAGCAAGAAAACAGTTCCTTTGCCATGACACATGTAGCTGTACTGTGGTAATAACCTGGAACTTGACAAGTGAATAAATGCTTTTTGTATAGAAATGTGGTCCTACCTATATCTACCTAGTGGTGACCGCAACTAGGTAATATATAAGTGACCTTGCTGCACTGCCCTACGCCATAGGGGAAGGGCATATATCGCATTCCTGTCCTTTCTCACTGTGCTGTCACAGTTTTGGCAGCCTAGCGCCAATGCAGGCACCCTTGCATTATGTTGCAAGTGTGTCTGCCTTGTAGACTGGATTATTTTTGTGCAGGAAGGGACACCAGAAAGAGGAAAAAACAAAGAGAAAAAGTGAAATTGCTCCTCGTTGTGCCTTCCCTGGGTAGGTGTAAGGTTCTGGCGCATTTCCCAGTTTACAAGGTCTTGCAAATATGTGGACATTTCAAAATCCATGCGTTCTGTCTGCAAACGCCCACTGCAATGCCCATGGAATTACTCCCTTATGCAGAATAAGGCAGCCAGCGATATGAACTGCCATACCTTACTCCATATCTATGAGTCCATTCAAAGCCATACAAAGTGGGGCTGTGTGGCCTATCACAAAAAGTGATGCAGCGATGCAACTGCGGTGCAAGGGACTCGTAAATATGCCCCTTAGTATTTGTAACCCCAGGTTTCTCACAGCTTAATGAACAAAATAGAAGAATTGTTTTACAACTATACAATTGAAGAATACATGCTTTTCTTTACTTTTATTTTTTTAGGCAGTAAGTTTCTCACTTCTGGTCAAGTCTGTTGATTTTACATACATATAGTAATACAGTACACCTACACTTTTCTTAGACACAGGACAGCTGATAAAAGTATGCATTACAACATGTTAATAGCCAAAATCAACTGTACTACAAGAGTTAGAATTATTAGGCATATCCCACAGATGTAATTTGCCAATATCTTGCTTGGTCAACTCACATTTCCCAGGTACAGAATTATTTAAATCAATAGTACCTATTGGACAAATAGTGAGCTTTTGCCCATGGAAATGCTTATTAGGTTTAAACATATAAAAATATCAACGCAGCCTAACATACAGAAACATATAATAAGCAAGATGACACACAAATGGTAATCTCATTAAGTGAGCTTTTTTCAAAAACATGTTGTTGTCCAAAAAGCACATATAAAACAAAAAGTAGCAATACCAGATATTGACCAGGACCTAGGGTTGAAAATAATCCTGACTACAATGGAGCGGGCTTTGTGTGAACCTTGGAGGCCCATACCAATCATGAATATTTAGAAACGTGTTTTCGTAAAATCCTGTAGTTGGAGAAGAAAAGATGCTGTATCAAAATAGAATTATGCAAAGCCATATACTTATCATTCGTCCCAGAAGCCTTGAACATATTTAACTGAATGCTCCAAGTGGGTAAAATCGGTAAATCTTGGCTGCAAAAGGTTCATTTTTAAGGGACCCTTGTCTCCTTGTCCTGTCCAATTAAAAAACAAAAAAGTGTGTAAACCCAACACTTTTTGAAGATTCTTGAAATCCTATTCCCGGTCACTCCCAAGGCTTCAAAACAGCTGGGAAAGTCTGCAAGTATCCAGGTCACAATTCATTGGTATGGGTTAGCTCAATTATTCTCTCCAGGCAGGGCTCTCAGCACAATCAAGTGCAGGCTACTCCAGTCTGAAAAGTGGTTCTTCTTCATATTTGCCTTCTGTCCCTTTACTGTCCATGAGATTAATTGAAACTGGCTTTTCCGACTCTTCAGCACACTTCGATAGCCTAGGCCATGGGGAGAAAAGGGTCCAGGTCTCAATCCTGCTGTAAGTGGAGAGCAAGTAGACTGTCTTTCTTGGTTCTGAAGGGTGGGGTCTAACCCAGGACTGGTGACAATCCGAATATAGGGCCAGATGTAGGTAGCTGTTTGCATGTCGCAAACTGCGAAAAACGCAGTTTGCGGCATGCAAACAGCCTAACGCGATGCACATCCCCAAATTGCGAGTCGGTACGGACTCGCAATTTGGGGATGCGACTTGCAAATAGGAAGGGGTGTTCCCTTCCTATTTGCAACCGCATCACCATGCTGAGTTGCTTTGTGACCGCGAATGCAGTCGCAAACCAACTCGCAGTTACCACCCACTTTAAGTGGGTGGTAACTCATTCGCAAAAGGGAAGGGGTCCCCAGGGGACCCCTTCCCCTTTGTGAATGCCGAAAAAAATGTTTTTTCAGAGCAGGCAGTGGTCCTATGGACCACTGCCTGCTCTGAAAAAAATGAAACCAAATGGTTTCGGAAGTTTTTCTTTTTGCAACTTGTTTTCCTTTAAGGAAAATGGGCTGCAAAAAGAAAAAAAATAATTGCTTTATTAAAAAAGCAGTCACAGACATGGAGGTCTGCTGTCTCCAGCAGGCCACCATCCCTGTGAGTGCATGGACTCGCGATGGGGTCGCAAAATGCTACCCACCTCATTAATATTCATGAGGTGGGTCTTTGCGACCCCATAGCGAGTCGCAGAAGGTGTCTGAGACACCTTTCTACATAAAATTTTGCGAGTTGCAAAGTGCGGGTCGGTATGACTCGCAATTTGCAACTCGCAAAATTTGAGTTTGCTACATCTGGCCCATAGTCCCTATGGAATTTCAATGGCCCACCCATCTCACATTTTCAGCAGTTTCTGTTTTTGGACTAGAAGCCATTCCAAAAGCCTCTGCTCAAGAGGGGAGGACTCTTGCTCCAGGTTTCAGAGTTCACAAACACCATACAGGCCCTATCATATGAGGATCCTCCCGTGCAAAATAGTTTCTAGCTGTCCTTTACCAAATCCCTAATCTGAAGAAAAGAGGCCAGTAATTACTCTCTAAAACGTTCCTGCCAACAGAGTTCGTTCCAATGTTCTCTTCCAGAATTTTGTTTAATTTTTTTTTTATGCCTCATCAGTGTTCCAATTACCACTAGCTGTACTGGCCCCACTTCCACTCATCAAAACCATGTTTTTAAGTGATATTATGATATATTTTGCACAAATTTAATTTAATTATTAGACTATATATTTTATATACAATAGTAGCAATCAGCTCTGATTGCATTTTCTAGCAATTTCCTAACCTCAGTTGTGCAAAATTGTTCACAGATAGGTCTCTGTAGTAAAAAGCTTTACTGGGAAAACAATACTTTATAACTACTCACTGTGCATCACATTATTTTGATATTCAGCATTTCCAAGTTTTATTAATCAAACATCATGTCATGTGGGTTACAAGGCACTGAATTGGCTAATGTTTTAAAGAGGGCTTTCCTACATGTCAAAGAAGTTTGTCTTTCATAAGTGTTGCTTAGTGTTATAAGGTTACATCCAGTCAGACCACAATGGTACACCTGCATGCATGCATGTTTTTTTCAGTTAAACATGTGGATTGTGCAAGGGTATATGGCACACCATGCTTGATATTTATTTTTTATTCTACAGGAGCAGCCCCTGCTCCAACTTTACTTAAGAGTTAAGTAGCCAAATTCGGTTTATATAATGTTTTAGGGACACAGCACATGCCTATGAATGGCAGTATTACTTGGTCCAGAGTCCAAATGCCACCACTAGTAAAAAAAGGGGCAATCAAACCACCATGTGGAGGTGATGGAGGAATGCCAATTTAAAATACATTCAATTTTTACTAGGACATTCTACATTGTATATGTTCTGAATTGCCAAGTCCACAAATCCCTTTTCTTCTTTTTATTTTTGTCTTCCTCTATTTATAATTTATAGGAGGAGGCGTGTTGGTCCATTTTTGTAAAAGTAGAAAGCACAGAGAAAAGGCTGCAATTCACTGTGCTCTCTACATCAAAATATATGCTGGTAGATTTGCTTTTTTGTCAAGATTTCGTTTTTTTTTACATTCAGCTTTATTGCTCCTCATGTTTCAGGTAAGGCAAAAATCCTCAATTAATTGAGGTGATTGTCTGACAACGAATGTTGATAAACCAATGGTTAGAGAAAAGAGAAAATATTGTAAATTGGTTTATGTGCTTTAAGAAATAAAATACCCCTAGATGAGCGTACAGTAGAAGTCAGCCATATACCATTTTAAAGTTTTTGTTATTGGGGCATTTTGGGCATGAGTCATAAAGGTAAATATACATATGTATATCTACTTCTACACCAAGGTGTAACTCTCTACATTTTTGGCATTCACCATTTCCGAGTGGAGATGTACAGCTCAGTGTAGACTTATGCGTATTCACGTCCTCGAATGAGAGGGTCAGTCTGCGTAAAAAAGCCTTTATGAGTGAAACTCCTCCTAGTAACTTTTCACCTGCCGGTGAAGATCTCTACTGCTGAGATGAAGATCTCCCGATGGTAAAGTATAGGAAAATAATTTTTGTATTCTTTAAAAAAATACAAAATAATTTAAATAAACAAATATTTTAAATACGTATTAACCTAGATACAAAATACAATTTTAAAGTATATTAACTCATCAAGTAAGTGTGTTTTAAATATTAAAATAATTTAACTATAATTTAATTCATACATTTTATTTTCAAAAAGTATTACAAAAATACTCACAATTAAGATTATTTAATTTAAAATATAGTAAACTCGGTTGAAAGTTTGTGCTTAATTAAATTAAGAAATGCTTTTCATTTTTAATAAAAGTTCATTTTTTTACTTAAACAATGTATTAATTATTATTTTACAAAGTAATGCTTTTATATATGTAACATTTTAAATGTCAAAATAATTAATTTTCTATAGCATTAGTTACTATAGGATTTTGTTATAACTCCATACCACTATTGTTCTATAGGATGATGTTGAAGTACTAGTGGTTGACCTGTGTGGCGCTTAACTTACTCCAAGGCTGATCCGGAGTGCATGTTATCCTTTTTTGACAGCTTTATGGCTTTAGTAACTTCAGAGGCATATTTAGTGATTTGCAATTCTCTCTCTCTCTCTCTCTATCTCTCTATCTCTCTCTCTCTCTCTTTTATAGGTGTGTAGCGCATTCCTCCTACAACCACTCCGAAATATCTGTGAACTTTTCTTAATAACCAGTAATTATTCCCATTTATGTCCCCTTTTCCAGCTCATGTTTATATTTACTACTAAACATGTACATAAGTGTGCATAGATCCCTACACAGAAAAGATAGGAGTGGTGTAGGTGGAGTTCTCTGGCTTTTACCTTGTGAGTTGCATTCTGTAGTATGTGATAACACCACTGCAGTCCTACTACTTTATGTACCACACACGCAGTCTGTGAATTGGGCCCTTTGTGTAGATTTTTATTTTTACAGATAGAACAGCAGATGGCTTTTATTATTTACTCTATAGTTCCTCTGCTGAGGTTTATACACCATTGCATTCTGCACAGTTGCAATAAAAATCTTTTAAAATTTCTTGTGGATTAATGTATGTTATTGACATGCATTTTGTTTTTCAGATTTAAAATAAGGGGATATGATGTTTTGAGCATCAGCCAAGAAATATAGAAGTCATTGTTTCAAAGGTGTGTTTCAATAATATGTTTCACCCTTTAGAGTGGGTGCCCTGATATTATAGTAGGAAACTTGTTCTAATGTGATTTCTGTTATCCCAGTGACTTTCTGACCTGATTACAGCAGAAGGGTGTTCACTTCAGATCTTACGATGATGAGTATGGGCTGAGGAATAGGGTTAAATTAAAGAAATCTGATTGGAAAACGTGGCAAAGGACATAAGGTAGCAGGAGAGTAGGTGAAATGTTTAGGGAAGTGCAAGGATGGACTAATTTAGAGTCCCCTGGATTATCAACTGGGCGTTGTTGGTTTCAGAGCCTGCCTGTCTAGCATTGAGTATATAACTGTTCAAAATCATAATTGTTTCATGGAATCAAGCATGTCTTACAGTGAGCAATGCTTAGTTCAGTTGATAATGCCTGAACTATTTAGGGCTGGGCAGAGTCAATCCTGCTGCAGCAGACATTAGTGTTAAGGAACAAATGATTCAAGGAAGCATTGTAGGTGAATCTGCAGACTTGGTGGTGATGGTGGTGCCATCTTGGCATGGTGGCTGTTAATCTGGGTGGGTTTCTGAATGCTGTGTAATCTGCGAGGGTATCTGAATGTTGCATACTGGGGTATGTTCAGCAGTTTGGGAAGTTTCTTACAATAATCAGGTTTTTAATTAGTTTCAGAGAGTCAAGTGGTTGTATATAATCTATATTTTCGTGTGGAAAGATTTGCAGAGCCAATCTGGCTATACTTGTTTTAACTGTAGTGGGATGCAAATATTTATGTGGCTAGTCTTGAAAGAGTGGAATACTTTGAGTATAGTTTGGACCACCAGTAGCCATGCCAGAAAATGTAAACTTTCATTTTTTATTGATTGCCATTGACACTAAAACACAGTATTTATGCATTGCTACCACCCCTGGCCAACTACATTTATGGAAACTATAGTAAAATGGTGGCAGAATGTCACGAGGGTGCCACTGGCAGAAAAGTATGGTTCTTATAATGGCCACCTCCACATACTAAGGAGGAGCAAGTAATATTTATCCTGTCAGAACCTACCTACAAGAATAATTTTCAATAATGCAAGCTCTGCAAGTCAATGCAGTATGGAATAAAGAAATACTTAATATATATTTTTCTCAACATATTAGCAAAGCTGTATGTACTGCCACTTAACTTCGAACTGTGCTTTACTTACAGTGTGAACAATTTCCTCTCTAAAATGTGTGTACTTATACAAAGAATAGCTGTCTTACTAGGAGTAAAAAGTAACAAAATAACAGTAAATAATTTTATAGTAATCAGATCAATTTTAGAGCAAACAAGTTTACACAATTATGCAAAAAAAAGCTTCGGTTTATGATTAATTGAAGGCACGATTCATTGTAGATCTTTTATTTTTTTGTATTTCAAAGATTTTCAGCTGAAACACAAAATTAATACCCAGTCATTTGTGAAGGTAACCGAAGACAGTAAACAGTATAAACTGATTAATTAATGAAACACAAATATCCATTTGGGCTTATAGTGTGTGTGCCATAGCAATAAAGTATTTAAATTAACTGCAAAATGAAAAGAAGGGATTGGCGAATGCTAAACACCCTATTTCTAATATTTCCCCAAAGGATCTATGGGAATTCATGAATGTCACGCTTGGGAAATTATGTAATAACAGCTTCGGGTACAGACATTCTGTCATAATGAAGGAAGCTAGTCAAATACGTTCAATCTCATATAGCAGCAAGCAATCTAATGAAAACTGAAACTATTCCCCCTTCCCTTCATTTAATAGAAATTGCATAGTCTCTTGCCAGAGATCACTTTTTCTAGTTAAATAAGAAGTGATCAGAAAATAGCGTATTTATTTGCATTTTGGTCTGCACAGAATAAGGCAGATATTCTTATTCCAAATTTGTGAACATGCCGATTCCAAATGATTTTGTGACAAAACGGATATTGCACATTTGTAGCAGTGATACAAAAATCGAGGACAAATATAACGTTCTTTATTAGACATCAGGGATTTATGACATATGGAAAATTACAGCTTGTTTCCTGTTGGCGCTGAAGTACGCATTTGCTGAGTTGTGGCCGAAAACTGCCAATTTGCAAAACAATGTGTTCTCTGAGAACGGTTCCATGGTTCTTATTGGGGGTGTATTGGATGCAAATGAGGAAATCATTGTGGAACTGCATCTGGTTTTGCATGTTTTCGTTTTTAGATGTGTACTGGGCTGTAGGCTGAGGCATGTCTAACAGGCTTCGGCCAGTCTGCTATGTTTAATGGTAACCCTTTGCTTGTTCAGTATAACCCCTGCTGTGGTAGGCCTGCCCTGACACTCCCTTAGAAAACTATAATATCACTGAGCCCAATCAAAATGTTAACAACTAAGCCTTGGTATGCCATGCAGTATTAGAACAGGGCATTCTGCCAATCACATAGGGGGCATTTATGAAATCCATAGCACAGGATAAGCCATCCCCACAGATTTCCCTTTGAACTATCTCAGCTGCTGTACCCAAATTCTAGCAGCTGTTGTATATAAGTCCTGTCTCTCTCTTATACAATGTAACCCAATCCTTAAACTGGAGTAAGGGTTTGGTAAATGAGATCAACTTCAAAAGGAAACCTAATTGTAATGTGGGCTGAAATCTATTTTGAGTCACTTTTTAGACATAGTACATTGTGTGCCAGATCCAACTTAAATTTATTAATAATATTAATATTTGTAGAGAATGCATTTCACACCTCTTTACACATTTGGTTGGAAAGGCAAGTGAGGCTACCACACATTCGTGATCTTGATCATGATATTGGCCTATCCCAACCTTCTGAGGGGGCATATCCAACGGGCAGGAAAAAGGAGAGATTAACCTTAGTTAACCATTCTTTTCAGGACCATACACCTTGGTAAATCACTGTGTACGCTGTCCTTCAAAAGAACCTTTGATAGTGTTAGTTTGTGGTAGTAAAACACTTCCGAAGTATACTGAGATGCACTGGTTTTTATTGAGTGGAGTTAGAAAGTGAGGTAGAGGTGCTTAGCCTCAATGATGTCCGATGGCATCCTGCATTAAAGCTCTCAAGGGATTGCAGGAAAATCATGGGGTCTCTATGCTAGGAAACCACATCCCAATAAACTTAAAAGTTAGAGTTGTCTGCTTTGAAATGTTTTTGAGATTGACTATATTTAGCTACCAAGCAGATGCAAATACGGCTTTTTTGATCACTCAAGAGCAAATATGTGTCAAGAGGATGTTTTACTATCAGCCAGAGGAATGTTGGCCTTTTTGTTTACTTCTGCTTAAATAACAATTTCTAGGGCTTGATGACAGGCTGGCAGAGGCATATTTACAGACTTGGTCCACAAGAATATTTGAATCAGCATCTTTAGAGAAGCTTTCTTCTTGGAGTAACCTGCTTTAAGAGCCAGAGCTCACAAGGCCTTGGAACATGTGAGTATTGCTGACTGTAGAAACTCCTACAAAAACAGCAATTGCTGCAAACATTGATAAGAAAGCCTACATTACAAATAGGTTTTGGTTACACTGCCTAGCACTTTCTAAAATATGACTGAGGATTCTACATCAACTGGAAGTTGCTTGACATTGTAGATGTTGAGGCTAGGACAGTAGAATTGACTTAGCCTTTGAGATACCTTCCAGAAGGCTTAGAAATCAAAGCAATTTGGGGTAGTACATTTCATTCAAAATTAAACTTTCAACCATGTGAAATAGATAACTTTTGGCTTTGCTCCACTTAGATATTTTATAGAAGTGACTAACAGATGGCTTTGGCAAGACGATAAGGCAAACAAGGTGGGACCATTTATAATTAAGGCATCCCGTGGACATATTCTTTTTCCAAAATATTTTGTATGTTGGAAGGTAAAATCCTTTACTTTGATACTTTGTGTGGTTCCACGCAAACTTGGGGTGCCTAAGGCTAAAAACCTCTCAAATGGAATACAGGGCAATTGAAACACTTTTAAACCTAACTAATTTAGAATGTTTATGAATGGCAAACCAGTGCCAATACAGATGTAACAGTGTTCATGATATATGTTGCACAGCATTCAGGATCTGATATTCATTAACAGTAGCATGAAGTCAATGGCACCAAGTGTTTTAATGAAAACAATTGACATGCAGTTCTGATAGACAAAGGAATTCGACAGATAGTAATAAATACGAGGAACAGACCATCCTGGTCGGCTGACATCAGTAATTATGTCTTTGGTGGAGAAAAACGTTTTCTTAAACATTATTCCAAACTACAGAAATAATTCTTCGTTTTCTAGCTGCTGCATGATTTTATTCAATTCATTATTCGTTTCTCCCACTATATTGTACTGTGCAAAAAGTTGTTGATATTCATTCTTTGTCTGAACTAAAGGGGGCTCATTTCACTCACAACGGAATGCAAGAACAGGAGTCGGGCATAAATTATCTAATATAACCATTTCCAGTGAAATAATTGAATATGGAGTTACTTCCTGAATAAAATGTAACGCCTTCTTTCAGATAGGGAATTGCTTCTGTGATCCGATGTATGCACCAGAGCTACAGTTGTTTCCATCTGCGTTTATATTTTTATAGTAGTTGTACAAGAGTTGAGGTAATCAGAGATTACTGTTTTTTCGTATATCAGGAAGAAGAGAAGGGATGGAATATGAAATGACATTACACTAGGGTGAGAGGATTATTTTGACACTTGGTCATTTCCACCTCACTTTCAACTGGTGAGAGGGGCCCCAGTTACCATTAGGAATTGTGTAACGTGGTGGTAGTTCCGACCACTCCTTTGACCCCTGCATTGGCATGCAAAGGCTACTACTTGGGTACCAAATTCAGACCAACGTGCATTTTAGTGATATAACACTTAGGTGTCTTAGCTGCAGGGCCTTCCCCCCACCCTCCAGTGCTGAGCCATTTTTTGGCTATTTGGGGTAGTTCGCGCTTAGGCCTTCATAACTTTTCGTCCACATAAGCAATTCACGCCAAATTTGCATCTTTTTTTTCCCAACATCCTAAGGATTCTAAAGATACCCAGAGTTTGTTGATCCCCTGGAGGAGACCAAGAAATTAGACAAAATATAGCTAACATTTAATTTTTTCAGAAAAATGGGAAAAAAGGGCCGCAGAAGAAAGCATGTGTTTTTTTTCCCTTAAAATGGCATAAACAAAGTGTTTGCGGTGCTAAAATCACCATCTTCCCAGCTTTCAGGAACAGGCAGACTTGAATCAGAAAACCACATTTTTCAAACCAGTTTTGGCATTTTACTGGGACATATCCCATTTTTACTATTTTTGTGCTTTGGCCTCCTTCCAGTTAGTGACGGAAATGGGAATGAAACCAATGCTGGATCCAGGACAGCTGAAATGAAAAAAAATATTGAAACTGAGGTAAAAAAAAAGCAGCCATTTTTCTCCACATTTTACTCTGTAACCTTTTTCTGCGATGTCAGATTTCCAAAAGTAATATACCATTACATCTGCTGGACTCTTCTGGTTGCAGGGATATATAGGGCTTATAGGTTCATCAAGAACCCTAGGTACCCAGAGCCAACAAAGGAGTTGCACCTTCCAATGGGTTTTCATTGTATAATGGGTGTACAGCAATTTATTTGGTGAAATATAAAGAGTGAAAAATAGGTATCAAGGAAATCTTTGTATTTTCAAAATGGGCACAAGATACGGTGTTGGGAAGCAGTAGTTATTAGCACATCTCTAAAAATCTGGGGTGCCCATTCTAGCATGTGAATTACAGGGTATTTCTCAAATAGACGTCTTTTTTACACACTGTCTTACATTTGGAAGGAAAAAATGTAGAGAAAGACAAGGGGTAATAACACTTGTTCGGCTATTCTGTGTTCCCCTAAGTCTTTTGATAAAAATGGTACCTCACTTGTGTGGGTAGGCCTAATGTCCGCGACAGGAAACGCAACATGGACACATCACATTTTTACATTGAAATCTGACGTGTTCTTTGCAAAGTGCATAGCAGTGGATTTTGGCCTCTAGCTCAGCTGACACCAAGGGAAACCTAGCAAATCTATATATTTTTTAAAACTAGACACCTAGGGGAATTCCGAATGGGGTGACTTGTGGGGCTCTCACCAGTTTCTGTTACCCAGAATCCTTTGCAAACCTCAAAATTTGAAAAAAAAAAACATTTTCCCTCAGATTTCGGTGCTGCAAAGTTCTGGAATCTGACAGGAGCTGCAAACTTCCTTCCACCCAGCATTCGCCCAAGTCTCTCGATAAAAATGGTACCTCACTTGTGTGCATGCAATAGGAATAGATCACACAACGGTAAATGTTGGTCCTCACATGAGGGCAACTGTTGACCCTGGGGTGATACATTCCTGATGCAAGCGCTCAAATGGGGTAGCATTTTTATCAGGACAGGTGGGAAAACTCTGGGTGGTAGGAATTTTGTGGATCCCAGCATATTCCTTTATTTTGTGTGGTAGAATTGCAAGAAAAAATGTAGTTTTTATTCAACTTTTCACCTTTGCAGGATATTCTGGGTAAGAAAACGTTGGGTAATCCACACAAGTCACACCTCTGTGGACTCCCCTGGATACCTATTTTCCAGAAATGTCTGTGTTTGGTAGGTTTCCCTATTAGGTAGCTGAGCCCAAGACCAAAAACGCAGGTGCCTGCTTTACAAAACCAGGTTGTTTTGTGCTAGATAATTTTGATTTCTCCACAATACAATTTGGACTGTGGAATTTGGGGCTTAACTAAATTGGGGAGCTCCTAAGGGAGCACTCTCTCTCTGTGCTTGCAGCTGCATGCACCTGCTCTCTGGGTTGGGCTAACCCGCTATTGTCCTGCTGCACAGACTGTGTTTGCGAAGGGACAGCAGGACTCGTGGCGCGCTGACGTTACAAAGGGATGGGCAGGGGGGCGGGTGGAGAAACGGAAGATGTTCCCGGGGTATTTTTACATTTAAAATAAATCCTCAGGTGCAATGCACCCGATGATTTTTTAACCCCCTCTCTTTTGTGTGCCACTGCCCGTGACCCGCACCAGGGAGGTAGTGTGGGCGTTGGCCAGTGGCCAACGCCCACACTAAAGCGGATAAATGGATCATTTTGTGGCAGGAATTACGAAGCTACAATTTCAGATTGGGTGGATAAGGTGGAGATCAAAGAGGAAGAATTGTGGGATTTTAAACCATTACCAAGTTGTGAGACTGCCAGCTCTGCCCAAGTACACCCATAGTGAATATATCACCCTTTAACCAGAGGCCAGTTTTCAAAACGTGTGTACATGATTTTGAATATATACAATTCACCCCTGCGCATGCAGCAGTGAACACAGTTTGGATTAGATCAGGCTTCCTAAAAAAATATGAACATCTAAAATTGCAATTAATTTCTTTAATGTCTTATTCTCCTCTGTTGCTCCTAAAGTGAAGTTGAAATGCTCCTATGTTTATACCCTGCTATGCCACCTCAAATATAATTGTAATTTAAAATTGTTGCTATTGAGATAGCACTAGAATAAGAGATTAAGGGCCCGATTACCAGTCTGGCGGTCCGAAGACCACCAAACTCACAGTGGAGGTCAGACCGCCATATTACAAGATTGGCAGTTGGAGTTAAACCGCCATGAAAAGGCTGGTGGAGAATAAGTGCACTGTCGCATTCTGAGGGTTTTAGGGGGGGCCCCCAGTGCGACGACATTGGACCAATGCCACTGCACGTTTCCCACTGGATTGACCAGCTGAAACTTTGGTTTCCGCCGGTCAACCCAGTATAAAACTCATAATGAAGTCGGTGGGGAGACCCCCAGTTCTGCAGCGGTCTCCTCACCACAGGTTTCGTGGTTTGGTTTTCCGACTGCCAAACTTGTATTAGGCCCTAAATTCCTCTCTTGTGGAAAAACAGAACTGACAATTCCTGGCAACACAAGTAGATGTCTAGGTCAAGCTACTATCTCCTTTCATAAACTTTTCTATCTCTGGTACAATCTTACACAGTGATGTTACTCTACATACACCTACATAATTAGTCAAATCTGTTTTATATCACCATCCCTTCAGAAATCAGAATACTTTTTATTTATCTTTTACATTGTGCAAAATTGTCTGAACTTTTTTATTATTTAAGCTACGTCAGCAGCTGGTGTTTCAGAATTGTACTTGGAATTCATGGACATAGAGGACAATCTATTATACACACATGGTTTCAAATTCCAAAATACTAGTGTCAAATTAAAAATACATACAGTGAATTGAAATCCATATTTTTCCTCTATTCTCCCCAGAAATCTATGACCTCATTATGAGTTTTCCATTATTTGATGTTGGGAATATGAACGGGAGAAGGGGTTTGGAATTTCCAAGTCCTGCAGATATGCATGCTCCAAATAGCAGGCGTTGCAAGTAATTCCACCAGGAATGAGGAATAAAATGAAGGAAATAAATAATGAGTCTTTTTCCATGTCGTTCCTGTTCTGGCCAAAATATGAGGCCTTTTTCTGATCCACTTGCTTCGACTAGGTGGTGAATGACAGCTGATGAGCATTCTGGGTCTGATGCAGTGGGGAAGGAGGGTGCACACAGGACAATGCTGGGAGCTGTGTTGCCTTCTCCCTTGTGGTGCTGCAGCGTTTAGCTGGAAATGGGGCTGTGCCTCTGTCCAGAGCCTGCACATATGACTGGATACCTCTCGGGGTAGCTTAGCACGCTACAAGTCATCATCATCAATGTTTATTTGGCCTTACAGGTCACTAAAGTGCAATACAACATTTCACCCATATTACAATTTCATTAAGCTTATACACATCAAATAAAAATCATCATTTATATAAATAAGATGGGGGAAAAAAAGAACATATTCATAAAAACATGATGATTCTATTACAAATCATGATTTAAGAATGAAAAGGTCAAAGACGATATAAAAAAAACAGACTAAAATCCTAAAATTCTATGGTGGGTCTGTGATTAGAACTATAACCCTGAAAATCCTACTAGAACAATGGGGAAAAAACTTAACTGATCCATATTTGTTTCTGACCCCAGTGCATGACAAACAACTTTTCCCAGTGCCACACAGATCTCCATGTTCTCCTTGTAAGAATTGGTGTGAAAAGAATGGAAAATTGGAAGCAAAAAGTATTTCCTGGGGTGAGAATACAAACTGCAAAATACAATCAAGTGCATTGTGCTTTGCGAGGCAATATTATTACATGGTCATCTCAGCAATGGGACTCCCCAGGTTATGTTACTGGGAACGGCAACTAGAAGGTGCAAACGACTAAATCGCAATCTTGTTAAGTAAAACCTAACATTATCATTATGGAACCAAAAAAGATATGGTTCAAACTCAAGTGACAGATTGATTGGGTTATAATTGGCACTTGCAGTCAATTTATGAAAAGCAGCCTGGTGAAATCTTCCCTGCCTAATCAGGAAAGTCTCTTTCACTTTGAGAATGGGTTTGAAGTCAATACTTGCTGGGTTGGTGACCAATTCCATCAGACCTAGCTCAGTAAATTATTTCCTAATATATATAACCCATGGTATCGCCTACACATTATCCTAGGAGAAACAATCCTCAATTACATCCCTTGTTAATTGTTCAGCCAGGCTTCCCCTCACCCTTAGCCATAATAATAAGGGCTCTAGCTTTATCTTATCCCCAAAGGAGCCAGACCCAGCTCTGAAAGGCAGATAAAGGTGGGGATTGGCTGTGGGACAGCCAGTAATCTATGCACAAATTTATTTTCAGGCTGCTGTAATAGTCCAGGGCCTTTATATCCCCAAACTTCTGCGCCATCGGTTGCCACAGACACGCATTTACTCTTGGTAATTTCTCTGATCAGTTTTTGACCCAGCCTTCTAGCAAATGAGAAGACTGACTCCATGGCTCTTTGGGCCTGTCTAGCCCTGGACTGGTGCAAACTTTGCCGGGGTAAGTTTTGGTCAAAAGAAAGGCCCAAGTACGTAAAAGTCTTCACTCTTAGGATTTCTGACACTCATAAAAAGAACAACCTAGTTTCACATTTGTAGGTCAGATGCTCATTGGAAGAGATTTTTGCAGATTAGAGCATAAAATCAGTTTAAAAGAAGTTGTAATCAATTAGCGGTCCTTGCCAGTAAAACAGCATTATCTGTGTACAGTTGAACTGACAAGGATCTTGACTTTATTCTGGGAAGATCTTCCCCCACTTTGGTCAGGTGTGATTCTAAATTGTTAATATAAATAAGTAACAAAAGGGGGGCCATGACAGACCCTTGCCAAAACCCTAGGTGTGACCGAATGTTCTTAGAAACGTCCCCATCTGTGCCATATCTAACCCTTCTGGTAGTGTCCTAGTGCATTCTTTGTAGTAGCCCTGTTAAGCTCTGGTCAATTCCCATCCTGCCCATGCCCTCTAACAGTTTCCCCCTATTTACCATGTTGAAGGCAGAGGAGAGGTCCATACACACCAAGTAAATGCAACCCTCCTTGGCTCAAATCTCCTAGACTCCAAGGTACATTTGTAGGACCTTTGGGATTCCATAACCACTTCTCTACCACAAGTTGTTTTAGATAAAGCTACCTTCAGCTTCTTATGTTAGGAGACTCTATACATCTTTAACCTGGTTCCTGCCCCATTTTCTCCATTGTCAATGCCGATGACAGCATACTTTTTTACTAGACATGGTATTTCACCAGACTTTTCACTTTTCGCTCACTTATTTTGGCTGAACTCATTTTTTGTTGGCATTAGGACTCTGGGTAGTTTATCCCGACTAACTAGTGGTAAGGTGCTTGTGCTCTCTCTCTTACACATAGTAAAACTGGTAAACACCTATTTGGCATGTCCCTAGTAAACAGTACTACATGTACCTAGGGCCTCTAAATTAAATGCTTTTAGTGGGCAGCAGCACTCATTGTGCCACCTACTAAACTTGCCCTGTAAAACATGTCTCAGACCTGCCACTGCAGCCTGAAGTGCAGTTTTAAGCTGCCATTTCAACATGGCAATATAGACCTTTTTGCCAGGCCTGAACCTTATGTTTAAATACTTATAGGTCACCCCTAAATTAGGCTCTACAAACTCATATGGAAGGGTACATAGTAGAAATAAAAGGAGTATATGTGTATTTAAGTTTTATGTGTTCTAACAGTGAAGAACATCCAAAGTTGTTTTTCACTGTGGCAAAACTACCACTGCCATAGATTAACACTGTGCAACTTTACTACGCTTAATAAGTGATAACATCAATTTGGGAACAGATGGAAAATATTTCTTCAACTCATTTAATATGCAACTTAAAATTCTATTTCATGGTAAAGTTAGATTTTAAGATAATAGTCTGGAAATGCCACATTTAGAAAGTTGGCATTTTCCTGTCTAAACCAAATGTGCTGCTCTGCCTGGAGTCACATGACTGCGACATGACTGCGAGTGGCTCTCCTATGATGTTTTGTGTATTACTTCTGGACATAAGAACAAAAGGGGTATGGGCGTAGAGGGTGTGGATCTCCAGACATGCTTGATGTAGAGGAGTTCTGTCCTGCCCTGATTACACTTCAAACCACCCTACCTGCAGGACACACACAGGAACCTGATACCAGGCCTCCCTTGCCTTTGTCCCCCTTGACAGATTAAAGCCAAGCTCAGGAGAAGGGGAAAAACTCACCAGATATAGTTTGGAAGTAGGGCGGGGACTGCCCTCACACAAAGGCTAGTACTGGATATAAGAATGGCACCATCAGAACATCATCAATTCCTGTGGAATACTCAGAATAAAGACTGACCTGTTGTCTGAGGAAGGAAGGCTGGACCTGCTTGCCTTGATCTCAAGATCCTCAAAAGTAACTAAGAGTCAGGTGGCTGACCTCCTGTTTGAGCTAAGTGTCACAACAAGATTCCCTGCAACTGCCTAGCTGATGAGCACCATCTGGACCTGCCTGTGCCCTGCTGCTGGAACTGGGCTGTAGTAAACCAAGTTTCTCAGTCCCTGGACCCTTGAATGGCATCAAAGGTACTCCTGCCTCAAAACTGAATTAACCCCAGGCGAAAATTCAAAGGTTTTAGGGCTCTTTGTGACCATAAAGAGGATCTTCATGTCAGCAACGATCAGCGCACCTCCCGCCGTCATGAAGTTCTACTGGTGATCTGATCTTCACACCAAACAGTGACAGCCTGCATCTCCCACCAACATGAAGCTCCAGCGATGACAACCCTCAATGCAGTTAATGATCTCCTTGTGGTCCCCTCCATCACAAAGCTCCAACTGAGACTCCTTGTATGGATGTGAACTCTGAGAAGGCAAACTCTTCATCGGGATGAACCTGGTCTCTCCATCTGACCCGAGATCCATCACAGTCAGAACTACCAGACACCAGTGAGTGGTGCTTTGTGCTTTTTGGTGCTGTTTTCACCTATATTTTTAAAAATTCAGAACTCCAGCTCTATTAGTTGGAGTTTTGTCATTTTTGTGTCATTTTATTTATTAAAATCCACTCTACGCACCTAAGTTGATTTCTGATTTTTTCTTGCAGCATGTTTTTATTTATTACTGATAGAGTGCTGCATCAGTACACTACACATTGTCTCTAAGTTAAGCCTGGCTGTTTTAGTGCCAAGTTACTTAAGGGTTAAACACAGGTTTCTTTACTCATTTTTGTGGTTCACCCTGACAAGGAGTGTGTTTATCATTTGAATGAGGCTTTCACCCCTCTCAACTAATAACCAGATTTCGTACAAACACCAAGTGTGAAACTTTTATGATGTGACTAATGTCTAGCTAGGCTGTCCTGTGCTTTTTCAGGTTTTAATTTTTGTGGATTTCAGTGGTGCTTTCTTTGAGTTTCCCAAACCTTTTGAAAAGCAATGCCTATCAGTGTTTATTCAGCTGCCTAAAACCCAAAACACACAAAACTTTCTTTTACCAATGTTTACAAAATTTTTATCTTTTGCAATTTTTTTCTCCTAAAGTACATATTTAAATAAAAGAAGAAGTAATGTAGGGTATGGCAGGATGTCTAATGGACCTATGTTAGACGTATTTAAGCATGTAAAGAATATGGCCCCCATTATGTGTTTGGCGTCCAGGAGAGCTAACCAGCGAAAACGTGGGGAGGACGACACTGTCATATCAGTGGCACCCCCCCATTGTATTACAATGTTCCTGACGGTCTGTCCGGTGGGGACACAGTATTAAAGCATTCAAGCCAGGCTGGCCGGTGGGAACAGTGCTACGATATTGGCCTCGGCTCCTTTAAGGGAGCTGAGGCCAGTACGGTAGCACACAGCACCTTCAGAATGAGCACTGTCTGCAAAGTAGAGAGCGCGTATTCCGAGGGTGCTGGGCCGGGGGGTGGTCCTGTACTGTCCATGCCTGTGGCCCCCAGCACTGGCTTTCTGTCAGCCTTTCCATGGTGAGGTCCCCACCATGGAAAGGCTAACGAAAGGCTAACCAAAGCTGAGCTGTAATCAGCCAGGTGGTGCTGAGGTCAATCAATCATCAATCAATC
Organism: Pleurodeles waltl; assembly: GCF_031143425.1. NCBI lineage: Eukaryota > Metazoa > Chordata > Amphibia > Caudata > Salamandridae > Pleurodeles > Pleurodeles waltl. The sequence continues at coordinate 433,896,413 of NC_090442.1, forward strand.
AATCAGTATTCGTAAAACGCGGCTACTCACCTCTGAGGGTCTCAAGACACTGGGGGTGGGAGGGCCTCATCCAAAGAGCCACATCTTGCAGTTTTTCTTGAAAATGGTGAGCGACAGGCTTTGTCTGAGGTGAAGGGGGAGGTTGTTCCAGCTCTTTGCTGCAGTGTAGGTGAAAGATAGTCCTCCAGCGTTTTTTTTGTGGATGTGAGGGATGGTGGCCAGGGCCATCTGGGTGGAGTGGAGGAATCTGGCGGGGGTGAGGAAAGAGACGCAGTGGTTCAGGTAGGCTGGTCCTGTATTGTGTATGGCCTTGAACATGTGGGTCAGAAGCTTGAGGGTGATCTGCTTCTTGACCGGTAGCCTGTGGAGGGTCCTCAGGTGTTGGGAGATGTGGTCTTGGCAAAAGGGAGGTCCAGAATGAGTCTGGCAGTGGCTTTCTGGATGAGTTGAAGTTTTTTGATATTCCTAGTTTTGGTGCCTGCATAGAGGGCGTTGCCATAGTCGAGATTGCTTGTGACTTAGGCGTCGGTGACAGTCCTTTGACAGTCTGCTAGGATCCATCTGAAAATCATCCGGAGTTTGCAGAGTGTGTGCCAGCAGGAGGAGGCGAAAGATTTTATCTGGTGGGTCATGGATAGGGAGGAGTCTAGAGTGATTTCTAAGTTGTGGGCGTGCTCGGTCTGTGCAGGGGGGGGGGGGGTGCTAAGGGATGTGGGCCACCGGGATTCATCCCAAGCTGAGCTGGCATTTCTGAAAATCAGATAAGTGCCGCCCCGGCTGAGTACAACTCAGACCACCCTCACCCCATCCTGAACAGTTGTGGTGGTGCAACCGTCACCGTCAGCCTCGTAATGAGGGCCAATGTATTGCACTCACACTCACATCTCATTACCCTCTTTGACATTTCAGTCCTTCTCACACTGAATCGGTCAGCACTGTGTCTGGTTTACAGGGCTATTAATGGATTTAAAACATATTTAAATGTTTTAATAAACAAATTTGTGGACACAGTTGTGGAACATAAGCTGAACATCATGACATTGTAGGGGTGGTTAACTGTGCCAACCGCATACTACCTTGGGAAACCTTGAAACATTTGAATTGCACATTCATTTGTAATCCTGTATTCTAGAGGAACCTAAAGGTTGCTGCTTTATGCATGCTTGCCACTGCTTTTCTGCACTCTTTGCCTAGCTACATTAAGGTAGTGCTGCTGTTTGAAATATCGTAGCTGCCAAGTGCCCCCATGGCAGTCCTTGCCTTTTAACAGAGATCACATTGTATTACGGGACCAGACAATTTGCTGTTAAAATTGTAACGAATGCCTCAAAAACCCCAGCAGTAATGTGAAGTTGAGTAAAACAACATAATTAGCTGACACTATCACACAATCTTATTGGCATCTGAAAGGTCTTGTGTCATGGTTTCACCACTATAATACATGCATGGTGAATGCTCTCTTCTCACAGGCACCTGACTCTACACCTTTCACATACTTGATAAAGCCTGGAGTGCTTTGTAGTTGACCTGACTTGCTAGAAAAGGGGGCTGATGTATTGAAGGGTTTTACTCATTATGTACATATTGGCCAATATTCGTATAAGCCAGCCATTTCACCATCAGTGAAAGAATTAAACGCTTCCAAAGGATATAATATGATTTTTTTATTCCCAATATTCTCAAAACCTTTACAGCGTACAAAGTAATTAGAGCAGACCTAAAACTTCAAACCTAAAACATGCGTCTAAACTCTGCACCTTTAATCCAAATAAACAAAACTGGAGGAAACAAAAAGAAGAACAGACAATATCATAATGACATTCCTAAACAACAGAACTCAAGCAAAATAATCTTAGACCAGTCTTTCATGCATCTATCTTGCACATCAAAGTTACATTGTGTTGGCCCCATTAGACAGGGATAAAAATAACTCATTCTCTCTCATTTACCTTTCTTTGAATGGTTGTGCAGGTGTTTTATCAGTGTTTATAGGTTGACAATGGTGAGGGTAACTTCTCTATTGGTGGGGTTTTATCAGTTATTATACATTTAAACCTAAAACAGGATAGGCTAGCTGTAGCACATTCTCCATTGAAATTGAAGGGCCAGCAGACCTAGTTGAGTTAGGCTCAACTGAAGGCTTTCACCGCACTATGGGGAAGAGATTAGCCTTGACACCAAGGAAGCTGAAATGGGAGTGTTAAGACGAGTGTCAAGGGTAGAGCCCAAAGGAAGGGGAGAGCTCTGCTCAGATTAAACATGGGGGTCCCATTTTGATTATTAGCTGCATGAAACTTTGGTGTGATTTTGAAACCACAATCCATGTATCTAGGAAAGGAAGTGTGTTTTTTTTTTCCTGTAAAAGTAGGAGAATGAAGCAATGGCATTTGATTACAACTGGCTGAAGCTCGTGCCAATAACTGACTGGTGTAATATTTAAAATAGACAACATGCCCCATTCTAAAGGGTAAACATACCTAGGTATGACAAGAAGAGAAAATATCCTTTTCTATTTACTGAAATATGCCTGACTGCCAGCGTAATAGAGTAGGCTGTTTCACACACTTGTTGGAAGTTTGGCATTTCATAATTTTGCTACTGGGCTGGAGGGTGGAATCCAGCCTAAGTTAATCAGAGGAAACTTTTCCTTTCCAAGGGTGGTTTAAAATGTTCCAGTAAGGGAAGAAGAAGAGAAGCCTTACATTGCATTCATCCCTCATAGGAATCTGTCTTAATCTTTCACTGCCTCCCAACACCCTCATGTACTTTTTCAAGCTTAATAATGGCAAAGCTGACTCAAATGTTGGTAATGAATAAACAGCAAACAAGTGCTTGTATCAGTTTAAATGGTATGAAAACAAACGTTTTTCATTAAAACTTCTTGAGGCACATACCAATTAATTTGTACTGATTGATACCCCTGCACTGCTGACTAAAGTTGCTCAGAATGGCTTTGAAATACTTATGACTAGACCAATAAAGCCTACTGATTTTTTAAGCATAAGTATAACCGATTTTAGTTTTTAATTACCACTCTCTTTGAGTTGACTGTAAACACGCTCAATTAGAATTGGAAATTACATGCAAGTGAATGTTCTTTGGATTGTAAGAGCCATAATGCCAGTTCCTCTGATGCCCTTGGGAGTTAACATGTGATGTCATGCCTACTCCCCCCACCCCTCTGATTATGGTGAAGTGATGCCACAGGGATTATTTTGCCAACAAATTGCTTAGGAGCATTATGAACTTCCGACACCACATTTCAAAGATGTTCAATCCTGCATGAGATGTTGAGAGAGATTTTAGCAAAGTTAAATGCATGTGTAAATACAGCATTTCAACTCTGCTTGGTATGAGTATAAATGGATGGAATTTTACATCATTTAAGTAGTAAGCATTAAAAATACCCTTATTCAAGGAATTCAGTTGATTTGATTACAAGAAAGGAAAAATGGGATTGTCAACTTTATTAAGAACTAAAACCATGGCAACCCTCTCAGCAGCAGTTGCCTAGAGAATATGTTTATGTTGCAACTGCAAATGAGAATTCAGCTAATGAAGTTGCTGTAGCTTGAATGTAATATATGACAGAAGTGCAAAGCAGACCTATTCACTGCTTTTACCTTCAGGCAGGCAGGAAAACCTATTAAAAAGGAGCTATCCCAGATGCTTCATGCATGAGCAAATATTAAAACAAATGAGCTCAATCTATTTCTTTTTGCTTTAAATTGCCTAACTCGTTTTAAGTTTTAAATAATAATGTGTAAGTGACAGCTCTTATAGGTAGAAAAAATATTATTCCACATAAATGGGAGTTGCAGCTTGAGAAATAAAAATTAATAAAAAATCAAGGCACTCATTTACCACAAACACGTGTATGTTTTTAAGGTGTTGGACTATATTGTTTCTTACCCAATGAAAGTGACTTTCTTAACTGATTTTCTCCTGAGTACATCAATCCAAAAAAATAATCAAATCATGAATGAAACTCACATTGATCATTTAAGGTAATGGTTGGCTGTTACCTTTATTTAGTAAGTTATACTTGTTTTACTACTGGCTTTGCCACACTAATAGACAGGGTCCTCTGAGAGTATAATGTTGCTGACAATGGCCCCTTGGTGGCAGCCTCATATGCTAATTGAGAGGGGCGTAGCTTTTCATCTTAAAGGAGCACGAAAATTAAGCGGCCAAATTATGAGAATTCAACTCCTCCCAGAATCGTCATGAGACCAACTCTCCAGGCTTCTCTCTCAAACACAAAGATTCCTAAAGATTTTTCAAGAGCGGGCACACATCAAGTCATCAAGTGCATTAGGAGCATTTTCCATGGCCAATAACAAACGCCTTGCGTCTATTTATTCATACCACTTTTATCGTTTTCAGTAATAATTTTCATTTTAAGTTCCCGCTGTCCCAAGATTTGATGCGTTAACACATTGCTACTATCATGTCTATGGTAGACTGTCCTGCAATTCACAAAGTGTTGAAGCATTACCTTTCTAGTGACTATAATGGGAGATTTCCCTAAAGGGTTCAGCTGCTGAACTATAAAAGCTCTTAAAATCGGCAAAGGAAATGGCTGTTTTCTTCATTCCGGAAGTAATCCTTCAATTAAAGTGCACTTCGGCTTTTATTGAAGACCAAATCCCGGGGTAATCCTTGGAAGGATCTCCGTCCGTGTGCCAGGCACGAAAAACACCAGAAGTTGTAAAACATCTTTTTTTGGATATTTTTTTTTTGTTCAGCGGCCAAAGCTGTATTCTGGTGATTTAATTTTTAAGGCCCACGAATCTGAATGCATGAAATCCGGCACTTACTATAACTGCTGCTCACAAGAGCTGTTTCAGTGCGAAATAAACAACATGCAGGCATTACAATCGATTTGGAACAGCAGTGGCATTAAGGCACACCCAGAACGCGACATGCGGCTGTTTCCCAAAACTTGAGATTTAACTGTAGAAACTGTTGACGAAGTTCTCTAACGGTGTCTGTTCATCATCATGCTGTACACAAACCCAGCAGTGCTCATCATCTCTCCATAGCCCGTCTTAAACACACGTTTCGTTTTTTATAACGCTACTCATAGTTTACTCACACTCAGTGCTGTGATCTGCATGGCACACGTTCTTTGCAGCAGGCACATTAACCCTTTGCGCTATACTGCCACTAGACAGAAGTTTCTCTCTCTCATGCAGGAACATTAATCACCAGAGTTATGGTGACATTTGTATTGTTTCCTGAAAACTGCTGGACACACAAAGTACTCTTCAACACATAGGGGGTCATTCTGACCCTGGTGGCCGGTGGCCGCCAGGGCCACCAACCACGGGAGCACCGCCAACAGGCTGGCGGTGCTCCAACGAGCATTCTGACCGCGGCGGTTCAGCCGCGGTCAGAAGCGGAAAGTCAGCGGTCTCCCGCCGACTTTCCGCTGCTCGTGTGAATCCTCCATGGCTGTGGAGCGCGCTCCGCAGCCATGAGGATTCCGACCCCCCCTACCGCCATCCTGTTCATGGCGGGAAAGCCGCCATGAACAGGATGGCGGTAGGGGGGGTCGCGGGGCCCCTGGGGGCCCCTGCCGTGCCCATGCCAATGGCATGGGCACGGCAGGGGCCCCCGTAAGAGGGCCCCGCAAAGTATTTCAGTGTCTGCCTTGCAGACACTGAAATACGCGACGGGTGCCACTGCACCCGTCGCACCTTCCCACTCCGCCGGCTCGATTACGAGCCGGCATCCTCGTGGGAAGGTCGTTTTCCCCTGGGCTGGCGGGCGGTTTTTCAGCAACCGCCCGCCAGCCCAGGGGAAAACTTGTAATACCCGCCGCAGTCTTTTGACCGCGGCGTGGTATTTCGGAGGGGGGAATTCTGGCGGGCGGCCTCCGCCGCCCGCCAACATTGGAATGAGGGCCATAGTTTTTAACTAGATGGTTCATGTTAAGTGTTTATTTAGTCACTCAGCATCTGCACAATGTCTGATTTGTTGACATATTGTCAGTTTTAGTATGTCATATTCTTGAGTGCGGCCTTAAGGAGCTTTATCTTTCCATTGGTTTTCACCTCACATAGGGGGTTATTCTAACTTTGGAGGAGGTGTTAATCCGTCCCAAAAGTGACGGAAAAGTGACGGATTTACCACCAGATGTATTACGAGTCCATTATATCCTATGGAACTCGTAATACGGCTGGTGGTATATCCGTCACTTTACCGTCACTTTTGGGACGGATTAACACTCCTCCAAAGTTAGAATAACCCCCATGGTGTGTTATTTTTATGTAGTTGAGGAATCAAGTGAAATAAACATAGCTGGATCACAGTGACCTTTCTGCTTTGAACTTTTTAGGAATTCAAACTCAGTAAATTGTGTCAAATATATGTAAGGTGAGTGGGTGCAATGTATGTAAATACAGTATTTTTTGGAATACTATGCTTTCATTCATGTTGGTAAGCAAATCTTTTCAACAATGGTAATGTTCACTGACGTTGTCCAAACAACATTCAAACACCAAATGGTCTTTGTGGCATTTTTAGCATTTTGGGTCAAGCTGCCTGAATACAGGAAAATGTGACGAATTTAAGGAGCTTTTTATGTAGGATCCGAAACAACACTGTCATGAATATTGATGTGCTGTGATTTTTATGAACTCCATTGATGATTGGGCTTGGCATGCTCTTATGAGTGATGACGTAAGCTCCACAAAGAATAATTCCATCTTTAGTTTCAGACAGTTACCAAATGCTATTCATATGTTTATGGATCTTCAGCTATTACACATCATTGTCTGATAAATGCTTTTTGGTGTCACTCATGAGGGCTTGCCACAGGTAACCAAAAAAATCCCATACTTTCAGCTAAGTGAAGTTCTCTGCTATGGCTTTTGCCATTTGTTATGGTATGCTCCATGCAAAACCTGAAGGTAGTTAATTTGCTCTCTTCTGGAGAAGTTCTAGACATTTTTTGGAAAATGGTGCTTTAACATATATGGTCAGTATGATCATGTACTCCCAGTTATCAGATAATTTTGAAATCATATTTTTATAGTCATAGTTTTCATTATTATATTTGTACAGGTATCTTGGCCTTTTGATGCTGGTTTATAGTGAGCAGTGCCTGATGTGCTATGACAGTAAAGGTTACAACATGCAAAACAATTTGATAGTGTAGGCAGGACCATAATAATGGCAATTTTTTTTTCTGGCTGTGTATGTTGTGTTATATGTCTGTGAATAGGCTGTAGGACTTGAAATCTAAATTCCTGCGTGGTTTGTAAGAACTGTGACTGGGTATGCTAGGCAGTGACTACAGTTTTCTAGAATGCATTCAGTTCTGCCGACGCAACATTTTGTCTTAGTTTCATGAGTTCCTTTATTGGCATGCTTGTGTGTTAAGCATTAATTTACCCAAACCCATGGGGTAGCAGAAGTGACCAGAGACACTCGTTTGTACTTTAATGGCATCACAGGAAGTTATATCATATGAACTTTGACCCTGAATACCGACTATGATAGCACAAGATCTAGATCCTGTTTACAACATAATAATTGAGGTAACTGAAGACTAATGCATACTTCAAAGAGAAAAGGCATTGCTCAATCACAAGCAGGTGCACAAAAAAAGAGATTTGAAAAAACAATAGTGGCCAGGTTCACTAGTACTAATGTATAGGGACTAGAAATTGCATACACACTATGTTGTTGGCTTGATTTACTCATTTTCATTGTCAAAATGTGTTGACTTATTATTGCTTATAAGTAACTATTACACCTGTGGAACACAGTAGTAGTAGCTCTATTCAAACATATAATGAGAATAATAAGTCCCTCACGTCCGCAGAGCTACAGCTGGCGGTAGATCATTCTCACACCTCGCCACCAAAACGTGGCACACTCTTCCCACCCACCTGCGCCAGACCAAAGACCTCCTTACCTTCAGTAAACTTCTCAAGACCTGGCTGTTCGAGCAGTAACAGTACTTCCCCTCCATTTATTCCCCCCCTCCCCTACTCAGCGCCTTGAGACTCTCACGGGTAAGTAGTGTGCTTTACAAATCCCTGATTGATTGATTGATTGAATGAGCTGTGACAACAATTTTAAAAATGTGTATTTTTTAATTTGATTAATTTTATTTTGTAATATAAAGTGCACATTTCACTTCTAATTTATTGTTTTAAAATTAATATGTAATCTCCCAGAAGGGTTTGTAGAAGGTAAACAGTATTCATCAGAACTCTGTGTACCTACTGTGCTTGACAATGCCTTTTCCACCTCTGAGGCTAGTGGTAGCAGTAGCAGCGCTATGGAGTTGCAAGGGGCTATCCTTGGGTTGCAGATGAGACCCCTAGGCACCCTTGAATGGTGTCCATGTATCCAAGATGCATGAGTAGCTGCATCTCACCAGCACTCAGAATGAATGCCTGTTGCCAACATCAGTGAGAGTCAGTAGGCCTCTCAGAGCTATTACTGTGCATGGGCATGGTGGTAGCCTAGTTAATGATATATCATCGGAGATAATACATTGTTTGAAAAAGGGTATGTTATCATAGAATTGGCACTGGTGTTGGTCAACAAATCCTTTGTTTGAAATTGATGTCAAACTTGTTCTTTCAAATGCTATGAATAATTGATTAAGTGACCATTTTTCTATACTCATTTGACACATAGTATACCATCACTATAGCTGAAAAAATTGTGCCCTCAACAATTTACTTTTCAAGTAGAATATCAGTAGCTGAGAAATCGGATATTCTGTTTTTTCAGCCTAAAAGGTTACTCTGTATCAAAATATGGTAAATAGTACATGTGAGAGCTCATGATAGTTAAGTCAACTTTTAACACAATAGGGCCTATTCATAAACTGCATTATGCAGTATGTTTAGTAGTATTACAATAGTAATACTTACGTACTACAAAATGCTATCCACCAAACTACATGCAGAGGTTATGGTCTTTCATATCTTATCTGCGAAGATCTCTGCCTCAACTGCAGAGATCTTTATTCATGTACACCTACGTTTTAGCAGCACATGGAAGGGACAAGGGAGTAATTGACAAATGGAATATATTTACAAGCTAAAGTGAGGTTTTGGAAGGGAGTAAATAGGGGTTAAGGAAGGACCAAGAGGGGATTAAGGGAGGAATATGAAATGGCTTACAGAAAGGGATGCATCCAAACACAAAAGAGAAAGACTATTGCTATTCAAAAATTACTATAGCCAAAGAAGAGGACCCATAAAGGCACTCCAGCTCAGACTTAGAGTAAGTTCAGCACCACACATGGCCAGCTATTTGAACTGTGACACCCTCCCATAGATCATAGCAGAGGTAGGGATACAAAATAGAACTCTGTTAAAATAAATTAATGTATTCACACTTTTTAAAATAATACACATATATACTTTTGTAATATTAATACGTAAATATACATGTATAATTCTTATTTTGATTTTTAATTTGGAAATAAATTTAAAGTCATTTTTCATGAATCATTAAATTAAATAATATTACTTTCAGGACTTAAGTATTAAAACTTTCCGCAACATTTAGCACATAATAAACGCAAAATGTTTACTTCAGCTGGATGTTTTAAGTATAGATTTAAAAAATATATTCACTTTAATGTATTTACACTGGTTAAATATTTGTTTCAAAAGAAATAGTGCTGTTGAATTTTTAATTGGATTTTTTTATTTGTACTGCTTTTAAAATAAATATATACAATTCATTATTTGTTTTTTCAACTGTAATAAACTTCAAAATGTTTCCTATGCTTTACCATAAGTGGATCTTTGCCCCAATTTCAGTTGTCTTAGCCAAGTATGCAGAACATAAAATATGGTCAAAAGGTCTCTACTGGTAGCAACTTTACAGTCGTATATGAATTTTTATTGACCTATTATTCTGTTTCAGGCACTTCGGGCACGTAAGTTCATATTTTTGAGAAACTTTACACTCAGAAATGGCAAATAGGAAAAAGTAATAAAGTAACTTGAAAGTGTAAAATTGTAAAAGTAAACTTGAATGTGTGAAACTTTACATCGGTTGTTTTGGGAGATTTGACATTGTTAGTCCCAGTATCATTTTGTCATATTTTGAGGCACACTTTGTGCTGTACATAGTGCCTATGCCTGGCCTAAATTAAGTACTATAGGGGTCTTCCCGGGACATTTTTTGTCATTGTGAAGGGAGTACTTACTATTTGATTATTGTGAACACTAATTGCCTTGTTAGTATTGAACCATATGACCAATTGGTGCATGTGTGTGCTCTATGAGTCTTTGGACTTCCCTGGAATGTGAAAGATGTTATTAAATTGTAGAGCTAGTAGTAAAAGCTCCATCAAAGTTCAAACAATTCATTCCTATGTACTGATATTATATTTGGGAAACATTTTGTATACATACCTATTGAGGTTCAAAATTTAGATTCTTGCGCTAGGTAGTCTTTTGAGACCTGGGAGTGTAATGGTTGTGCATTATCATGTCAAAGTGTGGAGACTGTCAAAACATTGCAATTGTTTCTATTAGGAGTATGCTCAGTGTTGTGCAAATAAAACCCTGATGTACAATGACAACATGAGATGTGATTTCAGTTTGTATCTATAGCAGATGTCATGAAGAAACACTGCATGCCAATATTTTCTAAAAATGTAAGTTTCACATTTCCTTCATTCCTGAGCATGTCTACTATGTATGGATATTTACACTGTACTTTTATCCTCAATAGAAATGCATTTGATCGGTGCATCAACTTCAGAAAATGAGTATCTTCAGTGGTGCTATTTCTTTATTTGCTTTGTCTGAACTATTGGGGTCACTCTAAAGTAGGCCTCGGCGGAACTTGCAGAGTTTTACTCTCTGGAATTCCACAGAGTTGCAAAAAGTATGGAAGATTCAGCAGAGTTCTGTGGGCACTGAAATTCAGGCATGATGCGCTGCTTGTGCTGGTTTTTAATGCCGGAAGTTTGATCTGCCCTGTAAAATCAGCACAAACTGAATCACATGGCATACAAGAGGATGCTGCTTCTTTCTGCTGCTCGAGTAGATTTTCTACTTGAGTGGCAGCTTTCTCAACACAAGTGGTTGTGACATGTTGTGACAACCCACATTGAGAAATATCGCCATTCTAGCACCTGAACATCAGGCTAACAGACAGAAACTCTTGCTAACTTAATATTGGTGAGCAGAATGCAAAAACAATTCCATGACGTGGAGGTTGGCGGAGTCATGCCAGACCTCCATGCTCTAAGCAGATCACTTAGTGGGCTAAACTCCACTGATGGAGTGGAATTGTTCGCCCACCCTTACTCTAAAGTGTATTTATATATCTTGCTAGTTGTGTGAAACGTGGTATAGGCACAGGAATAAGCTCTAGTGAATGCTGGAAGTGCTGCAATAGGTTTCAAAGTTTATGAAAGAGGGGAAGGATTGGTGGCTCCCAGGACCCATGAAGTTTATCAGTCTGGCAGCAGCACCACCCGGATGGCAATCATCAAAGGCCATGGACAATCAGCAGGACATACCTCATGTCTGGTGCTGGATTTGGCATCACCACCTGTCAAAACATTGTCTGTGTGTCTTTGCATTTAGAGGCCCCATCCTCCTACAGCCCGGGACAGAAGTCATATCATTCAACACTTTGATAGAGGTTGTAGCAAGGCTGTATTCTTTCTGCCCCTCATCATCAGTTATTGCATTATGCTGTATAAAGCCAGCACATACAAAGTATGTGTGAATTATTCCTTGTTTTCCTGAAATGAAATCGGTTACAAAGACGCCTAGTATGAGTATGAGTAGAGCTAATTTAAGATTTTGCTTTCAGTTTGCTGCAGGTGGAAGAGTGCCCTGTATTATAAAATTCCTGTCTCCTATTTCAAATCCCTACCTAGCACCCACGAAAGCCATTTGTTGAGGGAATTAGCCCTAGTACTGACTGTCCTGTTGACCATATCAATTCCTGATATATAATATGTGTAATATTTATTTTTTAAATCAGGGCTTTTGTAGCTTTTTTTCAAAACGTTGCCAACTTTGCATATTGTCAATTGATGATCCATTTCAATGCTAGACTATCAAAAGACACAGCAAAAAGTGACATATCGAGCAAAGGGTAATTTATGGAAGTGGCTTCATAGATATAGAATAGGTTATACACATAGGATTCGGTTGACAGTTAACTTTTTAAAAAAAGGCTGTATTTTTCGAGATAAAGTAAACATACTTTTTGTAAGAGGAAACTTTTGTCATGGTAGAATGTAATAAACTGTACTATTAAGGTACATTGAATTTAACAGCCAGACAAAAGTTAAAGAAATAGGCATCTTTTCATATTTTTGAATTTACAAAGAAATAACATCAAACTATATTTTCTTGAAAAGTCTACCTTCACTTGTAAAGTTTAAGTTTGCATGCGCTTTGAATGTACATGTATGTGTACTTAATAAAGACATTTGATAACAGTCTTCAAGTAATGCCAATTGTCAATGTTTATTGCAACTGGAATATTCAAAATGCAAACACTCATAAAAGGCTGATTGTACTATTATCAATTTAGAAGCAAACCAATTCTGAAGAAGCAATATGTGTTGATCTGTGCGAGAAAGGATTCTTCAAGTTTATATTGTAAGGCAAAGCAGAGTTTGCTTGTAGTATAAGTACAAGGATTTAAGTTATTGGTATGGTAGAATAATTCTATAATGGCTTGCCATAATATTTTCCAATCCAAAGTCAGTGTAGGACTCAAGCTTCACAAGTAAACAATGATGTCTCAATACTTCTGCACTTTGGCTATGCTAAAACACCATCATCCTAGATATTAAATGGGAAAGTAATTTATTATCCACAAAATTTTGTAAGGTACCATAAGAAATATACTGTTGTAGCAGCCTACAATATATACATATTGGAAATAAATATTTGTTTAGGCAATAAAAATTAAGCATGGTGTTTCGGTTTTATACAAAAGTCATAAAGCAAAATTTAAAAGAACAATTCCTTATGAAAATAAATTATGTTTTTCTCACAGCAGAACATGCCAGTGCTGGATCACAGCATAGATGGTTACTTACAGCCTTCGTAAATGTCTGTTGGAATATGCACTGCTGCATGTTGGTAAGATGTTTGCCGTCGTAAAACAGGGTCTTCCTGAAACACTGGTTTAATCCGTTGACTCCCAGAGTTACTTTCATTCTTCTCAGGCTGGGCATTGAAAATAATAAAAGAGGGTAACATTTTAATTAAATAACCAAGATTTTCTTTTGTGATTGAACAAAGAGTCACAGTAAAGTGCAATATTGAAATTACTGGGTAATCAGGAAATAAGGTTTTCTATCTACCAAAACACTGAATAACCATCTTTAAAACATGGGGAATGACTTATGATTGTAAATTGTAACTTCCCTCGCATTACTGTAAATGTTCTACTCTAGAGAATACATTTTAGCCAATAAATGAATTGTATATTGTTGCTATTAAAACTTTGGGTTTTGAATGACCGCTAAAATGGTAATTAGAATCAAGAGAAGTGGGTTACTCCAATAAAATGTTATATGATATTTTGATCAATATATGTGTCTCAAGATATAACTGTATTTTTTACTTATATGTACACATTGAATAATTCAGATACTGCAGTCTGCTGTCTCATCTCATTACTTGACCAGTTAGGAAAACAGCTGTTAAAGCAGCTTTAAAATTAGACAGAGGGTAAAAAGATATGGTGTGCAATCCAACCAGGGTTTAGAGCATGCCTGAGAACCATCAGGAGATTAGGAGGTTCTACTTAAGACACAAACATTTAACAAAATAAAATGAACAAGCAGGCCTTTTCTGGAATTTCCCCTGAAAAGAAACTCTCTTCCTCCAGAGACCAGGTCCAACCCATCAACATCCATCTTCCAAAAGGAAGTAAAACATCTACTATCCAACAGATTCCTCTCATATTGAGGACATTATTATTATCAATTTATAAGCAAATCAGTTTTGAAGAAGTCGTGTGTTGATCTGTGGGAGAAAGGATTCTTCCAGTTATACATTAAGCTTAGATTGTAAGTGAAAGCAGAATTTGCTTGTTGTATAAGTGCAAGGATGTACTTTACTGGCTTTGAAACATTGTAGACTCCTGTAATGGATTGCCATAACATTTTCCAATCCAAAGTGAGTGTAGGCTGTTACCTGCCTGTTTGACATTTGACTTATCATGCCTTCGTCCATACCACTTAGTACCCGTAATGATCTTCTGTTTCCCAAACACCTATACACTCACTGCTGCAGAACACCCTGGCACCCATTGGGTTGTTGCCCATGCCATTACTATGAGTGGCTATGTGTTCCTGCCCTTTTACTACTTGCTACAGTAACCATTGCCTCCATGACCAATACCATGTAGATCGTTTATCATTTCTATCATGACTACCTTACGTCATGCTTGTCCAGTGCTCTGATATCCAAAAGAGAGTTGTCTGTGCTATATAAACACTCTAGAAATACAAAAACAAAAAAATACTTGATCTACATAAAACACACTGAATTCAAAAAAGCTAATCTCTATATGTCAAGGGTCAATCTTATTACTGCTTTTTCTCTGTTGACAAGAACCTCCTATTAAATACCCAGAAGGATTAAGGAATGCAGGAAAATTGTTTAGGGCTCTGATACAGCTGAACCAACACAACTCAGCAACGGCCAGGTATGGAAAAGAAGGGGAACGCACCAAAAGGGTTTGTAATTAATACACAAATCCACCGGAGATTTGCGTTAGCTCCACTTTCATTTAGTTTTCATATACAGGACCTAGATCACACCTATCAGACTTGAAATTAGATCCTTCAAAATTGAATGATAGAAGGGTCGTGATTCTATTATTCACTGATGATACTGTGTTTCTAAACTCGAAGGTTCTCTAAATGCAACATGCATTAAGGAGTTGTGGAACGTAATGGCAAAGAAAAAGCTTTTGCTAAATGGAAATAAAACTAAGTATGAATCAGATCTTCCCTGTGAAATAACCATTTGCTGGGAACTGGGCTGCACTTGAAAATGTTACGGTCTTTTACTATCAAGGTTTAAGGTTTGACAGCAAGTTATGCTGAACACAAAGACAAAAGACAAGATAGTAAAAGCTATGGAACAAAATGTGGGAGATGGTGCAAGCATAATTCATTAAAGGACATCCTAGATAAATATAGGATGAAGAAAATGGAAGTGGGGACAAATGGAGCAGATGTATGAGGCTATCAAGGCAGGTCTGAGGTACAGTAGACAGACCCCATTTCTGAGAAAATTCTGCTCTTGGTTTTGGGAACCTCACTAAAGTCCTTGAAAAGTGAACTTGAGATGAACCCAACAGAAGATGTTATTCAGCTACACCCTATACTGTGGTGGATTAAGGTACTTGAAAAGCCATATGCTGAGGCCTACCTTAGGTCTGTATTGCTGTTAGAAATGGGGTCTCCAGTTGGCAGTCAGTTTTCCCCCTTTCCAAGTTGGGACCCTTACTCTAGTTAGGGTAAGGGAGTCACACAACTAAGATAACCCCTGCTCACCCCATTGGTAGCTTGGCACGAGCAGTCAGGCTTATCTCAGAAGCAATATGGTAAGTATTCGTACCCACATACAGCAACACAGTGAAAACAGTACAAAGGGACACCACACCAATTTAGAAAAATAGTCAATACTTATCTAAGTGAAACAAGACCAAAATGACAAAAATTGAACAAGCAAAGATACAAATTTTTCAAGATGAAATCCCAATAAAGAGTTTAGAAACACAATAGCTCCAAATGGGGCTATCACAACGTCGTTAACAGAGTCGTTTCCAACAGTCCAACGCCACTCGAGAGGGAGTACGACACCCGTCACGTAGTTGCACGAACCCCCAGGTACAGTACCTTTGAAAAGGATGAAACAAGACATTGCATGGAGTTAGGGAGGTGAGCGTCGCTGGAGCTGGTGCGGCATTGCTTCCTTACTGCTACCGGGGAGGTGAGGTGTTGGTTCCTTTCTGCGAGACAGGAGAGGTGAGGCGTCAGTTCCTTACAGTTACAGGGGATGTGATGTGGTGTCAGTGGTGAGGCATTGATTCCTTACGATCTGGTGGGGTTTATGAATCTGGTGGGTCAAATCGCGATGAGGCGACCACTCGGAGATCACGGTCACACCACAGGGCCACAGGCGCTGCAGCAGAGTTGGGTGTCATGGATGTCGGTGACACGGCACTCTGCACTCACAATGTCTCTGAACTTCACCAATGCTGAGGCGGAATCAGGCCTGCGGTGTCGGTCACAGTCATCGCACTTCAGCAGGAACCACGGATTTGGATGCAGACAGAGGTGTGGAGTCGGGCATCATCGCAGGTTCTGGAGTTGACCGGAGTCGGTATGCCTGGTCCTTCTTGTTTTTAGGCCAGCTTTCACTCCCAAGGGCCCAGGAAATAGAGTGGCCATCACTGGGCAAGTCAAGGTCCTCAGCAGGAGAACTCAGAGGCTAGCAGGTGAAGTCTTTATTGTCCCTGAGACTTCTTAAGAGGAGGCAAGCTCATTCCAAGCCCTTGGAGAACCTTCACAAGCAGGGTACACAGCAAAGTCCAGTCTTTGTCCTTTCCAAAGCAGAAGCAGCAACTACAGTCCAACCCAGCAAAGCACACACAGCAAAGCTCCTTGGCAGAGCTTTCTCTTGATCCAGAAGTGTTTTAAACTTGTGGGGTCAGCAGTCCAATATTTGTACTCATTTCTGTCTTTTAAGTAGGCAAACTTCAAAGGAAAGTCTTTGTAGTGCAGAAGACCCTGCCTCTCCCTGTCCTGGCCCCAGAGACATTCTAGAGGGTTGGACACAGGATTGTTTGAGGGCAGGCACAGCCCTATTCAGGTGCAAGTGTCAGCTCCTCCCATCACTCTAGCCCAAGAAGCCCCATCAGGATATGCAGGACAAACCTTAATTCCCTTTGTGTGACTGTCTAGAGTGAATTCACAAACAGCCCAAATGTCAGTCTGACCCAGACATTTATTCAGCAGCCAGGCAGAGGCACAGAATGGTTGAGCAAGAAAATGCCCACTTTCTAAAAGTGGCATTTTCAAACTTACAATTTAAAAACTAACTTTGCCACGAGATGTATTTTTAAATTGTGAGTTCAGAGACCCCAAACTCCACATCTCTATCTGCTCCCAATGGAAAACTGCACTTAAAAAATGTTTCAAGGCATTCCCCATAATACCCTATAGGAGAGATAGGCCTTGCAATAGTGAAACACAAATTTAGTAGCATTTCACCATGTCTCAGGACATGTAAAACACACCAGTACATGTCCTGCCTTTTAAATACACTGCATCCTGCCGATGTGGCTGCCTTTGACCTACGTTAGGGGTGCCTTACGTGTACTAAAAGGGAAGGTTGGGCCTGGCAAGTGGGTGCATTTGCCAGGTCGACATGGCAATTTAAAACTGCACACACTGACACTGCAATGTCAGTTCTGAGACATGTTTATAGGGCTACTAATGCGGGTGTGGCACAACCGGTGCTGCAGGCCCACTAGTAGCATTTGATTTTCAGGCAATGAGCACTTCTAGTGCACTTTACTAGGGACTTACTAGTAAATCAAATATGCCAATCATGGAAAGTCAACCAACAATACAATTTACACAGAGAATATATGCACTTTAGCACTGGTTAGCAGGGGTAAAGTGCCCAGAGTCCTAAAGCCAACAAAAACAGGTCAAAAAAATAGGAGGAAGGAGGAAAAAAGATTGGGGATGTCCCTGCAAAAACGGGCCAGGTCTAACACCCTCTGAATAGTTACAAGACAAAGCACAGAAACAAAAACTTCAAAAGTGATTTGCTGCTGTGAGTTCTTGGAGAAGTAAAATGAATACCAAAAGCATTACAGTAAACTGGCAGATGAAAGCAAATATGATACCTAGTCCCACCAGAGAAGGCTTTGGCTTAGAACCTTACTTTGAAATCATAACATCAGTGGCTTGTCACTCTATGCAATTAAATTCAGGCCCTGCCATTGACAGCATGTTCTTCAAGATGGATATCTAATCAATGCATTAATCATCTGCAGACTGGGAGGGCTGCAGGTAATAAGTCACTTTCTATTTTCCTTGGAAAAATAAATAAATAAAGCTATCACCTCTTGAAAGCGGACATTTGAACACCCCAGATGTCTTTCTCCCGTCCTACAGGTCTCAGCATGACAGATCACAATTTAAGAAGTTGAAGGGCCATTACTTTCTCAAAATGGAACACTCATTTTAATGCACATGTGGATGGGCAGATTTGGGAGCACTCCAGCAGCTGAAAAAATCTTCTGTCACCATACAATATCTGTGGGTGTCATGTATGGTTTGGGTTTTTATCATTTGTTTAAGTAATCTTAAATAGAGCATTATACCTTGCTTTGTGTTAACATTGCTGTTGAGCATGCATTAAATGTGTTGAAGTGCAGGACAGTAATTTAGGGCCTAGAAGACAGGCTTGCTCCAGGCAAATGTGGATTCCTCAGCTATAGACAGTGTATGACTTATGTGTGCTTAAATGTCATGTATTTGTCTGTTCCACTCACTAACAAGCAAGAGAGTGGATACTGAATTTTCCTACAACATTTTACATTTCACAGTAGCTGGGGATCTGCTCTTCAAGCTAAACAACCTTGGAAGGTACTATCTCAGATGAACTGAAAGGATACAAGTTTCCAGCGTATATGTGCTTTCTGAAATTTAAAAAAAGCATTGTTTACCACTCTGTAACAAACACTCAACAGACAGCCATGTATAAAAGATAACAGTGAATGGAGTAAGACTAGGGAGATGGGTCTTCTACTTCAGTTATAATGGCATAGGTATATGATTGATGTACGTAACTCAATATATTTTAAAGTAACCATACTGTAAGTCAACTACCTATAAAATAGGTATGGATTAGATTAGTTGATTAAAGATCAATATGGGGATGAGGTATATTTAGAAATACTTGTGTAATTATTTTGTTAGCTTTGTTATTAATAATTCTGGCAATAATTATTAAATGTACAAGAGAAGTACATAATAAACATTAGTTTTCTGTAAAGTATCAATAGTTGTGTGTGCACTGGAATACTATCAAGATGAGACTTGCAAGCATCCTCATCAACATGAGTCTAACTCAAGTGAAAGGGAGAAAAACACCAGCCAGTTTCCTTTTCTGCAAGTGGGTTGCAGATTTGTTTTAGAACATACACAAATCTACTGGTTGTGCCACAAATCTACTGGTTGTGAGTGAAGGAATACTGGAATAGACGCAATTATCGTGCTGGTTAGTGTTATTTTTTTTTTAATCCTTATGTTATTACTTGTTACATGGTTTATGCATGAAAAGACAATGGATTTGTTTAGACAAAAATCGGCATGCAGTTGTATTATATGTTCCTAGTTACAATTTGTAGTGCCCGTGGGTCATTTCCCTCTTGAAAAAAAAGTAAAATTTACTATGGCAGCATAAACCTTCCTCTAAAGTCCTAAAAGAATAGGGGTAGTTGGAGGTAAGCCCTATTTATAACGGGCTGTCAGGTGACATTTTTGTACCATACCTCACAGCCAGGAATATACAGTGTGGGGCAGTAAAACCAAAAAAGATAAATCACTCCCACACCAATACTCTTGTGTTGCGGGGGTAAATACTTTTTTTGTTTCAGTTTGAAAAAAAAGCTTTGGAAGTTTGTTTTCAAAAAGGTCGGTGACTGGCTATCATGTTTGTTCTTGATTAAGGTTTTGCAAAAATAACATCATATGGTGCAATACCTTTTACGAACTATAGCAGTAATGTTGTACAGAGTGTTTCAGTCTCACCTAGTATCCCTGTGTGCTACCCTCGTTCGTAGCTCTCAGCTTACAGTCTGTCTTGCAAATCTGAGCTTTTGTGGTACTTCATCTCCACTTAAGTGTGTAAGCACCCACCCTCTGTAGAATGGGTTAATTTTGCACTTGGTTTGTAGATAAATAGAGAACCTTATCACAACATTTCCCAACAGTGGATTTTTTTACTTTGCGGGTTCTGGACTATGCTATATAGAATGTGGTGTAGGATTCTGGGGCTACTGTGGCACGTCAGTGGTAGGCAGCTCTTTGCAGTCTGCCTTGCAGTATGTGAGTTGGCATTTCCCTCAATTTCATGGTGGGTAGTCAGCCTATATGGCACCAGGGTCAGCTCATGCTCTTCTGAGTAGCTGTTATCTCCTTGACTCATCTCCTCAACAAAACCTGTCACCATCTCCACCCAGCTGTCAGCCAAGGACACCCTGCTGAGCAATCTGCACTTCTCATTCTTGAGAGCCTTACCTTTGCTTGGGCCGAGCGTGTAACCTCTGCCTTCTACCTGTTATGGCGAGGGCCAGTCAGGGACTGCCAATGTTCTGCAATGTCTCTGCTTGCCATCCTCAGAGCCAGGTCTAAAGACCTAATTCCCACTGATTTTCTGGAGCATTCGCTGTATAGACTCAAGAGGAATATCTCAGCTCTTGATAGCTGAGGTCTGCCGAACATGTGTGCCAGATTATCAGTACTGTCATCCAGAATGTATCTATGATCAGGCATTCCCAGACCATGTGCATAAAATCAGCAATCTGAGAGTGAGCAGCTGGGCATGTCAGGTCAGAGGTGCAGTGCATCATGCTCATCCTATGTGGTTTTAAGTACATGCAGTGCAGGTAGTTGAACTATGTGAATGTGAATCTGGTGTTGCAGGTGTACTTGTAAGTGCACCCCAATGTCCACTTCAATTCCTTCCCTAAAACATGGTGTCCGATATACATCTCCCACTTGGCCTATAAATGTTACAATGTATCTGCCATCATAGCCACTGTCATTTGGTTCAGCCAAGATATGAGGTGACAACTTTGTCTAATGGTGACCACAGTATGTAGGAAGTCATGAAAGGGTGGTTCTCAATCTGCTGTCCCAAATAGTGCATGCAGTGCCTGCATTAGTGCCCAATACACTAGGAACTGGCACTTATTTCATCAAGAAAAGCTACTGTGAGAGTTGGTACACCAATTTAGGTATGTGCTTCCTGATAAACTAGATAAACAGGTAGTAAGGTTATGACCTTATTGGATACCAGAAGCCAGACGGTAGGAAGTTGAAAATGAGGTTACTAAAATGTTAACAGAGAGGGAATTATAGAGCCATCCAATAGTGCTTGGTGTTCCCCAGTTGTTCTGGTCCCCAAACCTAATGGCTCCATCAGGTTCTGTATAGACCTCATTCAGCTCAACAGTAGATCTAAATTTGATACTTATGCCATGAGGACTTAGGGAAGGCTAAATTCCTATCAACACTTGGCCTCATAAAAGGGTACTAGCAGATCCCCTAACCAAGGAGGCAAAAGTTTTTTTTTTTTTTTGTCCAGCCAATTCAGTGTTCTGCCATTTGCTATCCACGGTTTCAGAACTCCATCTTGTGCACTATGTGCCGTGGGTTTTATTCCCTGGGCTCGTGTCACTCTTCCCTTATGGCACCTCCCTGGCCTGCCCTGTGTACTCCAAGTCTCCTTACTTTGTGGTGCCTTCCAGTCTCAAGCACTCCATGGTGCTCCTCCCAGGAAGCTTGAAACATTGACCCTCCTGCTATGCAAGTTTAGTTTAATTTAGTTTAGTGTAGTCTGTTTTGCACCTGCAGATTATCACATGTCTATTTAGGATGGTTACGTTTCCACTATGAACCACTGAATTGTATCATCATGCGCTTTGGGTTCCGTTGTACCTGTTTATTGTTGTATATTGCCATTTGCAAGGCCTCATATCTGTTGTATGTAACATGTGATCTTCCCCAGGTTCATTGGAATATTCCACTCTTCCACGTGGACACATGCCTTCTGGATCATTCTTTTCTTCCAGGATAAATACCCCCTCTAAACCGGCATCAGGGTTTGGCCTCCTTCCAGTCCTGTCCAAACATCACTCCTACATTCATCTCTTGAGTCACTCGCAATTTCCAGCTCTCTAGTCTTGTAAGACTTCCTGATGATCCCGCGATGCTGGTGTCTGCGACGCTTCCAGTGTCATCCCTCATGACCCACAATTCTGCCTCCTCTTGAGCTTCCTGCACCGGGGCTCCTGTTGTCTTCGGACTCAAGTTAAAGCACAAACAAATAATTCAAAGACTGATTCCTATGAAGGCATAAGAACGCTTTTCGACCTTGGACATTGTTTGAGTGTTAACCTCCATAAGGCCATCCATAAGGCCCAGTGCTCTGGACTTCTGCATTGCAGCACTCTGAACTTTATTGTATCCAAACTTAAAGTTCGCCACTGTGTTCTTGACAAGTTGTACCTAGTATTTTGAGAGAAGGACTTATTTCTATTGAAAAAGCGTTTTTTTACTTGCGCCAGTTGACAAATCTTCACAAAAGTGTTCAAAAAACCACAATGCTCACATCAGCTGCTGTCTGGAAAGTTTCTTGTTGATCCATTAAGTAGGGGCCGAGAAAAAGGGGTCCCAAAATGTGTTTTCTCCATGTTAATTTCTATAGGGATTTTGAACAGGAATAGCGGGCGAACCATTAGAATGATTTACACCAAATTTTGAATAGTGTAAGTCTGTTCAGCAGTTTTTTGAAATTTTAAAGAAAAAACAAATTTCTGCATATAGGGATGGGAAGGCTCCACGAACCCTCCCAATCACGTGCTGAGATCTGATTGGCAGCCAACACTTCAACAAGGAAGTGTTTGCAGCCATCTTGGCCCTTGGCTTCAGCTGAGACCCAGAAAAAAAATAAAAAATAAGAAAAGGGGCTGGGGTGGGGGCACCCTTACCTCATAGCTCTGATGCCAGTGCTGGGATTCCAGGGGGACCCCTCCAGGGCATAAAATCATTTTTTTAAGTTTTTGCCATGAATTTGCGATGCGGTCAAAAATCTTTAGCACAATTTTGAAAAAGTGTGGTCTCCTGCGCTTGTTTTAATAACGCCCCCAGGTGGGCCAGGTCCCAGGAAATGTTAAAAATAAAGTAGAGGGGCGCACAGGGCCCCCATCCTAAGGATTACTGAAGTCCCAGGGATCACCACCTCCCTGGGGCAAATGCTGAATTACAAGCAAGGGGCCACACAGCCCCGCCTGCAGCCCTGGGGGCCGCCACCTCCCCAGGGAAAATATTTAATTATATGCAGGAGGGCTGTGTGACCCCCTTGCAGCCCCAGAGACCACTACCTTGCCATGGTTACAATTAAAGAAATAAGGGGTCTATTGCAGACCCCCGGCCCCAGGGACTACCACCTCCCCAGGGCGAATACAATGTTGAAAGGGCCTCCCTTCGAGGAACCATAGATGGTCCTGTAGATGGCCACCTCCCAGGTCTGGCTCTTGCTATGTTCTGAGGGGTCCAACCCTGGGACATAGCTGTTTGGTCTGACTTGGCAGGAGCTGACAGCTCTTGCCAAGTCATAGTAAGCACTCTGCTCGCAGCAAGTGAGAGCTGTCAAGCAGCTCTCACTTGCTGCGAGCAGAGGTTTCCCCTATTTTCCTGTCTGCAGAGATGCTGGCGGAGAATCAGGGGAAACAATTGCTCTCTCAGAGAGGACACTGCCTCTTTAGCAGGTCCCTCTCTATGACAGCAATGCTGGCTCTCATAGGAGGCCTGAGCTGGCTGGGACTGTGAGGGCCCTTCAGACCCACCTGTAGTCCAATTGCACACTGGGTGCCCTGGTAGCCACCGAGGACAGATGGCTGGGGCCCGGTGGATGGGGTCCCAGGGACCAAAATCGGCCCAGGGAGGGAGCTGTGGCCCCTTCCCCCCAAAAAAGAATATGTTAAGGCTGGGCCCCGGGGATGGGGTCCCCAGGACTAAGACTGGCCCAGGAAGGGGGGCTGCGCGGCCTCCCTCCCCCCCAAAAAAGTTATAAGGTCAGGCCTGGGAGATGGGGTCCCAGGGAGAAAATCGGCAAGGGGAGGGCCCCCTCTTCCATTTAATGAAGGCTGGGCCTCAGGGGATGGTGTCACTGGGGTTGAGATCGGCCCAGGTGTGGGGTGCGCAGGCTCATCTCCCCCACACTGGCATTCACCCAAAAAGAAAGCACTTACTAACTAACCAGTAGAAAATGTTCACTCTTACACCTGCTCTCACATCCACATAGACCCCCTCCCAAAAAAAAAAAAAAAAGTTAAGGCCGGGTCCCAAGGTTCGGGTCCCCAGGGCCGAGCTTGGTCCAGGGAGGGGAGCTGAGTGGCCCCCTCTGAAAAAAATGGAGGGGTTCCGTGGGGCTGAAATCAGTCAGGGGAGGGGTCTACGTGGCCCCCCTCCGCCATTCACCGAATGAGATAGCACTTACTAATTAAGAAGTAGAAACTGCTCTCTCTTGCATCCACTCTCACACCCACATAGACCATCTCACACCCACTCTCACACCCAGACAGGCACTGTCACACCCAGAGATACCCTTCCACTCCTATTCTCACACCCAGAGAGATAGGCACTGCAGCCAATTCCTACAGCAACATGGCCCAATGCCTATCTTGGTGCATGTTTGGATGGATATGGGGCTTGGCCTCAGGAGGTGTGTGGTGGTGGCTGGATTAACATATAGAAATGAAAATTACTTTACATTAAAAAAACACATACAATGGTTACAGGGATGTTATAGTCACATTTCAAACATACAAACCCATATGATTTCATTGGTTATAGTTACCCAAGCTAACTATAACGTGCGCCCCTATAATGTACTTACTGATTATGACCTCACATATTACATCACTTATGACATGGTCAGTGACATCACTGGTGATATCACTGATGACATCTCAAATGACCGCAGATCCCTGGAAAAATTAAACAAAAACAGGTGCAGTCTACTGCACTTGTCTCTAGTTATGAGTGAGAGGCAGTGTCTGTGTGGAAGTCTGCAAGTCAGTGGGGATGCATGTGTGGGAGGGGAAAGTGTGTTAATGTATACATATGTGGAGGGGTTGGGGATGTATATGAATCCGGAGAGGGTGGGGGTGTGAATGAATGTGGATGGGGTTGCGTGTGTGAGCAATTGTTTGTGGATGGGGTGGGGCTGAGTGAGTGTGTGTGGATGGGGAGGAGGTGGAGTTTGTTGGTGCATGTGTGCATGCTTATGTGTTTGTGTAAGTGGACTGGGAGCGGGGTGAGTATGTATGTTGTGCAGGGGGTGGGGGGGTGAGTGTATGCATTCAGTGCAGGGGGAGTGAGTGCATGTATGCAGTGCAGGTGGGAGGGAGGAGTGAGTGTATATATGCAGTGCAGGGGGAAGGGTGGTTGTGGGTGTTTGGATGGATGTGTGCAGTTGGGGTGGGTGTTTGGAAGTGTGTGGATGGGTGAAGGGTACATGGAGGTGTGTGGAAATGTGCGCATTTGAGTGCCAGTGACAGGAATGACGATTCCTGTCACCAGGTGCACCACCACCAGGGTTTATATGGCGAGGTGATCGCCACGGGAAACCTGGCAGTCTACAGTCTTGTAATCCGGTTGGCAGGCTGGGTCCTGCCACCAGGCTGGAGGTGCTCACCGCCGACCTTGTTGGTGCGACTGCTGTGGTGGACCAGGCAGCGTTGTGGCGGGTTGGCTTCTGTCAAACCCACAACTTGTAATGCGGAGGTCTTTACCGCCGGGTCTGTGGTAGTAAGACTGCCACAGCAAGGCTGGTGGTCTGATGACCATATAGCCTCGTAATCAGGGCCTTAGTATTATATAGTTGTTATTGATAGAGTCTCCTATAAATTATTAAGTGATGCAATTGTGCTTGCTTGTAGTATTTTAAAAGTGTTCAATAGATATTTTTAAAGGTCCAATTGTCTCTAGAAGAAGGGGAAGTGTGTTTTGTCCTGATGGAGCTACCTTACTGTTTGATTAATAATGCAGAACGTTTTCTATAGGTTGAGATGGAGAATATAGAATGTCAATAAGTTGATTGATTGCTTTTGGTAAAAATACTATGTTTAGGGTGATAGTAATTTCTCCCTATCAGTTACCAATGTCTTCTCTATGAAAATGATCAATGCACATGCTTCACATAGCAATAGAAAGCGTACAATGGGACAACTGTTGAGCATTAGAAAAAGGGCAAACAGTAACAAAGGGCCAGATGCATGACATCATACCCCTAAAATAAGATAATAAACATGGAACTACAGAAACAAATGTTGACTACGATGATTGTGTATGAACAACAATAAAATAAGCTGGTACTATATTTGCTTGGTAAACAAATGCAACACGGTCATAAAACATCATTAATAAATGGAAGGGAGAGCAGCACCTTATGGCATTCATTTCAGAATAATATAGACTAAAACATGAACAAGAAGACCTAAACAGGAGAATGTCTAAGAAGGAGTATTTAACCACAACATAATAGACCTCAAAGTTAGATTGCTAGTGCTCAGCTGACAATGAATGATTTTGTAGACTATAAAATCTGATGGTTGTACGCCAATATTACTTCTTAGTAGTAATAAAGCCATTATGCATGATTAAATGCAATTTTCATATGATTGTTGCTCTGATAAAAAATGTTTTTGTATATCATAAAAGAATTTAGTGGAGTCCCAGGGTTAGGTACTAAGAGTACAAATGGAAACTAATCGAAAGACCATACAAAATATTTATCAAGAAAGAGACAATGTCAGTTCAGGGTGATTATAGATCTACTTATTGGTAGATGGAAAATAGGTAACTGCTTGGAATTGTCTACCTTTATCAAATGCACATTACAAACTAAGGTGATACCTAGTTACATTTGAGCATCAAGGAGAACAAGACTGAACTTGTAAGAGGTGACATGATTACTTATTACAAAGAGTCAACCATCCATCACCAAGATATGCTCTATTCATCAAAATAGCAGGTATCCTCAGGGGGGTATAAATAAAAACTAGGTAACCAAAATGTCTCAGTTGCATCAGGAGGTGACAGAGCCAAGAAATGTCAACAGCTATGTGTACAATAATGTTACCCATTAATATTTCAAAAGTTGATCTTCCTTAGGCTAGGAAAGGTGTTACTAATGTTCAACATTTATGATCGAAAATAGCAATCACATTCCCTTTAACTGTTTTTACAAATGCTGCAACTAATCAAACATCTAAGTTGCATGAGAGTGGTGTTGAGCAGCAAGAGGGAAATGTGACTGGGAAACAATTTGGAATATTCAACATATTCAAGTATATTTTAGTACACCATTTCTGTTACCCTACGCATAGTCCACCATTTGATACCAAAAACAATTGGTCAATGAGCATATACAATCAGTGGGGCTATTGTTTAATTGGTAGGCACACTGCACAGTAGACTAATATATCTCATGTACAGCATATCCATAATCATAACAGGAAAATGTTTGGAAAGATCAGTATCTCAAACTAATTTGTATTTGATAATTGTATCAAGCCACTATGTATTCAATTAATATTATGTCTCAATCAGAAATAAATCAGTATGATGTGTGTTTTATAATTCCCATTTATCTCCTCACAATACCATCATGTTAAAAAAATTCATGATCTATTGAGTGGCATGAGAGTGTCTGATTCTTTCATTTTCAGAATACAGCTATGTTCTGCCCCTAGATTGGTACCATGAATAAACCGTAAATTGAGAAAAGGCAATCCATTGCAACTGTGGATACAATTAAAATCTGACTCTAACCAATTTGTCTCCTGAGGCAGGAGCTGAAATGCAATCAATATTGGCAAGGCAACGTTCCACTAGAGACAGGGGCTGAAGATTAATTTTCTATCTATTCAAGCTCAGTCTTCACTTATTGAATTACATTGTGACCCACCTCTGACAGTCAGCAAAATATCTCACTCATTTCTCTGAAACAAATCTCAAGCCCTATTTTGTGAAGCCTTGTATTTTAGGTGTCATTTATGTCTTAATTTATCTCACATCTGTTAAGTTGAAGGTATGTTCTTACAGTAATACTACAAGCTCATCTGAACTCCATCACATATATTTTTTAGATTATATACACAATTATATTGATTGAGTATTTTTATTTAAAAGCATAGCCAGACAGATTACGAATGTATTATTTATCATGCATTACATGTAAATAATTAGTAATAAGAATTATGTATGTTCAAACAAAAAAGTAAATATGAAAATAAGGCCCTCTGTAACTATCACCTTTGAAAGAAGAAGCATCAGTAAAGTAGTGTTTTAAAGTGATGGAGCAGCGAAGCTGGTTTTCATTTCATGAGTCACAGTAATGGAAATTGAATAATAAAAGAACGTGATCCATGTTTATGGAGCTGGTCTTTTAAATAAAACTCATTATTAAGTGGAAATGCATAACAGGCATTAATAAAGCTGCACAGGTGCTCTTCTCTATTTACAACATATAGAAGAAAAATGAGAAACAGAAGGGTTGACGTAGAGAGAGAATGGAAACACAACCCAGAAGAATACAGGTAGACAATTCTGGAACATAATGACACAGATGTAATGACTGAGAGAAAGTGTGAAAGAGAGAAAAAGATGTAGAGCAAAAAGGCTAAGAGAAGAAGACCCATATTAAAGAACACGTGTTTCTTTACAAGTGGTTGTTTACTGCAGACATCTTGTGTTAAAAGAATATCATAGGAAAAATATGAGCAATCAAAATAGTGTGAATGTAAGTATATATTAATAACTATATATTTACTATTCTTAATATCACATCTATCTAACCCTACAGAGATAAATATCTTCAAGCTACCTGTATGTGATATTAAATATAGTAACCCTATATTTATATGCATATGCTCACCTTTTTTATATTTTAGCATTCAATAGCCATATTTTTATATCCTGGTGAAAAGATATTCACACCCTCTGAGAAGCGATTTCATTTTGTACATATACAGCAATAGGGCAGTCAAAGGGTTAAGAAACCTTTCTATTTTGCCCACATTGTGATCCCAGGTGTCTCAAAGTGTGTTAAAGTGATAAAAAAGGAGGTACTTGTGCCACAGGGTGTGCTGCAAAATGCCACATAAATTGACATGCTTTATTGCATAATTCAGTCAACCCTGCACCATAATGTATTTCCCACTGTTGTGTAATTACAGTGACTCTATTTAAAGCAATATCGTTCAATATTCAAAAAGGCATTTTGATCACAAACCCAGGTTGTTGTGGGCAGCTCAGTAATACTGAGTGAGATATCCCTACTGACCAGCTCTGCAAATGATGGATTCAATTATTTGTGAAGAGGTCCTTCTTTCAAGAACATACTCGAAAGACATTTGGAAAATAATTCACAGTTCCACTAGTCAGTATATGTAAGTTGAAATAAATTGAATCTCAATCATGAGCAGAAAGACCATAACAATAAACACAAGCTTGAAACCTTATATACATAAGGAATATAATTTCAGGAAATGATAAAAGCTGGTGAATATAGAAAACAATGGAGTAAATTAATATTGATGAGCAATTTATACAACACATCAACTAGGAAGTAGAGATCTGGGCACTAATGATAGAAGTGGAATGTTGCAGGGCAATGAGTTAAAAACATGCACATGAATGAGAAAAAAGTTAGACATAAACAGAAAGATTGCTTACCAGATACAAGGACACCAGAACAGAAGAGCTATTACATTTTTATAGAACTATGTATGATAAAGTTTTATTTTTCATTTTCAACTGGCATAATACCAGGTAGTGGTATCTCCTTTGCTACACATTGCATTTATTTTTAAAAAACAAGCAATAAATGCCTTCAGTTAAAGTTGCAAATCTATGTGAATGAGTTTCACAAACTCAGTTGCAAAAGCATGGTCATTCTTAATTGCATTAAATGTCAGTTGATAATCTGAGAGAAAAATGTTCACTGTGCCTATACTGCCAACTCTGATTTTGAAGAATACTTTGTTGTGTGTATCCTGTCCAAGTAAGAAACATGTAATACAGTGAATTTACTTTATATCATATACATTGCTGGGGGTGGATCTGAAAATCGGGCATGGGTCCAACTCTACTGGCCCTAAGGGAGATATTACTTCACCTTATAAATCAAGTGGTATACCAAATGATCATGCATTCTATTTAAGCATTACACTGTGCTTATGTTGCTGCAATGAGCTGAGAAGTCCATAAAAGTTAATACATTATTTGCAGTTAAAAACTACAGCTCAGGCTGACAAATAGATATGGATCTAAAGGAACCTCTAAAATTCAATCCAACTATGCTGACAAGTGAAGGCGTGGTATACAGGTTTGTTGGTTGCCCTGCCAAGTGACTGAATAGATTCTATCCATGGCCTCTATAGGACCTATTTTGGTTTTTATTCAGATATGCCTAATGTGATTGCATTGGACCTGACATCTTTGGCATGCTTTTCCCCCAAATTCTTGCATTCTGTCCTCATGTTTTGGCAGGCTTTAGAACTCTGCACACTTTACCACTGGTAACTGGTAACCAAGCTAACGTGCTTGTGATCTCTGCGTTAAAAATTGTAACATTCTCTTACACCCAACTGACATTTTATGTAGCATTAAGTCTATGAACCCAGACCATGTAAATGAAATGCTACTAGTGGGCCTGCAGCACTCATTGTGTCACCCACTGCAGTAGCGCTTTAAATTTGCCTCAGGTCTGCCACTGCAGCCTGTGTGTGAGGTTTTGAACTACCATTTCGATCTAGCAAATAAACCATTTTGCTAATCTTAAACCATCCTCTTTAATACATAACGTCACACCTATGATATACCTTAAACAGCCAATAGGGCAGGGTGCAGGATATTTAAAGAGTTAGATGTGTACGTTTAAGTTTTACTTGTCCTAGTCATGAAAATCTTTTACACTTGATTTTTATCATTGTAATGCTTACCTCTCCTATCGGATAACATTAAGTTCATTTATTACATTTAATGAGTGATAATGTTCAATTTGGAGCAGGTAGGAATGTTGATTGTTGTCTAAACAACTGTATTTTAAAGCCCTAAGTGTAAAGTTGGATTTTCAGTCACAATTCTGAAAATGCCACTTTTAGAAAGTATAGATAGTTGGCATTTTCTTGTCCTAACCATTTGCTGCCTGCAGCCTGCTTACTGGGCCACATGGTTAGGAGTATCTGGCTTTGTGTATTGCTCCAAAACAATGAAACAATGGGAAGCTAGATGTTGGCTGGGTGGGCCACTCAGAAATAATGAGGGGGGAGGATCTGTCACCTACTTCACTTGCACAACACAAAGATTCTGCCTGAACTCACTGACAAAAGGTCTGGTCTTTTTTGCTTGTACCTGGGCATGGAGGAAGGGGATGCCTGATACCTCAGGGGGCGGGAAGCCTCTAGAACCTTCACCTACTTCAAACTGGACATTAGATATAAATATTGGACCTTCAGACCCAACTCTTCAGGACACGTCTGGACCTGTGGAAGACTTAGAAGGAGTGCTGTGTTGCTCTGCAAGGAAGACTGCTATTCTGCTGCCCTGCTGCCTGTGTAAAGGGATTGGACCTGCATCCTGAACCCAGGACAATAAGACTGCCTCCAAGGGAAAGTCATCTGACTTCCTGATCAGAGCCTCAGGGACGGAACAGGCTCCAACAACCTTGGACCCAGCACCCGGACTCTGACAGCTGTGAATCCTGCTCTCCTATGTGGTGCCACCAAGTCCTGGACCCTTGGAAGTGGGCATGAAGGCTATCTGCCAGCCCAGCTGTGGTCCCAACAGAATTGACACAGCACAGTGCATCACCTCCCAAAACTCTACATCGGAACCGCAGAGCAAGTTTCGCCTCACAAAATTGAATAGGAACCTCTGCCCTATGCAACCCCAAAGCAGTTTTCACATCACAAGCTCCTCAATGAAAGCATCTTTGATGATGGTGCAGGACTATGCACCACAGTCTCACAGATTCCTGGAACCACTGCTGCACAATGCATCTCCATTCCAGGACCTCAAATCGCCTCCCTGACTTGGGATCTTAATACTCTGCCACCAGGATTTTAGGTACTTGTGTCCAGTTGGCCTAACTTGGTCCCTGTATCCAGCAACGCTCCATCACAGTCAGCTTGAACGTTTGACATTGGCCCGGTACGGAGTGAGTAGGTACAATTGTTGTCGGTTTTGGCTTTTTGATGCTATTTTCACTTAAAACTTTCAAACTGCATATCTTCGGTTATGCTGATTGGATGTTTGTTGTTTTGTTCTTAAATTATTTCTTAAATTTCAGTCTGTAGTGAGCTGGTTAGTAAGTATATTATTTATATACTTTTACTCAAATCAAATGCTCTGGGCTTATATTAGACATAACACCATAGCATCTTTCTGCTCTGAAATTGAAACCTGACAGTTGAGCAAACAGGATTCACACCTAATGATTGGTGTCATGTAAGCCAGGTGCATTAGAAAAAGGGACTATATAATAAAGCTGTTTATAGATGGGAAGGCTGATTCCACACATCTGATAGACTTATAATGTAATAACATTAATGTGTATAAGTATTTTCTCCCCTTGATTAAAGCATATCTACCAACCATTTGGTAAATTGGTTGTATGTCCTTGCATGGACTTGGAGCTCATTCTGAGATAGTAAGATAGAAGAGGCAGCCTATAACAGACAGACAGTGCAAGCAATTAGAAAAGGCCAAGTGGCCGAGTATGAGTTTGGCGGTCTTACCACCAGTCCGGTATGGTGGCGGGACTGAGTACTCCGCAGCTGTCCTCCCCGCCTGCCATATTAGGAGTTTCCCACGGGGCTGGTGGTTTCACAGTGGTATGTTTCACCACTAGAAACTAGCACAAAACATCTATTGAAGTGCATTAAAAACAGTATGGGAAATGTGTTACTGCATGCTATGGGACAGGGTCAGTGGATGTGAGGGAGGGGTCAATGGTGTGGCTAAAAAAATAAAAAAATAAAATATTCTGTCAGTTATTTTGGTTTTTCACCTTCAAGTACCTACATATAAAATAACTCACAGCGTGAATGGCAAATAAATGTAAAAAGTTAAGTTAATCAGTGGCAAGGGCACTATTGTACATTATGAAACCTCTATTAGTTAATGCACTGCAGAGGTTTGTGTAGATCCAGAAAGCCACAGAATGAATTCTTAGTTGATGCAGTGGAGAATAGTGGCTTGGGTAAGAGGGCCAAGCCTGTGACAGAAGGCACTGAGAACATGTAAGTTATTATGTTAAGCTTGCATTACACACAGTATAAAATATACTGCTACCAAATGTTCAAAAAGGGTCCAGGTAAAATGGTGCTCAGGATTTAGGCTCATTTACTGCCTTTCCGCTAACTCGCACATGGTGGTGTCTTCACCAGGAAAAGGTCGGCGGAAAGGCAGGTCATGATTAGCGAGTCAGGAGGTTTGATGGGAACCCCCCTATGGGCCACCGCTGCCTCTCCCACTGCCACCACAGGAGCAGAAGTATCGCTGGAGGCAGCGGTCTTATGGCCCTGTTCCCACACACTTCGTAATCGGTCAGTCAAACTGCCAAGAAGAATGGTGGGGGGGGACCGTCGAAGACACAACGGCGGGACACATCCCACCATCATTGTAATCAAACCTTTAGTATTGTGTTTGGCTACAGTTGGACTATTACAGTCTTTTATGTGTTTAGCATATGATATGATGCACATACCATCAGACACCCTGATGGTCTTATATCATCGTAAATATTAGAACATCAAAATTCCTCCCATACAGCAGAATGGGTCCATTAGCTTTCACTGGAAGACATCCATTTTTTAAAGTTATTTTAATTGACTAATCAAGAATATTGTTTGAATACAGATGAACAGCATTTAAAAGTAAATCTTCCAATAATAATACTAACTGTAAGACTGGCTGTCTATCTCACCATGAGGCTAACCATCCAGTTTTAAAATGACTGTACAAATGATGTTCCAAATTGACTGTCCGGGTAATTGTTGGGGGTTTAGCTCAAATTTAATTGAAGCTATTGTGTAACCTGAGCAATGAAAGAGCTTATTTTACAGAGTTCAAGAAGACAAAGCCAAATAACAAAATATATAACTCCACTACTGCCAATGTGGAGAAATTGGCTATTTGTGAAGCAACAAATTCCTGGCAATCACTGATATTAAACAAAAGTTACACAAATGTGGCTACATGTTTAAGACTGTAATATATAAACATAATTCAAATGCTTAACATTTCAAATTAGTTGCAACTCTGCTTGGAGCAGACAAATGCACATAACCATGAGAGCAACTCGTAAGTGGGAGACTAGGATAGAACATCTTTGATGGGTAACCGCTACACACATCATGTTCCAAAAACCTTCAACAACAGCAAACTATTGAGATTCATTGACAATCAAGTTTTGTGACTTTATTGCTTTTTCTGCTATATTTTTCCAGGTTAAAGCTATGCTTCACAAATAGCATATAGATGCATATATATGCCACTTATGAGTGTGATTGGTTCTCGTCATAAGTGTGAAAATACTTTCTTTAAATGATGGTGGAATGGGTTGATGTAGATTCATCAAGGCTTGCCTTGCCTTTCTGTATCATCTAACATGAATCATAAACATTTTCACAACTTGACCATTGATGAAATCAAGATGGTAAACATCAACACTAAAAATGTTTGAAAAGCAGCATAGGCTTAATTTTCTCTTAAGATTGATCATTGTTTCTTTATTCTAGAAGTTTAATGTTGTCTTCATTAGCAAAGCTTTTATGAAAGATAAAGCTTTTCTGTGCCTAAACTGAAAAAAATGAGGGGGCCCAAATCTTTGCTCAGACACAATTGAATGACATCAGTGCTGAATGCCAAGGCTGTGTATTCTTGATTTTCCTTAATGCCTCTTTCATCCACCACCAGACACTCCCTGTCCCTTTAGCTCACTCAACCATGTGACTTTTTATACTTGCTCTCTTTGTCACAGTTTTTCTGTCTTTCTTATCCCCTTTTCTGTTTTTTGCTCTCTTGCTTTGGGTCAAAGATTGATGAAGAAAATTAAATCCTAATCTCCAAAAATGAATGCCAATTGGCCCTATGAGAAACCATCTGCTCCAATTAAGCACTGCAGAATGGATATAAAGTAAACAGATTTATCGACTTAAGTAAAGAACATAATTCAAACATAGCAAATATGTTTGTTTCTCTCACTTGCTTTTTTGAAAAGACCCATTCACATTCTTAAAAAGGTTTTCCTTTGTGTTTAATTGTAAAGCAATTCATGCAAGAACATATAGCATCATGTTCCCTCTTGGTTCATCCTCCTTGAGTTCAATAATGCAGTTTAGCGTCACCCTTGCTTGTAATGCAGACTTTGAAGTTCTAGGCTCTGAAGAGGTTGTTTTGGATCTCCTGGCTTCAGGGTATTCTGTTTGTTCCTGGGCTTCTGTCTACAAAAATGGGGATCCTTTGTACCGTGCAATTTGTCGAATATCTGTCCTGATGCGTTTATTGAGACATTAATTTGTGGTATGTGCTTGCATTAGAAGCTATCTGTGGTTCTACTATTTATCATTATATTTCCAGTGACTATACTTATGTTATTCTGGCGTGGTCCTAATTCTAAAAGTTAGCCCAACAGAAACCGATGGCTTCATTCCACCAGCCTTTCCATGGCGGTGTTAACCATCATGGAAAAGCTGGCATATGGGGACTCGTTATTACAACCCCCGGGACCGTCAGGATGCAGGCGGGCGGCAGCCTGGCGGTGTTGGTGTTTGGACCATGGTGGCTCCGCCACGGTAATAATACGGTGGGTGTGTTGCCCTGTCTCCGGCAGTCCAACCGCCATTGCGATGCTGGCGGTTTTAAGACCGCCAGCCTCATAATGAGGCCCTTAGTATCAGTTCTGGATTAAGATCTGCATATACAAAGCTTTCCTAGATGCTGTTTGTCTAAAGCAAGCTTCCCTTGTCTGTTAGTTACACCATATGCATAGTCATTCTTGTAAGTGTGTTTCATTAAACACGTCTCTATCTTCTCCTGTAATTATTTTCTTCTGATCCAGGAAGCTTTTTTCAACTGGTGAAAGTGCACCTGTTAAATTGTTCCTATGGGCTTAGGCAGTCCCAAATGTTAGTGCTGGTTCAAAGAAACCTCCTACAATGCCTATATTCCTAGCTTTAGCAATACCTCTCAAGTGTTGGTTAACTGGAACAAAAGAAAAAACGACCTTGATATTAGAGTAGAAATATTGGATGTATTCCTGATTATAAAACCTTTTTAATGGAAGACTGCAACTAATCCCATATGTTAGTGGTAAGCTATGATATGTAATTCCTTCTTGCACTGATGAAGGACTTTCGTACACAAATAATATTCTCTCACATCCATTGTCTCAACATATTCATACAATAAGCAATCAAAAGTATTAGAAGCAAGATCTCCCTGTGAGTTATTAAAATGTAAGTTTTTCACATCTCTATTAAATTTCTCTAATTTAGTAAGTGTAGTAGTCTGTGGAGGAGGTATATAATTAGTCTCAGCTTTATCAGATACGCTCATACTTACAATCAACAACAAACTTATCAACACAAAATACAGTTGCTAATCCAACACACATACACTTGCAACACCAATTGTTTCTTTTGGTATTGCTAACCATGGCCTATAAAGGACCAGAAAGCGAAAGAAAAATATATTTAACTATGCAGCCAAACAAAAAATAAAAATGATTTTCAGTCTTCTTTGTGATTATTTATAACAGCAATTAGACTTTTCTCCAGAACTTGTCAAAAATCGGTTTAGCAGCTTCGTCAAAATCTGTTTCAAATGTCTCTTGTTGGATCATAATCTGGTAATCACTCACTATTGCTTCCAGTGTATAATGTCTCTCTTATTCAATTAGCAGTGTAATTTCAAAACTCAGTTCAAATGCAATTTCACGTTCCAAATTGTGATCCCATTAATCAGCTGTGAGATGTGCGTATTCAGGATCTGTGTATCTTTGACTTGCAACTCTTTTTCTTTTTGAGCTTCGATTTGTACTTGTTTCTTCTTCACTCAGATCTGTTTCTTCTGTTGTTTCTGCTTCCTCATTTATTCTCAACAGTACATCAGTAATTTTTCTAGACAGTGATAGCAAAACTGTACTTATGATTCTTGGTTCAGCAGGATGTTGACAAGCACTTCTTTGACTTGCTTCTCCTGTACCATTAGCCACTTCAGGAGGAATCAAATCTGCATGACTTTGATTCAACTCAACTCCACTTTCGGCTTCTTCAGGGAACGAGATCTGCTTTATCTCTTTTTCCAAATCGTCTGCTCTGTGAGAGTTCTCCTTAGACTTGACTCTCCTGCAAAATGTGCTTTTGATTCTGTTGATAGAGGAATATCAGGATTGTCCTCTATTTCATCCCTCAGAGGAGTACCTAAATCTTCACCAGTTTGCACCATCTTTGCTCTTGCAGGCACTTACTCTGTCCTTGTCACCTATTCTTCTTGAGACTTTATTACTTCTGCTGGTGCTCTAAGCAACACTGGATCTTCCTCCAGAGGATACATCACTTTGAGAGTATGTCTCGCATGGACCCCTCAGACTTCACAGCAGTCGTCATCACCAGATTGATCTGGTAACGACCTTTCCACCTAGGTTCCAGGCAAGTCTTCCGCTTGTGCTTCTTGATCACCACCCAATCTCCAGCTCGGAGACTATGACACTGATTTTGGGATGATGGCAAGGCTGTTGCTTCCACCTGGTGAGACAAAGAGTTAACCACATCAGCTAGACTCTTGCAGTAATCCAGCCCCAAGGCATCTGTTATGTTTACAAGAGCAATTGCAGGAACAGCTGGTAATCTCATTGCTCTGCACTTTAGGATTTTGTGGGAAGAGAGACCAGTCTTTCTGTCAGGTGTACTTCTCATGGTCATTAGAACCAAAGGAAAAGTATCTGGCCATTT
Organism: Pleurodeles waltl; assembly: GCF_031143425.1. Taxonomy (NCBI): domain Eukaryota; kingdom Metazoa; phylum Chordata; class Amphibia; order Caudata; family Salamandridae; genus Pleurodeles; species Pleurodeles waltl. Next base: position 433,934,231 of record NC_090442.1, read on the forward strand.
CAGATTCATGGATGCACACATTTTTTCCAATTGAGCTTTCAAAGTTCCATTCATTTGCTCGATTAATCTACCATGGAACTTCTACTCAATGTTTAAGGCTGAACATAGTAATTTAATCACCTCGTTATTGAAGTGACTTCACCTGTCTGATTATAAAGAGGCTGGAAATCTAAAATGTGGAATCAGCTCTCTAAGTAACAGCTTTACTACTGTGAGGCTATCATTTCTACGTGTTGGGTAGGCTTCATCCAGTGACTAAAATACAGACAATCATCAACACATATCTCAAACTATCACACATAGACATCCCAATGAAATCCATATGCATTATGTTAAATGGACCATCTGCTCTTCCAATGTGACTCAAATTGACAACAGGTCTTTTTTGCACATGCATTTGCTGACATGTAATGCATCTGTGACAAACTGCTTCAGCAGCCTGTCTCAATTTTGGATTGAACCAGGATTGCCTACATGTTCAAATTGCATCTCTGCCAATGTGTGTTTGACATGATAATATCTAGCCATTTGCGTCAGTATACAGTTTGGCAAGAACACTTGCCCTTCATTTGAAACAAAAACTTTGTCAATTTGTCTTTGAGGGCAACCCAATATTCTTTTCGTCTTCTGGAACCACATCTTGAAGTCTCTTTATTTCCTCCTAAGTATCAATTACTGTCAACATAAAAGTTTGACTTGTCTCATCAGTATTCATTGCACCAACATTTTTCCATTCTTCATTAAAGGTAACATTATTCAATGCGCAGATGCAAGCAACCTGATCCGCATAGGAATTTTCCATGAAGATGAAATCACTTGACCACTGGTCACCGCAATCTGTTCAGGCAATTGTGGGGCTTGTACCAAATCATGAATTCTATCAATATTTCTAACTGGTGAGCCAGAAGAGTTCACAAAACCTCTCTGAGACCATAACTTGCCGAAGTTGTGCACAACACTAAGGCCCATATTTATACTTTTTGACGCTAAACTGCGCTAACGCAGTTTAGCGTCAAAAGATTTTGCGCCGTCTAACGCCATTCTGAAGCGCCATGCGGGCGCCGTATTTATGGAATGGCGTTAGCCGGCGCAAGCGGACCGGCGCTGCCTGGTGTGCGTGGAAAAAAACCACGTACACCAGACAGCGCCGGCGTAGGGGGAAAATGGCGTATGGGCGTCTTAAAATGGGGCAAGTCAGGTTACGTCGAAAAAATCGTCGTAACCCGACTTGCGCCATGTTTTTTCGACGCCCATCCCCCATCAACATGACTCCTATCATTGTAAAGATAGGAGTCATGCCCCCTTGCCCAATGGCCATGCCCAGGGGACTTCTGTCCCCTGGGCATGGTCATTGGGCATAGTGGCATGTAGGGGGGCACAAATCAGGCCCCCCTATGCCACAAAAAAAAAAAAAAAAAATACTTACCTGAACTTACCTTAATGTCCATGGGATGGGTCCCTCTGTCCTTGGGTGTCCTCCTGGGGTGGGCAAGGGTGGCAGGGGGGGTCCCTGGGGGCAGGGGAGGGCACTCTGGGCTCATTTTGAGCCCACTTGTCCCTTAACGCCATGCCTGACCCAGGCGTTAAAAAGCGGCGCAAAAGCGCCGTTTTTGGCCACGCCCACTCCCGGGCGTCATTTTTGCCCGGGAGTATAAATACCACGTAAAGGCCTGGGAGTCATTTTTTAAGACGGGAACGCCTCCCTTGCATATCATTAACGCAAGGAAGGGGTTCACGCTAAAAAATGACGCACTCTCCGGGCACTTTGGCGCCCGAAGCGTCTAACGCCATAGTATAAATATGGCGTTAGTTGGCGTTAGTTTAGCGTCGAATTTGCGTCGAAAAAAACGACGCAAATTCGGCGCAAACGGAGTATAAATACGGGCCTAAATCTATATTGGTTGTCTATAAAAAATTTAATTTTAAGCTTTGAAGAAATACAACATGCTCTAATAACAGCCACCAATTCAGCAACTTGTGCAGAAAATACTCCTTGAACCCATGAAGCTTTGAGTATGCCACAAATAATGCACACAGCATAACCTGATCTCAATGTTCCTGCATTGTCTCTTGTACAGGAACCATCAACAAAAATGTTTTAATAATTTTCCTCTAACAGTGTATCCTGAATATCAGGTTTGGGTTTGGTGCACAGTTCAGTAACCTCTAGGAAGTCATGTTCAACTTCATTAACACTTTCCGATTCAGCATTGTCTATAGGCAGTAAAGTTGCTGGATTAACAACAGTGCACCTCTTAAGGATGATGTTTGGGGAACCTAAAATTAATAATTCATATTTGGTCAGATGAGCATTTGTTAAATATTGAGTCTTGGTCCTGGTTAGCAAGACCTCAACCAAGTGAGGGACCAAAACAGTTAAAGGATGTCCCATCACAATACTCTCACATTGAGTGAGACTCACACGAACCACAGCTACATGCTTAAGGCAGTCTGGTAAAGCGGCAGCAACCGGATCCAATGTAGCTGAAACATATGAAACAGGACGATTGTACCGTCATGTACCTGTGTCAAAACGGAAACTACACAACAATCACGTTCAGGACAAAACAGTAAAAATGGCTGTGTGTATTTAGGCGTTCCCAGAGGTGGTCCTCTGCACAGGCTCTATCTCAGTTCAGTAAAAGCTTTCATACAAGCTCCATCAAAGGGCAAAGGTTTTGTAACATCTTTGTAGGTCACTCTCTGTAAGGGCTTGGAATTAACAGACAAATTGGGAATCCATTAGCGGCAGTAACTCACCATTTCCAACAAACATCCTGACATCTCTTTGAGTAACAGGAGGATTAATTTGTAAAATTGTAGTAACCCTTTCTCTGGACACCTTTCTTGCACCTTTCTTTGATGTCCAAAGTACTTCACTTGTTTTTGACAGTACTGTAATTTTGTTGAGGTCACTTTAGGGGTCATTATGACCCCGGCGGTCAGCGCTAATGCGGCGGTAGTACCGGCAACAGGCTGGCTATGCTTACTGCCACATTATGACATTGGCAGGTTGGCTGAAGCCAACCCGTCAATGTACCACTCCGACTGCCATGGTAGTAACAGCCTCTGGGCTGGAGATATCCATCTCCAGCCCGGCGGCCAACAATGTGCCACCTGCGGGATTATGACCCTACCTACTGCCATGGTTTTTTCGTAACACCACAAAAATCATGGCGGTAGGCCATATCAGTGACAGGGAATTTGTTCCCTGTCACTGATAGGTGGCCCCCACCTCTTCTACCTTTCCAAATACCTCCCCACTCCCCCACCTTTCCAAAGACCGCCCAAACCCCCTACATCCACACCCCATTGACACACATGCAGACACACACTCTTTCACACATACATACACACCTGCATACATCTAATCACACACACTTCCGCACACACTTCAAACATACACGCAGACATGTATCACGATTACTACACATACACGCACTCACACTTTCATACATTCATGCACGCAGTCAACATACAACACACACTCGCAATCACACACGCACATACATGCACACACACCCCCACACACACAGAACACCCCTCACCCTCCTCCCCTGTCAGAGACCCGACTTACCTGGATCCAGGGGGTCCTCCGGCAGGAGACAGGACGGGGCGCTGCCAACAGAACACCGCCAGGCCGTATTATCTGTCATAATACGGCTGGCGGTGGTCTACTGGTGTGGCGCTGCTGGTGGTAGCAGCGCCACCTTACCGCCATCCACCAGTATGGCCACAGACAGATTTCCACCCTTCTTGTGGCAGAAATTTGTCTGTGGTCATAATGAGGCAGACGGCTGTTGGCGGCCGTCACCACGGCGGTAGGTGGTTTTTACCACCAACGTTATGAGGGCCTTTATTTCCATACTCACCCAGATCATTCAACAAGGCAATAGTATCTTGTCTGAATGCTTCCTGTGTCTTTGAAGCAACCAATAGATCATCAATGTATTGAACCAATGTTGATTGGAAAGTCATTTCCAATGATTCAAAAATAAATCCAAATCAGTTAATGTACATTCATAATCAGATATTAGGTCAGGCATCCCTAACTATTACTCCAATTGAGAAAGCATGTGTGGACTTCATGCAAAAAGAAAACTGAGACATAAATTATTTGGAAAACATCTAGCTATGGCGCTAACCAAAATAAGTGGTTGGATTTTCTAAACAGAAAATCTGCAAAGAAAACACAAATGCATATTGGTTATACCTCTCCTAAATGGATCAGCACTCAGTAGTATTTTCATCAGCAGAGCGCAGGAACATCAGGTCTTCATTAGTCAGCAGCAGGACATAAAACAGTTCTGTAAAGTTGGGCCTAATATTACAGAAGCAACTAGAAGCTCAGAAAATGGGGAACTAACTTACATCACCTAAAAGATTTCTATTTTATCCCAAAAATCTAATAGCTAAGCTTCTATTGGACAAGACTAGGAGCTGGTTTAGTTTGCAGCCAATAATACATCATCTGCGCTTCAGATGTATCTCTTCACATTTTCTTTCCCTAGCATTAGATCATGCGGTCACTCCTCTCTCATCTTCGGACATCAGCTTCCGTGCGAAAATTACATTTAGGCAATGTGGAAATATAACATGCTTTCTGCCAAAAACTAGAAGTCCAGCAAGAACAAAATTTGCAACTTGAAAACATGCCATTGAACCCTGAGGTGCAATGACTAAAACTAACAATTTTCATTCTGGAAATTTACAACACCAGCAGTAAAAACAGGATAGAAATTTCCACTGTGCAAATGTAAGGCCTTTAAACTAGTGCTAAGCATGAAGAATAATGCATTTCATAATAAGTTTAAACCATTAACCTTTTAGTATATGTTAACAATCAACTTTTTGAGAACATTTAATTATCATTAAATAAAATATGTTTTAATTAGACACTATTTTTCACTTTGTTGTTTGTGGCGTCCACCATATCAGTTGCACGTTTTAATGTCCTAACACATTTTCAGTTAGGCCTTTCAATACATTATTTCACATTATGTTTTAGTGACACAATTTGTATTACTAAAGTTTGTTCTCTAACACAGTAAGAATGAAAATTGAAGGGTTAAAGGTATGAGCAAGGTGAGAGGCGCGCAAACTGCCAGACAAAGTGGTCGCCTGAGATCAGAACTCTGCACATCGGCGGACGCGTTTTGCAGACCGGAACCGTTTCTCTTGGTTTAATGGCGTTTTGATCATTTGCATGTTTGTTGGAAGACTTGGTGAGCAGTTTACTCTTATGGAAGCCGTCTTGTTCCTTTTTTTTTGTTCTTAAAATGCTTTTTACGTTTTACCTCACAAGGCAGCCATCTTAAATCTCAACTGCTCATTATTATAGGTGCTCATCTGACTGGATTATGACTCTTTTGTGAGCAAGTTACTATTTCCTTTAATTAACACTTCTTCTTTTTGCTTTTCCATCAATATATATTTGGAGTTTTTTCCTTTTTGAAGGCTTTTTACCTTAAATGGGCAAATTAAAGAAACTTAAATATTTGTCACATCAGTCCTCTTCCACCGATAAACTTTCACAATTTTTAAAGCTGGATACTTTTTTTACAGCATCTTCTTCTACTGCACCAAAGATGTCTTTGTCATCTTCTCCTCCGTCTAAGGCTTCTCAGAGTATTTCTACAACTCCTCATAAGAGGATTAAACAGGATCCACCTTCACCAGTGAAATCTCCTTCACCGATTTCTCTTGAACTTGTGCTTGATGAAATACGCACACTGCATCCTTTTATTGAAGAAACCAACTCTCGGATGCAGAATTTAGGTAATAAGTGGTCTCAAATGGAAGTGAGAGTTTCTGATTTGGAGCAAAGAGTTAGTGATGTGCAGGATGAAACAAATAAAATTAAAATTTGGGAGAAGGAAGTAACAACATTAAAGTCACTTACTGAGGATTTGGGAAACAGAAATAGGCGAAACAATCTTCGTCTTTATGGATTACTGTAAGGTCTTGAAGGAAGTGACCCAATTTCATTTGCTTCATTCTTTCCACAGTTAGTGGATTTACCATCTACTACTGTTTTGAGCATACAGAGGGCACATTGTATAGGACATCTCCTCAGAACTCTACTTTATTTAGACCAGGAGGAGTGATTATTTTCTTTCTTGAATTTACTGATCTCTTGAAAGTCCTTAATGCAGCAAAATCCAAAATACAACTTTCCTAGCATTGAAGTAAGATCTTCATTTCACAAGATGTGTCCAAAGTTACAGCAAATAGAAGAAAATAATTTTTGGATCTTCGTCCACAGCTTCGTGATTTGGGAGCTCGTTTTGGATTATTCATCTATGTTTCTTTAAGTGACATATCAAAATAAGACAACTTCATACACATCTCCTACAGCTCTTTGTAATTTTCTAAGACTACACTCTACAAAGTCTATGGAAACAGCTAGCCCCTATAGACATGGACTATATGATTCTCTTAATTTACTATGCTTTTGTTGCAGTTTATTGAGATGCAGCTGATGGTCCTTCATTTGTAGTTTATATATTATTATATATATTGATGTTAATATATGTTTTATGTTTATGTTGTTAATATAATTGTTCTTTTTTACAGGTTCCTGGTGTTCTCTTTATTACTCTTGCATGTATCATTTGTCCGTTGATGAGTTCCATTTCCTTGCTGTGCCGTCTTCAGTCTGTGCTGTCTCCACCCCTACCCTATTATTCATTCATATCAGGTATGTTCTTACAGTCGTCTTTATTTGGCATGTACTGTCTTCTTTTTCACTTGAATATTTTCCTTCCTTTTTCTAATTGTTTTCTCTTCACTCTTTCTTTCCTTTGTTATTCCTGTTTTCCTATCCCTTATATATTTCTTCAGTTACTTATTTTACAAGGCCCTTAGTGTGTATATATAGTTATTTAATGTAAATTCAGAGTTGTTTCCTGGAATGTCAAAGGTTTTATGAATCCGATAAAAGTGCAGAGAATTTGCTGTCTACCTACATCTGGCCCTTAGTCCTTTTACAAGAGACCCATTTGACTGATCCTGAAGCGATGAAACTTAAAAGAGGTTAGGTGGGTAATGTTTTTACTTCTCCTACATCCACAAAGAAAAATGGAGTAATTTTGCTTTGCCATAAAAAATTATCAGTCAATGTTCTTTCTCAGGACTCAGATTCAGATGGCAGATGGCTCTTTGTGAAACTAATTATTAATGGAATTACACTGACTATTGGTAACATTTATGGTCCTACTCAATCAGATTATCTTTTTTGACCCTTTTATAGATAGGCAATCCATAGTCAAATTTTCCTCCACAAAATGCATAAACAATTCAAGGCACTTCCATCACAGTGCAATTTAGTTGATTCATGGAGAATTTGTAATCCTGATAGCAGGGATTTTTTTTTTTATTCTCCACCACATGGCTCCTTATCTAGACTTGATAATATTTTTATTTCAAAATCACTTTCCCAAAACCTCATTAATTCCTCCATTTAACCCATGGTTATATCTGTTCATGCTACAGTCATTAAGGATTTTGATTTACTCCTGGTACATCCCTAGTCCAATAGATGGAGATTTAATAATTTTTTGTTGTTTGATTCAAAATTTTCCACATCCTTTATTGCTTTTGGGAAGGAGTTTTTTAAATTCAATGATGATTCTCATATCTCCCTGCAATTGTTATGAGATTCCTTTAAGGCTGCAGCTCGTGGGCATATAACTAATTCTGTTTCCAATAAAAGAAAAGCTTATAATGCACAACATCAATCTCTACTTCTAAAAATTATATGTTTAGAACATCAATATTATTTCTCTTCCTCTCCCTTTAACTTGCAAGAACTTATTCAAGCAAAACTGCAATTTAATAAATTGTCCTTGGATAATGCCTCTTCCTTTCTTTTACTCAGTAGTGCCCGCTATTATGGAGGTCGAAATAGATTGGGAAAACTTCTTGCTAATTATTTAAAAGCTCGGAAACAACGCCACACAGTGAAGTTAATAACTACAGATACTGGTAAATCTCTCTTTAAGGATTATGATATTTTAGCTGAATTCATCAATTATTATCAAACACTGTATGCTCCTCAATCTGTCCCATGTTCTTCACAGCTAGATGAGTATCTAAAGAAAATTTCAAATCCCAATATGACTTTATTTGATGTTTCTTCTCTTGATGTAGACATTACTTTGCCAGAAAATCTTAATGTTCTTCATTCTCTTAAAAAAGGTAAGACTCCTGGCCCAGATGGCTTTACTGTGGAATATTTCCTTCATTTTTCAGATTTTCTACTTCCCAAACTTTTATTGCTTTTCCAGTTTTTCTCAGAATCAGGATATACAGGGGGGACGTTTCAGGAAGCCACTATTTGTCTTATCCCAAAGGAGGGTAAGGATCATTCTATTTGTAAAAATTACAAGCCAGTTTCTCTACTTAATACAGATTATAAAGTTTTTGCTAAATTGTTAGCCTTACGTCTTGATCCTCTTTTGTCTGCTATGATAGGGAAAGAACAAACTGGATTTGTTAAAGGTAGACTTGCTTCTGATAATTCTAGAATATTTTTGAATGTACTTAGTAAAGCATCCACTCTTTCATGCTCCCTAGCATCAATTTCCATAGATGCTGAGAAAGCGTTTGATCGAATAGACTGGTCTTTTCTATTAAAAGCCTTCGCTTGGCATGGCCTAGGGTCCCATTTTATTTTGTTTATTTCTTTGCTTTATCACCCCCCCAATGGCATTGGTTTTAATTAATGGAAAATTGTCCAGATATAGTGGGGTTCGTCAAGGTTGTCCGCTTTCTCCCCTCTTATTTATCTTAGTTCTAGAGCCATTTTTATCCTGTATTAGAAATAATATTAAAATTGAGGGCTTCCAATATGGTGAAAAACCCTTAAAACTAACGGCATATGCAGATGACATACTTCTATATATTTCAAACCCTAAAATCTCGATACCGTCTCTACTCCAGGAGATTTCAGGTTCTAAGATAAATGCGGTTAAAACTAAACTCCTCCCTCTTACAAAATGTTGTTTTAGATTACCTTTTGCTATTACTGGCTTTCATTGGAATACGTCCAAGATTAAATATTTAGGTATTTGGTTTACCTCTTCCATTAGCTCTGATGCTCTAGAGAAAATAGATAGATCCCTTCTATTATGGAACCCTTTATTTTTATCTTGGCAGGGTCGTCTTGACTCGAACAAAATGATTATTTCTCCTTTCATTTTATATATTCTATCTGTTATTCCTGTCCCTCTTCCTTTTTCAAACAACTTGATTCAATATTGTCTAAATTTCTTTGGAACAATAAGAAATCTAGAATTTCTTTTAGTCAACTTCGCCATTCTAAACAGGAAGGTGGAGCCAACTTTCCAGATGTTTGACTTTACCATAAATCTTTTTGTTTACGTCAAGCTTCTAGATGGATTGCCTTGTCAGGGTCTCCATTTACCCCTTTATGGCTGGATATTGAATGTTATTTTCTTCTACCGTCTTCTCATCGTGAGGTGGTGCCCTTTTCTTATAATATATCGCTTATCTCCTCCCCGCTTCTTAAACTTACTTGTGCTCTTCTACGCTCTCATTGTTTATCTCCATCTGTCACTTGGTCCGTTTTTCTAAGTGCCCCTCTTTTGCATAATCATCTTATAACTATCAATAAAAAACCTCTATTTTGGAAATCTTTGAGACAAAAAGGCATAGTATGGGTCAAAGACTTATTTTCCAATGACACTCCACTTTTGTTCTTGCAATTCCAACTTCTTTTTAACTGTCCTAACTCCTTCATGCCTAAATATCTTCTTCTTATTAATATTATCCTTGATATTTTATTTTCATTGCAAAATGTCCCTTCTTCTGAGGAGTTGCCTTCTTCTTTGGCTTCCTTTCTTACCTCTTTTCCTACGGCATCTAATATCTATAAACTTTTTCATTCTTCTATTTTGACAAGACCTAAATCTAAAATTCAATCTCGGTGGGAATTGGATTTGGGATGTACCTGGACTATTCCTTTCTGGAACAGGATATGGCACAGGTCATATAAAATATGTAGATCAGCTTCTACTACACAATCATTGTTTTTTCTTTATCACAGACTTTATTTTACCCCATCCACCATAGGTACATTTTCCATATCTTCAACTTCACATTGTTGGTCATGTGACAACCAAAAGGGAGATCTTCTGCATATCCTTTTTGAATGTCTGCTCACTAGCTCTTTTTGGAGGAAAGTTTGTCATCAGCTCACCTCAATTTTTCATTTGCGAACCCAATTATCTCCCTCTGCGCTCTTGCTAGGCGGTTTATCTGATGATATTGCTTCAGATGATGATAATTTAAAGCTGTTAGATCTTAAGTTAGCTTTAGCTTTTCAGCAAATTGCCCTTAATTGGAAAAATTCATCCAATATTTCCTATAAAGCTTGGTGGTATAATGTGTGCCACTACCATAGGCTTGATACAGCATTTACCTCTTTATGCTGCCCCTCCATTAATAGAGATATGTATTGGTTACCTTTGACTACTTATCTTGATGCTTCTGCTTGAAAATCTATTAATTGTTTACTATCTGAAAATTTTAGGCCACCGTAATTGGTTTGCTTTCTCCGTGATTGATTGATTTTAATTTTAATTTTATTATATGCTTTTAATTATAGCTAATGCTCTCTAGTTTTTAATATACATTGTACCTCTTTTCTTTTTATTGGTTGTGTTCCTTTTATTGTTTCCCCTCACCCTTCTTTCCCTGTTTATCACCCCTTGTATTTAAAATGTGAAACAGCTTTTTTCAGTTACTTACACATTATTATACTGTTATCTTTGAGATTGGCATTTGTACTGTTACTATGAGAGTAACTACGGAGTGTATTTGATTTCAATAAAGCTGATTTACCTTAAAAAAAGGCATGAGCAAGGTGAAAAATTGCTAAAGGCCCTCATCTATGAAAGGGCCACATGAGAAAGTGATTTTAATTTCGACTTCACCTCTATTTATTCCCCCCTCTTTGCCTACTTCAATCTCAGACTCCCCCTCTCACCTTAGATCATTTTAGGTTTTTGTGGTCATGACCAAGACATATTTTGGCTGTTTTGTGTGATTTCTGATCATTTCTTATATAATGTGATATTGTACGGAATTAGTAGGCTTGAATTAGCAAAAAAGGGATAATGAAATTCTGACTTTTTATGAACAATTGCCTTCAGAATATGTCTTACTTGGGGTTCTAAAAATCTTTAGGATGACAGCTAAAAAGTTGGTAACCATATCGAAAGGGCTTTCTATCAGAAACAGCTAGTTCTCTACATTTGTAAATACAAAGAATAAGTGAAGCATTTACAAAACATTTTTAAGGAAGCTGTAGAGAGCCGTCAGGAGAGCCATCCGGACTCTCCTATACTTTGTATCCTGTCCAGCGCGTCAGAGAGAGCGCGGGCAGAATCTATAAATAAAAGACGGGGCTGCTCCGTCGCAGTTTTCCCCTTTACCACAAAGTGAAAGGTGTGTGTGTCATCATTGCCGGAGAACTAGGCCCACGCTACAGAAGCCTCACTGAAACAAATGTCAGCCAGGTTGAGCATCAAACATTTTGATTATTCATCTATGACGAAAATATAGCCTTCTAGAATTTTAAATTTCACAATGGATAACAATGTGCTATGAAGTACATCATGTATTTTACTTCGTATAATAGATCAGTAAAACTACAATAAATTGTTTATTTCAGTAACCTGAATGACACACTGCAGTCTTACATTGTGCGCTTATTCGGCAATGAAAAAAATCCCGAGTTCATGCACTTACTAGATACCCGCGCGAGTTAGGGGGGTGCACTGCCAACATTGCTGCATTGAAATATAGGTCGGACCCAGCGCTATGGGTTTCCTGCAGCTCATTGTAGAGTGCCTGGACTAAGTTATGGGGCTAGTGGCGTAACAAAGCCCTCCCCCCACCCCCCCCAGCCCCCGTCGTGCGGGGGGAAGCGAGCTCCAGGGTGCCCCCTTAGCACAGTACACTGGCCTGAGACCTCCGGGGTGAATCCGGAAAGGCGCCACTGGATGATTTTGCAGAGGTGTTGCAGACAGTGCAGTTTGATTGCTGAGCGTGAGCAAAGCCCCTGCACGTGCACTGCACAAGGTGGCGCGAGACTGTGTGTGCGGGGCCCCGCCCCATCAAGATACTGACCCTGGATGTAAAATTCTGCTTTTACGACGTGCTCGGCTGTCCGGCATTCCACTCTGCAGTTTCACTTTTACGGCGAAATGTATTATGGCCAATGTTAAGATGTGCATTAAATGTAATCATACTGCATCTGCCTCCGGGGCTTGATTTCCATTTTCAGAATATGAGATGTGAGCCTCCATGATATTGCCTAACCCAGGGGAAAGCTTCGGGCATGGCAGTGATTCCGATCTGTCACTACGGTAGGATTTTCTGGCAGTATGCAAGGGCTTACGATCTCATTAGGACAGGAGCGGTGAATGGCATCTTTCAAGCATTACAGGAGGCGCATGCCTGTAAGACACTGAATGCACCTGCTTGATGAAAATCGTGCTCTGTCTCTTCACCAGACAGATCACGCCCAGCAAAAAACGGTTTTAATAATATATTTCCATTATGTGGACTCCTTTTACTCTTCTCGCATAAAACACTTAAATACAGGAACCATAGAAGGAAGTCAGTCATATTAAATGTAGGATGCAGAGTAATAGTGACTACAAAGGGCCACCGCTCTCCGAGCCCGAGTGGATCAGTCACCCAGCTGGAATGGGTTGACATTCTTCTCACTGACACATCCCCTGGGTATATATGGCATTCATTGCAAGTGAGTGACAAGCCAGAGCTGTGATACAAAGGCACTTCAGTTATGGTAGATGTCAGCCTCTGACAGCTCGGGAGCTCATCCTTTCTGGGCTGACTTTAATTCACCCTGGCACATAAAATATATATGTGTGTATACCGACAAAGCACAATACTGCTGAACTGGCAGGGACGGGCTGATGCGCAGTGAGCCTGATGTTCAAAAGCCACAAGGAACACATTCAGAAAGGCAAGCATGGATTTAATCTGAAAAATAATAACTTTTTTTGCGACATGATAGACTAATTATTGCTCAGGAATTAAGAACTAAAATGCGCTGCATATTCTGTTTTTCGTATTTGTCTATTTTGCGGTGGTTCGGCACATTCTCAAAACCTTGATTGCTTCTCGGGCGAGGTGGCAATACATTTTACAATAGAGAAACAAAATAGGCGTGCTGCATATAGTCTTATCTACAACACGGGCAGGGGCAAAATCATGCATGTGGAATTGTATTTTTCCATAGTTCACTAGACTGATAAGGTCGAGGGCTTATTCCTAATTTAAACATGCCGTCCGTTAGTAATTAATAAAAAGAATATCTTCTGGGTTTGCTCGTAAACTTAAATATTGTGTCTTTTGGTTGGTCTACTGTTGTTGATACAGTGCTTTAAATGGGCCGGTACTGTCCGGTACTGAGTACCGGCAATTTTTTTTTCTGAGAAGGTACCTGTACTTCTCAAGAAAAACGTAATACTTTTCATTGGAGAATACCACCACTTCTCAGAAACAAGCAGGTACTCCTATAGAGTACCTGCACTTCTATTTCCCCATTTCAGGCACTGCTTACAGCGACTTCTCTCCATTGATTCTCATGTGGTAGGGCGAACAGTGCTGTATGAAAGAGTAATGGCACTTAAAATACATTTTGTTACTAGCTAAATGGATCAAAAGTTAACTAAAAACTCGGTGACGTGGTGCACCGGAGGCCTTTTACAAATGCCTCTCCAATTTGTCCCTGGCTTTCTAAATGACTTTATACTGAAAGAGACTTCTTTCAAATATAAAATAAGGTATTTTGAGAATTGTCTACTTCCTAGAGGGTGCAATATTGTCAATTCTGAGGTGTTATGGTTTCATTTATTATTTACATCGTGACTTTTCTCTCCAGTCTGATTATTGACAAAGGCAAAGGCTTACTAATGAAGGGCTATGGCTGGAGAGTGCCACTATGAGATGGGGTCAATAGCACCGAATCCAACGCAGCTAGCCAAGAGGAGCGCGAGATAGAGATGAGTATGCATGTCTCTGCTCGAAGGTGATTTGGAATAAGATTCAAGTCACTGTCTGCATTCTTTCTTATGATTGTTTTGTTTTTCTATGATTACAAATTAATACAAATGTTAGGACGTGTCAAAACAACTTTTGAAGTAGTAAACCACACGTTTTTGATACTCTGAGTAGGCTGTAGACAAGAAAATGTTATTTTGATTGCGTTCAACAAAGCTGAAGGACATGTTCACATCTTCATCCAAAGCCATGAACATGAAGTACCTTTTGCAATGACTTGCTACACTGCTCCAATAAACTCCTATGAATTTTAAACTAAATAGTTTGTTGCTCCCTACTTGATGTTCCTCCTACACAAAATGTTTTGACGGTGTTTGCTTGGGATCCACATCAGATAACACATTTGTATTTAGCTGTATGATTTTCTCTTCCATTGGCTTGAACATGACAGGATCAAGCAATCACTTAGCAAACGTCTTTGCTACCACAGCAGACAGGTTTCTTGTAATAAATGGTATGAACCAAACTGTAAGCAGTTTGATATTTGAAGAGTGTCCCCCAAGGCATAACGATGATTTTAATTTTTGTTTAACCAGGGATTGGGGGAACCCCAAAAACATGCAGAATTAGAACACAAAATATAGATGCAGCTTCATAGGGAAAAAGTGTTTTAAATTAATCAACCTTATAATATAAACATCTATAGGACAAAGAGCCAAAACATGATAGTGGCAAAATATTTGAATAGGCATCTAAGCGCGAAAAACAATACTTTTTTGGGCACTGCCCAAATCATTACGTACTGGTACAACAGCTGCATAAGGTGTGCACATTAAATAGGATCAGTAGTTACATCGGGCAGAATAGTCCAAAGTTTACTACATTTTTCTTAAAAATTGTGAACATCGATACCTGTGCAAAACAATGCAGATTTACTTGAGCCGGATAGCCAAACTGTTTTGTTTGGATGCTAAACTGATATAGCTTTTAGTTTAAAGAAACCGGGCACTTACAATGTTGCGTATTCAATGTATTTCCTATGTCCTGTTGTACCGCCCCACCAGCATTTTCAGCACTTGAAGACAACTTTTAAAAAGTGTTGTTTTCCTCTTGCTCCACGTGTAATCTTACAACACAGGTAGATCAGGAGCTCACCTTCCTCGACTGAAGGTATTTCCGTCTCACGTGTCTCACGTGGGTCATGTATATGGCTGCTCTACTATCATGCGTTATGAAAGCAGCGCAAGTGAGAGATTTAGGTGCACCGAGCTTGTCTTACTTAAAAACTCCCAAGCACAGATCTGGGTTTACCAAACTAGTCCTACCGGTGTGCGCCAGCTGTGTGTAGACGTGACAGTGCTGGGCACTGCCAGTGACACAGTGACAGAGTGCAGCACACAAAGAGATCAGCACCATGTGTCTGCTTTCTATTTTACTCTCCGAAAGGAGCCTTGCTTTACGAGGCAATCACATCTGACCCCACTCTAAACTGGTTATCCACACCAAATGAAAGTGTGCCAGCTGAGACACTTCGCAAATGCAGTTTTTAATTTATTTTTAAAGTAGAGCACATGTTCGAGGATTACTGTGACTGCCCTAATGGGAATACAAGGCATATAGCCATTTGTTCCAATGGCTGAATAAGACGATATGTGTCTCTCGAGGGATTCATCAACTCTCTTCCCTTCACACTCTCCCCATCACTGCTGGAATGAGAGATCAGATGTAGCTCTAAAATATAAATAAAACCCATCCTTCTTTAAATCAGCTGAAGGCTCACTAGCAGTAGAATACATTTGAGGCCATTCGCACACGTGTATGGTTTAGAAAGACTATAAGAAAATCTAGATGGAAGTTGTTGAGAAATAGGCACCTTTGTGTGCCATTTGTGTATCACATGCTTGATTAATGTGAGAAGTGGACTAGGGTTATAATGCTAATAAATGCACCACAGTTTTTGCAATTCTTATTTGAAATAATGTCGATCTGTTTATCCTCCATCACATCATATATATACACTTCGCATTAATTGCTGTGACTGTAGGCAGCTGTTCGTAAACACATAATACGTCATTGATCACAATGTGACACTGCCCTATAAATACACGTATTCTAATAATCAGAACGTTACCAGACCTCGTTCTGCTATTATTGAAACATGATGATGAAGGGTACCTAGTATTATTTTTTTGTATAACACACTAAAACATATTGATTAGTGCGTGGATGGCCGCTATCTAGAAGGCCATGTTCCCAGTGCCCAAAGCTAATATAACCCTTTCTCATGGGTTTATTTACTGGTTGAAACACATGACACTGCAGACCATAATGGTACCGTCTCACCTTACCAGAGAAAGGAGGTATCCCAGGATAGTGTTAACTACACTCGAGTCTGCCTGGATAGGTTATGAAGTTACAGATTTGAAAGGCAAGAAATTGGACTGTGACCCCAATGGTAGTGATTGGTTTCGAGGTTTCCAGTACCTCTTGCCATCAGAGCCTATTTAGCCCCACTTCCTGAAAATGTAACCATGAGTACTTTGCAAAAACGTAAATGTCCTCTTATAAGCTACTTTATAAGTTCCATACTTCATAAGTTCCATACCGGTAGGTGAAAAAGTCAATATGGAAAAACTCTTATTTTTCCATGTGACGGACAGATCGTCAAATGTTTTCCCTCTTTTACATCAACCTCAAACATCAAAGGGGAAGCTGGTGTGATATTTGGGTGAACAGCATGACCTGGAGTTCTGCTTCTGCACTTCTAATGTAGCCAAATCGGTTAGTAGATACTAAAGAACTTGGGGAAGCCACAGTGTATCTTTAGTGTGAGGAATGGTGTCCCTCCTATTCTGGGCACCACTTGCGAACCCTTCCTGTACATCTGCCTAAAAGGGTTGTAAGGATGCTTTAGTTATGTTGGAAAGGGTTGCCTAATCAGAAGGCCTGAGATCGAGGATTATGGAGGTGCTGCGGTGTCTGGAAGTTCTAGTGCAAAGCTTGTTGCACTGGTTGCAGAACTAGGATCTGAGCTGATGGAGTGCTCAACAAGCATCCACAGATGTAGCAGCTGCTAAATGTGACGCAGAGAGGGGTATAAAAGCAAATAAAAATACTTCCTGTCATTAAAAATCAGAAGCTTTGTACAATACATAGGAAGAAAAAGTGAGTAAAGGGACCATCAACATTGAAGGGCCCCATGACAAATTAAATGTGTTGTGCAGCCACAACGTGTGTTGAAATACGGTGATGAAAGTTTGAATGCATGTGAAAACATACTATAAACTGACAACATTGGTGGAAACTCTCCCTCTCCAAATAAGTTCTGGTAGAGGGTTGTGAACAGTGAGAACCACTGTATTGAGTCGTTTGGAATGTGAGGAGATCTGGAAAGCAGAGCCAACCAGCATATTAATTAGCTGTGATTTTCCATGCTATCTATATCCACTCTGACTAATATGACTAATATTTAATTATCCTGCATTTAAATCTTTTTGAGGAGCAGAACAGCAACTAAGAGTGAGTGCATATTTATCTGGGCTTCGGATCGAGTTGGCTAGACTGAGGTGACACACTTCTTAATTTCATCTGGATCTGAATTCTGATTATGCAAATACCTTATGACCCTGGTACAAGTACTTGAACTCCGAGCAATGTAGCTCAACAAGACATAGCAACTTCAGGTATTCGATTGTGGTCCACTTGGATGATAGGATTATTCTATAATGATTTGGCTGTTAATTAGCACTACAAGAAAGAACTGAGAAAAATGTTGGCTTCAGGACTAGTGTCACTGAAGTTTCTTTGAGAATTAGAGGCTTTCCTGACATCAACTAACTCTATGTTTCTGAGAACCATAAGTACTAAAATGTCTAGGAAATAACAACAATACAGTTGAAAAATACTGTGGTATCAACCACAATCAGCAGTTATGTATTGCAATGTAAAGTAGAAGACACCAGCCAATATATGAAGGATGCTACCACATTAGCAACCTAAGAGACAGGATAGTCAAGTGAATAAAGTAAATGAAATGCAAGTTATGGTCCAATATGGAGTTCTATAAGGCTCCATTTTCTCAGTAATGCTATACATTTGCATAGAGGGACATCAGGATTTTGCACTACTTTTGCTGATGATGAAAATCCAGTATCTAAGGGCTTTATTTAGATCCTGGTGGAAGTGGAATAGTAACGTGACGGACATCCCGTCCACCATATTATGATCCCATTCTATCCTACGGAGAGCGTAATACGGCGTACTGGATGTCTGTCATGTTTGTGACTGTGTAATCCCTCCACCGAGATCTAAATCAGGCCCTAAGTCTTTTCCTGGACAACCTTTATTGTTATATGACTACAGGCTATTGAATGTTGAACAAAAACCATTTTAAACTGGTTCTCATAAAGGTAGGAAAAGTGCAATGCTGACTGTGGGCTGTCAACATTTCATGCACTTGATGGATTATGATTACACGTCCTCTGTTGTGAAATCTCTTGGCTTCTTCATTGACTCAGGTCTCTCTTTCAAAATTACAGAAAAAATTCCAAAACAGTTGGTAGCACATTGACCTCCACTGACACATCAAATGTAAGTAGTGGTCTTCGTCATAAACACCTTGCCATGGGACTCCAACTTGTGGCTAACAGAACTCAGACCCACACCCAAATCCAGCACCCACACCAGGAACCTCAGAATCCTCATCCACAGCAAACCGGACATGACAGCACAAGTCAATGCTATCACTGCATCTTGCATCTACACCCTGAAGATACAGAGAAAGTTCTTCAAATGGCACCCAAGCAACACCAGAAAAACCATAACTCACACCCTAGCCACCAGACAAGTTGGTCTATGGAAACACCTTACAAACCAGGATCATCAAGCCACGTATCATCGGACTTCAAACCATCCAGAACTCGCCAGCCAGTCTCATCCTCATCCCCCACACTGAGCTCACACCACAACGCACCTCAGGAAGCTCCACTGTCTCCCGATACACAAACACGCTCATTTAATATTGCTCACACATACATTCACGGCAATACCCAACTTAAGCCCCAACAACCTGAATAATCACATCTCTTTCCAGCAACCACCCAGCTAGCTCCCTCATAGGACTCTGACTTGCACATATCTCATACATAAACAGATCAGGTTCATGGGAGTTTGCTCACATTTCTCCTAAGGCACGGAAAGACCTCCCACTCCACAACAGAGCCTCCTCCTCTCTTCTGGATTCTGCAAGAAGCAGACAACCTTGCTTTTCAACACACCAATCTACACTTGGAAGGCCTAGGCACACACACCTGCTCAGTGGTACCAGGATACTCTTGGGCGATAGTGCACAAAATATAATAGGACATAACTTTACATACCATAACATAGCACAGCATAACATAACATAAAATAACATAACATAGCATTTCATAGCATAGCATAGCATATCAGAAACAAATAGTTCCTCCAAACTCACACCTTCTGCTTTACAGGGTAGTACGTTGGCCTAGTGTGAATTATTAGTGGAATGATGTCCTCACTTGCTGTATATTATAACTGTATTTCATGGCTAGGTTCTGTACTCAAAATCCATAATGTGTTCCTAACCCATTTCTGTTTTTGGGACTTCCTATTTTTGAGGCAGGTACAATACAAGTCTCTTCATAGTGGTGGACAATACATTTAAAATATTCCACTTCAATCACCACACTATAACTTTGCATTAAAACCTTAGAATGGTGCAGTATTGATGGTAAAGCTACATCTATATGTACTATGTCCTGCTACAATATTTGGTATGTTAGTTACTGGACAGCTTTAGGATTTGGTAACACACAAAGCACTATTAACTTTAATATATATTCATTATGGCCCTTTTTACTTGCCTTGCAGCAGTGACTGAGCGACAAGCAATTTTGCACTGGTATTCGTACTGCTCATTCAGTTCAAAACATAATTTCTAGACAGTTCAAATGTCATTATTCACATCGATCAGTGCAAAAGTAATTTATTTTGGTTGGTTAAAAATTGACTAATCACAAGTCAAAAAGTGTTTAGTCACAGGTGCAAAGCTATACAATCCAGCCGCAGAGACCTTAAAACTTTCCTTTTGTCATTCAAGCTTCATATCTTTCTTTGTCAGGGTATGTGGTTTGAACACTGTAATAGAAATCATGAGAGATGTTTCATTCAGCTGAATGTTTTTCCATTCTCTTTACTTGAAAATATATTGTGGAACTGATGCTTTAAGATTATTAGGTAATGGCAACTGCAGGACCCATTATAGGATTTCTCAAATTTTGCTTGACAGTGACTTAATATCAAATCAATTCTGATCTCAGCCAATTGACGCCCTTACGATCCACAAAAATCTTTCTCACCCAGATGCGTAACACATTTTCCATAAAATAACCTTTTTGAACACTATGACACGTGCCTACCAGTTGCTTTTTCCGCAAATGTATTTTTAACTCCATGGCACTTTTAAGTATTTTAATTAAAACTTTTAACAAAATAAACATTTTTTATGCTGTGCTACTGAAAATATCAACTCTAACCACATGAGGTTCGCAAATTGATCTGCAATAAACTAAAAACCTATTTCAATCTTAACATTATGAGAAGATATATAAAAGAGTCGCTCCAGGCTTCTATGGAGAATATTAGAAAGACATAGGCTCCATTATGTCAGCCAGTCAGGATCTCGAGCAAGATGTTCATCGGGAAAGGTGACAAAACTTAGTCTACATACTGGATGCTCTTTTAAAATACATAGTAGGGGATGAATATGCATTGTCCTAATGTGGTATCTCTTTCCTGACTTAAGCATTAAAAATTATGGGAATTACGAGTCCCCTCTCCGCCGGCTTTTACCTGGTGGTTGCACCGCCATGAAAAGCTGGTGGAGGCAGGGCTCTGGAGGCCCCATTGTGATTTACTAGCAAGTCCCTAGTACAGTGGACTGTGTGTGCCCAGGGCCTATAAATCAAATGCTACTAGTGGGCCTGCAGCACTGATTGTGCCACCCACACGAGTAGCCGTGCAAACATGTCTCAGGCCTGCCATTGCAGTGCCTGTGTGTGTAGTTTTAAACTGCAATTTCAACGTGGCAAGTGCACCCACTTGCCAGGCCCACATCTTCCCTTTTATTACCTATAAGTCACCCCTAAGGTAGGTTCAAGGTGCCCTATTGTCAGGGTGAAATATATTTTAAATGGAGGACATGTACTGGTGTGTTTTACATGTCCTGATATTAAAATACTGATAATTTCAGTTTTTACTATTGCAAGGCCTATCTCTCCCATAGGGTAACATGGGGATTGCCTAGCAATATCTTTTAAGTGTAATTTCCCATTGGGAGCAGATACAGATATGGAGTTTGGGGTCTCTGAACTCACAATTTAAAAATACATCTTTTGGGTAAGTTGGTTTTCAAATTGTGAGTTTGAAAATGTCCCTTTTAGAATGTGGGCATTTTCTTGCTTAATCATGCTGTGCCTCTGCCTGTCTGCTGAACACACGCCGGGTCAGGATGACAGTTGTGCATTCAATCTAGACAGTCACACAAAGGGTGTGCCCTGCATATCCTGATTGCCCATCACCAGGCTGTTCGGTCTTCCTGAGCTACAGTGGTAGGAGGAGCTGGAAGTTGCACCTGAATAGGGCTGTGCTTGTCCTCACACAAAGTAGTCTCTAACTGCCTGTTCCTTTGTTGTGCTGGCCTGCTGCTTGCTGCCTCTGTCCTGGGAGTGAAAGAACTGGACTTGGCTTTCTACATCCTGCTTCCAGAGGTTCTCCAAGGGCTTGGACTGAGCTTGCCTCCTGTTAAGAAGTCTCAGGGAAATCGAAGACTTCACCTGCCAGTGCCTGGACTCTTCAGTTGAGATTCCTGACTTGACAAGTGGTGTCTACTCCAATTCCTGTACCCTTGGAAGTGCAAGCTGGTGATATGAAGGAGAAAATCCACGTATCAATGCACTGTACTAAAAGAATTGATGCATTGCCTTTCTTGTGGCTGAAAAATTAATGCAACACCTGCAGAATAAACACAGTGACATCTTGCAGCTGAAAAATCGACGCAGCACCTGCAGAATCGACATAGAGTCTGTTTCACTGAGATTTCATCATCACAGCACGTCTGGATTTTCCACATATCGTCGCTGGGTGCCAATTTCTCATCAACCCCGCACCGCATGAAGGAACTGAGGCCGCATGTCCAGAAAACAATGCATCGCCTTTCCTATGAGGAAAGAATTGATGCATCACCTCCCCTGGCAATAAGGAACCAATGCATCGTCTCACCTGTGAGGAAAGATTTGACGCATCACCTCCCCTGTGCAGTAAGAAACTGATGCATCTCTTTGCTTTACGGCACTTCACCTCCCCTGTGGCCCTCGTCACCCTTGTTTTTATGTATCTCACGTAATTTGTGCTAAAGAGATACATCCATTCATTCCTAAGGATTAAGACTTGCCTAAACTTTTAAAAATAGATATTTTGTCTTGTGTATGTTGGATGTTTGTCATTTTAGTCGTGTTTTACTCAGATAAATACTGGCTATTTGTATAAACTGGTGTGGAGTCCTTGTGTAGTGTTGCACTGTGTTACTGTGTATGTGTGTACAAATACTTCACACATTGCCTCTGGGTTTAAGCCAGACTGTTCAAGCCCAGCCACCAGGGGGGTAAGTAGGGGTTATCTTAGCTGTGTGACTCCCTTACCCTGACTAGAGTGAGGGTCCCTTATTTGGACAGGTTGCAAACCACTGCCAACTAGAGACCCCATTTCTAACACTTATTTTTAAAACATTGGGAAAGCTGCTAAAGAAATATCATCCCAGTGTCCTTTTTATTCATATTCATTTCTCACAGTTTCTGTCATCATGCAGAACATTATGGTCATCAGAGACACTCCCTTGGGAACCTAGAATACCACACTGCAGTATACACTTTCAGAGAAGTGTTATATTGTTATTCCTCTTAAAGAATTATGTGGGTGGTTCTTGTTGGCTAGAAGTCAGACATGATGCACCACAAATACCATCCATACGATGTTTACAAAAGTCCACAATGGTTTGCAAGACTACGTAACCATCAATAGCAGCAAATAAACTGATTTGTGCTAAATAGGCAATAACCTGTTGAACTTCCCCAATGCAAAATCAAAGACTGAGTCCTCTTCTTCCAGGGAGCCATTTATGGAGCATTATATGTGCCACTAAATTGGGACTCATGGATTACTACAAAATGTCGTAGGCTTACTAAGCAGTTTAAGGTGAAATAACAATTAAGAAAATACTAATTTCAGTATATACAGTATATGCTTAGGTATGGCGAAGAAATCCTCTTGTGTTTATTACAGACAGTGGTCTCTGGGCCAGCCCCTTTCAAATCATTGGATTGCCTGGCTAAACACTCTTCATTCATTGGCTTGAGACATCATCCATTGAATCTTGCATCAGCCCAGAGAAGCAACCAAATTCCCGGCTAAGTTGCTGATGAGATTTAGTAAACTAGGCAGCTCCCATGCTCCTATTGCTGGGCTAGTACTGAAGTACACATTTGTTTCCCACGGCAACGTTGGCAAATCCAAAATGTCTGGTTTATAACTGAAAGTGCAAGGCAGACATATGACTTTGCAGACGCTTGTTCTCTATAGAAAAAGTTTATGTGAGGGACAATTGTGTATGTTTGAATAAACGAGTTTGCAACAGTTACTAGTGATATATAGCTGCTGAAAAAACACGTTTTGTTTCAAAGAAAATTCCTGTACCTCTAAACTCCATCTATTTCCAAAATTTGCTGCGTGTGAACTGATTTGGCAAGTCCCACTTTGAAATATAATCTATTTAATTTGTACTGGCAATAATTTCAGAATTTGCTACCATTTTGAGATATTGATCTATTGTTTAAATCTTGTGCATTTTTATTCATAATCATGATGTGCTCGAGAAAGGTTACATAGCAAAGCGTGGCTTAAACATCCATTTAAATAGTTGCATCCCCAACAGTGAAATTCAGTTCCCTACCTACCAATCTATTCTGATTAATAATTTCAGCAGAGGGCGTGCATCCTGCTCCCGGGTTTTTGGGTACTGGGACGAGTTTTCCTGAACCCTGTATGGATTTCTGCGTGAAAACGTGAAAAAACGCTCGTCTAATGCATCACAGTCCAATAATTAGTGGGAGAAACTTACCGTGGTTCACATACACAACGACCCCATGCATAGGAGATGGGTTCATCTAAAGCAGAAATAAATACATTTTACAACGCTGCTAAATACCATTTTCAGAAGGGCTGCTCTGACACAATTTGTAGGCTCTTAGTTGAGCACAGCCACCTTACGGTGTCATCCTGGAGTGGTAAATGCCAACTTCTACAAGAGAACACATTGCATTCAGAATGGAAATGAATACACTGGTTGTATCGCTTTAACCATTAGCGGATGATTACAGTCTGTACGAGCAGCCTTGCTCCATCAGTCATGGCTGATTTCCAATACAAGCGCATGTGGAGGAAATCCTCTTCGCTAATAAATCACCAGTGTCAATTAGGAACACAGACTCCGCCAGACAATTTGTCTGACTGCGCCCAATTAGGGTCTAATGAATAAGTGAAAAAGGGCTGCTGGAAGATTTCAGTCAGTCATGGCTGTTCGGGTTTAAGGTTAGGTTAGATGTTAAAAAGGGCAGCACTCAGGTAATAAGAAAAACACATGGCTGTCTCATTTATGTCAAGTAAGCGCATCTGCTTTCTATCTATTCTGTTTTCTGCCAGTGTTATCCTCTGCGTGGCTTTATGATGACAAGACATGGTTAAATTGCTGCAATATTTCAAACAAGGCTGGTTAATCTAGTGTGACTAAGCTGCCAGCCATAAAGCCCTTAACTGGCAGTAAGCCTAGTTGGGCTTCAGTACACGACCAACATATACCAACAGGTATCCTAATCCCTGACACGTTTTGTTCCTAAATGCATGCTGCTCCTTGCAGAACATCGGTCGTGTTCACTTCAAATAATTGCTATGGAATTGATTGCGTGTACTAATTACCGTGCCTGCTTCTTTGCAAAGTGTTCTCTTGTGCTGGCCAGATCCGACACACTGAACAATGCTCATTTAAGTTTTCTTAAACCTATTCACTGTTGAGTGACCAAGAATCACTTTGATGTATAAACAAAAAAAACACCGTCAAAAATTGGTTTGGGATAGGACTGGGAGGTACGTAAAGCACTGCATGTAACAACATATTTATGTAGATAATCAGGAGGAAATGGTCTTTGGGACAAAATATTTGTGATATGCTACCGGAAAATGTTTAGTTTGTTCTACTGCAAATTTTAGGGTGTTTCCCTAACAATGACTTGGGGGGGGGGGGATTGGGATAAATAAGCAATCCACAAAGAAGCCAAAAGATAGTACTTTCTCTACACAATTCACCAGGCTACCACATGTGCCACCGGTGGTCACAGCAAATCCTGAGAGACACATCCAACTTGTATTGCAACTTTTTTATCCATGGTCATCCTACTGACAACCTCTCTGGAAGCGATGACCGTGCTGTGGAAAGAACCACAATGATAAACTATTCCTCCTATCTATAGGACGACCTGAAGGAAGACTTGGAGATGCATATTCAACTGAGTTGCAAATAGTGCATAGAGGATACCCGATCTACCTACATACGACAGGAGAGTCACATTGTTAGAAATAACTACATCACTATCAATCATCACCAAAAGTCTATGACATGGGAAA
This sequence comes from Pleurodeles waltl, assembly GCF_031143425.1. Lineage (NCBI taxonomy): Eukaryota > Metazoa > Chordata > Amphibia > Caudata > Salamandridae > Pleurodeles > Pleurodeles waltl. The sequence continues at coordinate 433,960,046 of NC_090442.1, forward strand.
GTAAGCACAGAAACCATTGACCCTAACAAAATAATGGCCTGTTTCCTAAATTACCTTCTTTCTGAGATCTTGATGGACACTCTGCTCTGATCCACCTGTTAAATGAATCATGATGCTTGATACAGTGTGCTGAGAGACATACGTGTATTCATGAAGAGGCTTCAAAACCAGAGCTAATTTTTTCTACTTTACAAGATTTAGAGCTTTGCCTCAGCCAGTGGACCTTCCCTTATATTCGATGATCTACAATATGGTTACGTTCAATGACATGAGGCCACTCTTTTACCCAGCAATTTTCAGGATCTGGTTGCCAGCTGCCTCTGCCCCTTACGCAATAAAAACCAGCATCACTGCATAACTTACAGACAACCTCACCCTCTCTGGTGGGTCCCGCACATCTGCAGCCAGGACAATATTAGACTGCAGACTAAGAAGCTTAAGAAAATGAAAACAAGAGAGCAGGGCTTTTCCATCTATGCATCCATTAACTGGAAAAGCATCCCTGTATCCATCAAGACCACTTCAAAACTAATAATTTAGGAAATATTTGAAGACTCACCCCTTTAGCGGAAACAACAGCACATTATGTTACCATCCACAAATTGGTGTCTTAGATTTTGACTTTCTGCTTTTATTTGAGCATGTACAGCGCTCTGCTACCTTTGGACTAGGTTTGTGCAGAGTCAACAAGATTGTTGAATTTCTTTGCGGAACATGTTTTTTTTGGCTTTTTGGACTCTGTGCACTTTAATACTACTAGCTAGTGATAAGATGATGTGGCTCTCCTTTAAAAGCATGGGTTTGGTAGCTGTAGGCTACCAAAACCACACCCTCCACTGACATAGTATTATTACACAGACTGGATATAAAAGTGGTATACACCTGAATGGTACACTTAATTTTACTAATAAGTCCATAGTAAGTTGTACTACATGTACAAAGGGACTGTAAATGAAATGCTATCAGTGGGCTGCTGCAGTGATTGTGCCACAAACTAAAGTAACACTGTAAAACATGCCTCAGGCCTGGCACTGCAGCCTGAAGAGCAGTTTCAAATTATAAATCTTTTTGCTAGGCCTACATCTTCGTTTATAATACTAATAAGCCACCAGTAAGTTTTACCCTATACGGTGCATGGTATTTAAAAAGCAGGACATGGGTATTTAAGTTTTACATGGTCTGACAGTCAAAAACTCCTGAAGTCTTTTTTCAATGTTGTAACACTATCTCTCCCATACACTAACACTAGGTTACCTTATTACAAGTGATAACATCAGTTTGAGAATACAGAAATGATTCTTCCACCCATTTGAAATGCAATTTATAATCTTCTCTAAGGGTAAAGTTGGATTGTAAATTGCTATTCAGAAAATTCAATTTTAGAAAGTTGGCATTTTTCTGCCTAAATCAAATGTGCTTTTCTGCAGATGTCCAGGATCACCTAACTGAATAGTTCTCCTGTGGAGTGTTGTGTATTCTTTACAGACATAGAGGCAAAAAATGCTCGGGATGTGTGGCATTTAGTCCCTCTCCTAGGCAGGATGTCCGGGGAGGTTGTATTCAGCACTTTCGGTGCTTTGAAGGGTTGCCTCAGGGCTATTCACACCCCCTTCCTGACCTTTTAGGGGCTGGCTGCCTTGCCACTTATAAATGCAGCTCGCACCTAGAACTACCTGCCCTTTGTAACCCTCTCAAGTTTGAAGCCAAACCCAGTAAGGGAGGAATATTAGGCAAAGGGGGCATCACCCACCCACAAGGTGGCATTGGGTATAAAAATGGCATCCTCAGAACATATCATTTGAACACTACTGGACCCATGGAAGATTCAAATAAAGGACTCCCCTGCTGTCTGAAGAATGAAGACTAGACCTGCTCACCTTGATCTGGGCCTGACCTGCTTTTTGCACTGACAACAGTCCCTTGCATCCATCACCAACACTCCGCAGCAGCTCCCTGCCTGGACGTGGCTCAGAGAAGGCAACATTTTTAGCCAGATAAACCTGGTCCCTATAAATGAACCATGCTTCTTGTCACTATTTTTACTTGAAACTTTACAAAAATTCATATCTCTGGTTCTACAGATTAGAATGTTGTTGTTTTGGTGTCATTTTATTTTCTAAGCTTAACTCTACTTTACTAAATATGGGATTTGTGTGGTGTTTTCCCTTTATTGCAGTCTGAGTGCTGCATAAATACGTCACACATTGCCTTTAAGTTAAGTCTAAACTCCATTTGTCCCAGGCTATAAGAGGTTAAGCATAGTTTTATTCAGTCTAACCCTCTAACCCAGTAACCCACTTTCTTATAGATCCCGTCCATTATGTTTTGAAGAGGAGTCTCCTTCAAGTTCTCTGTGTATCACCATTGTATCCCTGTCCGTGGGCTTAAAGGCCACATTTTTATTTTTGAACTACGTGACATTTTGGTCACCAAATTGGGTACAGTCTGATTAAGGGGTTTATCTATTCTGTAGACTACTGTCAGCAAGATATGAACAGACTTGAAGCTAAACTGAGGTTTCCTGACCTATAAATGGTAAACTTCTCTTGTGGTTGGCAAGAAAAGAAAATGTAGACTTCTGAAGAGAACGCTGAAGAAAAAAGAAAGTGTATTTTCTCAATGAAGGTGTCAGGACTGCCTATGTGACATAGGCCCTCATTCCAACCCTGGCGGTCTATGACCGCCAGGGCGGAGGGCAACGGAAGCACCGCCAACAGGCTGGCGGTGCTTCCAGGGCTATTCTGACGGTGGCGGTAAAGCCGTGGTCAGAAAAGGGGATCCGGCAGTTTACCGCCGGATTTCCCCTGGTCCAGAGAATCCTCCATGGCGGCGCTGCTTGCAGCGCCGCCATGGGGATTCCGACCCCCTTCCCGCCAGCCTGTTTCTGGCGGTTTACACCGCCAGAACCAGGATGGGGGAACGGGTGTCGTGGGGCCCCTGGGGGTCCCTGCACTGCCCATGCCACTGGCATGGGCAGTGCAGGGGCCCCCTAACAGGGCCCCATAAAGATTTTCACTGTCTGCTTTGCCGGCAGTGAAAATCGCGACGGGTGCAACTGCACCCGTCGCACCCCTGCAACTCCGCCGGCTCCATTCGGAGCCGGCTTCATTGTTGCAGGGTCTTTCCCGCTGGGCCGGCGGGCGCCCTTTTGGCGGTCGCCCGCCGGCCCAGCGGGAAAGTCGAAATGACCCCCGCGGTCTTTCGACGGGGGAACTTTGGCGGGCGGCCTCTGCCGCCCGCCAAAGTTGGAATGACCCCCATAGTATTTAGTTTAAAAAGTTAGTGTATCTTTATTCTGAAGAATGCCTCTTGCCCCATATATTGATGTAGTATAACTAGAATGCAAAAAGGTGGACAAGCCACAAGGACAAGCTATATCAGCCTAAACATTTAGAGGTGTCCTTAGAGACTTATTAGTCCACAGTTTTAAAGGTGATCATGGACACAAAGAAACTGGTGGAGTGATGCTTACTTAGATAAATCTTCAATTGATCCCATCAAATCCAACACAGGAGGCCAATAATTTTACATCCTTAAAGAGTTGGTGTCACAACAGAACATCCTGTTAGCTAATTTGAACTTTGATACTAAATGGACTGTAAAATCATTTAGATATTGTATGAAGGCTCTATTTTGCCTAAGTATATGTTCACAGATGCTAGATAAGGAACTGTTTTCCCAATGTGTATGCAAACCAAGATTAGAAACTGAGTTCTAAAGTTGGCAATATAACTATCGGGCACTACTTCCTCTATGTTAGAAATCACTAAATATCAGTGCAACCCATTGGCCCTTTTTCTTTGGCCATGCCACTCATTGCTGGTGACATCTTTTGGAAGTGGACTTTATACTGTTTATTTCTGTTTCCCTTTCTGCACTGACCTCTTCCTGGATATGGAGAGTGTCGCAGAGAGTGGAAGAATTCTCAGTGAGAAATTGCTTGAGTTTATAACTGTAATATGACAGATGACTTACATAGTGTTTGCCAGCTTGTTTAAATTTCCATATCCAGTCAGTTTAGTAATATCATATCAGTGGATGTTGTGATTTTGGTATCCTAGAGCCTAATATTAACCTATGGTTCAGCTGCTAATAGATTTGTTGGGAACATCAACACCCCATATGAAAAAAACACATGTAAATGGGAGAGCAAGGGGAAACAGTGAGAGCCTTCCTAAGAGTAAGGAATCTTTTGCTGAGACTTTTCTCTCCCCAATGTCTTTGTCCTCTTTTCATACAAGGTGTAACAACAATTTAAAATAGTGTCATAAGGTACATAAAATAGATAGCTCATCTGCTAACTCTTTCAATAAGGTAACCAGGGCAGAATCTGCTGCAGGGGGAACCTTTGCTATTCTTGGGTCTTGCTGATTCTGTTTTGTTTTATTTGTGACAGCTTCAGAGAAGAGAAAGTATTGTACGGTGTTTGCCTTTGACATGGGCAAGGTATGGGGTCTGTAGGATTATCTCTGGTTCTGCATATCTATGGTTACAAATCCATAAAATTAACACCCTTTCAAATAATTTGTAGATGATACACGTGTCCTTCTCTGTCTGTGTCGCTGTAACAGAAAAATGTGGCACTTGAGTGTATTCTTGGGAAAGTAACTGATCTTCGCAATCCTTTTAATTAGGAGTGAAAATACAATGAGCAGATTTAGAAATTCAGTTGTTTTCAGCTTGTTTATGATAGGATTTATGTAAAAAGCCCACCATAAGGACCAGTGTCACTTTGTTTTTGGAGCTGGCCCCTGCTGTTGTCCTCTTTCTATTACAAGTGTCTAAGGCTGATGTTGTTTTAACCAAAACTCTATCCTCTAAAAATACTATGCTCTTTTGCTACTGGAATGGCATTTCTGCTTGTTTCTGCAGTGCCTTTGTTCTGAGTTCCTTTTTTGATCAATGTTGTCAGTCCCTGCTATTCCAGCTCGGTACCGGTGTACTATGTTGACCTTCCACTTCATTAATGGTTCATTATGTGTCCCACACCCTTACAGTTCTAATAATGCCCAAAGTTTCACCTCAGGACCTCCGTCACAACTAGAGTCTGCCAGTAGGCTGTACCATATACTGCCGCGAGCTGCTCTTTGTCCTACAGTTAAGAGAGGTGACCTCACCAAGACTTGAGCCTATGTTCTACTTGATCACGCATCTCAATATCCAGCACATGGTTCCTGAGGTATACATGTGGTGGGAGCACTTTCAAGATGCAGCAAGATGCTTGGGACTTAACCCCACCTGATGCAGTGGTTTTTCAAAAGGTGTGTCATCAGCTCTTCCCTAAATTGGACAGTGGTTGGGCAATCGTTATGAATCTGGGATTGCTGTTACAGCTGCTGGGAGCACAGAGGGGAAAGGCCTGATGCCTTGTTGTTTACTTTCCTACAATTGTCTAGTCTGATGGTGACCTGATTGGAGGTGTACTGAGAGCCACATGAGATGGTAAGGTTGTCATACATATAGATGGGGGTGTAAGTTGTGCAAGCACCAAGCAAGCAAGCAAGTTGAGACAATGGATTTCCATTAGAAGTGAGTGATGTGAACATATTTCTCAGGAGCTAGATAAGATATCCTATGGTGAATGGGTGCCAGTCTGAGAGGTCATGGAACAAAGCATTAACATCGTCGAGATCGGAGAAAATGAAGGCTTGATCAGCAGTTCTACTATACTCAAATCTGCTTCTTATCAAACCAATAAAAAAGACGCACATAATTTTAACATAATGTATTTTACAGGAAAACAAGATATATTGTGTTAAAGAAAATAGTTTAAGAGACACAATTTGCTGAAATTTGAATTAATGTAATCCTATACACACTAATTAGTAAAGACATACTTAATGTTTAGTTTAGGAATTTGGTTGGTTAAAACGTAAACACCACGGACTCTTGGAAAACAAAGAAAGGTAGTGTGTGCAAAATTTGTGCATGAAAATATACTGATTAGTGACAATCAAAAAGAAGACATAAGGCAGATATAGTAATTAATACACACTGAGAGAAACCAGATTTGTACAGTATGAAGAGTGTTGA